>NC_138299.1:72242500-72662500 GCF_965601325.2 Salmo salar | reverse complement strand
CACAGATTCAAGACTAAGGAGCTTTTCGAAAGCCTAATAAAGCAGGACAGTGATTGGTAGATGGGTAACAATAACCAATCAGACATTAGATATTCCTTTAAGCATGATCAAGTTAATAATTAGGCTGTGGATTATGTATTAAACCAAGCAGATACATTAAAGATAGTCTTCCTTCTGAACTGAGCTGCAGTACAGGAAGGAAACTGCTTGGGGATGTCACTTCCCACAGTTGTGTCAAGTTGGCTTGATGTCTTTTGGTTGGTGGACTATTCTTGATATACACGGGAAAATGTTGAGCCTGAAAAACCCACCAGCGTTGCAGTTCTTGACACAAACCGGTGCGCCTTGCAGCTACTACCATACCCTGTTCAAAGCCCCTTAAATCTTTTGTCTTGCCCCTTCCCCGTCTGAATGGCACATAAACACAATCCATGTCTCAAGGTTTACGAATCCTTCTTTCGCCTGTCTCCTCCCCTTCATCTACACTGATTGAAGTGGATTTAACAAGTGTCATCAATAAGGGATCATAGCTTTAACCTGGAATTACCTGGTCACTCTGTGTCATGGAAAGAGCAGGTGTTCTTAATGTGTTGTACGCTCAGTGTATATTAGTGTTTTATATTTCATTAATAAAATAAAATGTTATAATTGTTCATCTACTTTGACATTACAGAATATTTTCTGTAGATCATTGACAAAAAAATCACAATCAAATTCATTTCAATCCTACTTTGTAACGCAACAACGTGAACAAATATAAAGGGGGTGAGCACTTATGATACCTACACTCTTAGAAGAAAGGGTTCCAAAAGGGTTCTTTGTGGAGGGATATAGTTCTACCAAGAACTGCTTTGATCTGAAGAACCGTTTTTGGAAGACATTGAGTCTTTGTAAGGCAAAGGGTTCTACCTAGAAGCTTTAACAACGTAAGAACCGTTTTTGGAAGAAAGAGTTCTTGGATTATTCTTTGGAAGGCAAGAAGGGTTCTTTGAAAAGCAAGAGGTGTTCTACATAGAACCTTATATAATATTTCCCAGCATGCTCTATTGCAGGATTATTTTCAGAATTGATTGTTTTAATGTGTTTTTACATGTACATTGATTGGTTGATAGATTTTATGCTACACAAAAATAAATAACATAATTTGTTTTTAACTAAACCAATCTTTTAGGAAATGCACCCGTTACTTATTACACCCATTACTGAGACAGTTGTTCCAGTTTGAATACTGAGTCTAACCAATGACCTAATCTTCCCTACCCTGGAAGTCATTCTGAATGCAGATTGTGGATGATAAAACATTCCACTGGTTGGAAATCATGACTCTGTCTGGATTTGAATTACACTTAACTATACACATCACTTTTATAGAGGTTTCTAGGTATAACCATATAAAGAGGGTTCTATGAAGAACCTTACATGGATGGTTCTAGATAGAACCCTCTACAAAGGGTTCTACCTGGCACCAAAAAGGGTTCCCCAATAGGAGAAAAACCGAAGAACCCTATATGGTTCTCCTTAGAACTCTTTTTCTAAGTGTGCAATGTGTATTCAGTGTGGGTCAGTGTGGGTCAGTATTGGTCAGTGTGGGTCAGTATTGGTCAGTGTGTGTCCGTGTGGGTCCATGTGGTTCAGTATTGGTCAGTGTGTGTCCGTGTGGGTCTGTGTGGTTCAGTGTGGGTCAGTGTGGGTCCGTGTGGGTCCGTGTGGTTCAGTGTGGGTCAGTGTGGGTCCGTGTGGGTCCATGTGGTTCAGTATTGGTCAGTGTGTGTCCGTGTGGGTCCGTGTGGTTCAGTGTGGGTCAGTGTGGGTCCGTGTGGGTCCGTGTGGTTCAGTGTGGGTCAGTGTGGGTCCGTGTAGGTCCGTGTGGGTCCGTATGGGTCAGTGTGGGTCAGTGTGGGTCCGTGTGGGTCCGTGTGGTTCAGTGTGGGTCAGTGTGGGTCCGTGTGGGTCCGTGTGGTTCAGTGTGGTTCAGTGTGAGTCCGTGTGGTTCAGTGTGGGTCCGTGTGGTTCAGTGTGGGTCCGTGTGGGTCAGTCTGGGTCAGTGTGGGTCAGTGTGGGTCCGTGTGGGTCAGTCTGGGTCAGTGTGGGTCAGTGTGGGTCCGTGTGGGTCAGTATGGGTCAGTCTGGGTCAGTGTGGGTCCGTGTGGGTCAGTATGGGTTTGTCTGGGTCAGTCTGGGTCAGTGTGGGTCAGTGTGGGTCAGTATGGGTCAGTATGGGTCAGTCTGGGTCAGTGTGGGTCCGTGTGGGTCAGTATGGGTCAGTATGGGTCAGTCTGGGTCAGTCTGGGTCAGTGTGGGTCCGTGTGGGTCAGTATGGGTCAGTGTGGGTCAGTGTGGGTCAGTATGGGTCAGTATGGGTCAGTATGGGTCAGTCTGGGTCAGTATGGGTCAGTGTGGGTCCGTGTGGGTCAGTATGGATCAGTGTGGGTCAGTATGGGTCAGTATGGGTCAGTCTGGGTCAGTGTGGGTCAGTCTGGGTCAGTGTGGGTCAGCTGGTACCAGGATACTACGCGAGGTGACATCCCTTTGCTTCTATTTTCATACGGCGAAACCGAGAAAACACACACTCTACCTCTCCCTCTGCACACACAGCCGGGCCCACACTCCACTATTGAAAAACAAATAGCAGGCGTCACCTTAGACAGCTCAGACGCAGCAGAAGGACCCTGAGGGCAAGGGTGCGAGGGTGGGCAGAGATGGATAGAGAGGGAAAAGGGCAAAGGCATTTAGAGCAAGGAGCCTCACTGACAGGACTGTCCTCACTGATACACATCAGCACTCTAATGCTTTTTATCGCTCTACCTTCTCTCTTTGTTTCACACTATCTCTGCAGCTTTCTCTATTCTTTCTCTATTGTGTCTCCTTTCTTTCTTTCGTCTTTCTTGTCTCTCTATCCCCCTCTCTGTCTGGGGTTTTGGGAAATCCCTGTCCTACACAGGAAAATACACAGAGTGCACAAAACATGAACACAAAAGATTGGAGTGTCTTTGAACGGGGTATGGTAGTCGGTGCCAGGCGCACCGGTTTGTGTCAAGGACTGTAACACTGCTGGGTTTTTCACGCTCAACAGGTTCCAATGTGTATCGAGACTTGTCCACCACCCAAAGGACATAAAGCCAACATGACACAACTGTGGGAAGCATTGGAGTCAACATGTAATATTAGGAAGGTGTTCCTAATGTTTTGTACAATCAGTGTAGTCTCCATGTTTATTCTCTAGAAGTACACAGGGAACCTCAAGACTCATGACTTTATTATACACAGTGAGTGGACAACAAAGAGACGGAAGAGTGGAGCAAAACAAAGAATAGAAAGAAGAAGGAAAGAGAATAAAAAGCAGAAGATGGGTTGAGGTTAGCGGAAGACGATTGGAAGAAGACAAAGGGAATAGAATTCCCCTGCAGCTGAAATATTCATACTCTTCCTATAATCTTGTAATGGGTATTATTTTCTATTTCCGTTACACATACAATCACACACACACACACACACACACACACACACACACACACACACACACACACACACACACACACACACACACACACACACACACACACACACACACACACACACACACACACACACACACACACACACGTTTCCTGGTCCCTCCTTACATCCAAGCCCAGTATCGGCTAAATTTGGACTCCTCCTTAAATAAGGCGATAACCGGGGGAAAAATGGAGTTGCCCAGAGATACGCTTCCAGGCTGCTTCTCTCCAAAAATACCCCTCCATCTCTGGAGCATTGTGACTATCTACAGCCTAGTGCTGCTGGGATCCAGCTAGGGTTCGCTCTAATCACACTCAAAAGACGCAACCCAACTTACAAATTAAAGCCACTAAAATAAAAAGGCCATCGTGTTACATCAAGGCCGACATCGAAAGGAAAGCAATCGGCGCGCTAAACAGCTGACCTGTAAATGCAAACACTGACAGACACGTCAACAGAATACATTGAAACGAAAGGCATAAATCAGATATGATATTGCGTACGTTCAACAAGGACGCATGGCAAATAAAAGCAAACTCGACCAAACGATGGCAAAATGAGGAAGTACAAAGTACTCTCTCCCACCCCCTTGGCCTCCCCTGCCACCCCACAGCCCAACCAGCCAGCCTGTCACTCACATGCAGACCAGAGACCAGTGTTTATTCCCCAGTTATAATGCTGAGTCATGCTGTTATGCAGCCTGCCTGTTGCCCACCAGCAAAGAATTCAAATCCCTGGCTGTTCAAACCAGAGTTATCTGATAAAAACCAGCGCCGTTAATTATACTGCTTTTTTCTCTCTTTCACACACAACCCTCCTCCTCTTCCCTCGCTCCTCTCCTTTTCTCTTTCTCTCTCTCTTTCTATCGTCTCTATCTCTCTCACTCACCCGTTTCTCTTCCCAACACTCCTCCAGCCTGTCTTTGCCCTTCTCTTCATGGCACTTACCCTCTCTCCCTCCTCCTCTCGTGGTGTGTTGTGTGTCCTCTCAGAGTCCCCCAGTCTCACCTCCGGGACGATGTCATGGCTGATGTGACCACTAGTTAGCAGTAGTAGATGTTCAATCTGTTAGAAAGTCAAAGTGCACCCTATGTATATTTGGTCAGTGCTGTAGGATTGTACAGAACACGCCTTACCAGCAATAAAAATGTATTTGTGTTTGAGGCCATGGGGCTATCCCTCTCTCCCTCTCTCCCCAGGTCTCACCGTGATGGGAGATGGCAGGAAGGCAGAGGTAGATCGATGCCTTACGGCCCCAGCCGCTCAGCAGTTACACATGCAGTAATGCAGTAATGTACTTCATAAATATCGTCTCGAGAGCCGGAATGGCGGATATAAATTATCCAACCATGTCTAGTAGAGGAGGAGGAGTTCAACGAGGGTCGTTGGGGCCCATCGTTGTGGCTGTGAGTTACTCTTTACAGCAGGGGTGTCAAACTCAATCCATGGAGGGCCTGGTGTCTGCTGGTTTTTGGTTGTTCCTTTCAATTGAGACAGACCACCAGGTGAGGGGAGTTCTTTACTAATTAGTGACCTTAATTCATTAATTAAGTACAAGGGAGCAGCGAAAAGCCGCAGGCACTCGGCCCTCCGTGGAACGAGTTTGACACGTGTTGGTGTCAAGGTAAGAGAACTCTGTGCACTAAATAAAATGGATAGAACCAAATACAGTGCAACGAGAGTGTGTGTGCCCGAAGGAGTGTTTGTGTGTTTGTGAAGCTACAGCTGTGGAGTATTGATCTCTGAGCAGAGTGAAATGGCCTGCTCATTGGTTGGTTGGAGATGCAGTGGACTAAGGGCCTCTAGTGTTTATGACTCCTCTAGTCACATCTGACTCCTCTCATCTCTGCCGTCACGCTTAGTGCTCGTCTCTAGGCTCAAGGCCGTAAAGTGTGTGTGTGTTTGTGTGTGTGTGTGAGTGTACCCTGTCCTTTTTTTGCACTAAATGAATAGAAATGAGAAACTGAATTAATGAATCAAATTCAGATCTATTTAATGTATCATTTTTAATAGGTTCAGATTTCAAATGGAAGGCTGTAAGCTTACTGTAAGCTAATGCACAAACTGCAAATACTGATTAAAATATTTGGAGTATGTGTTTTGGATAACCCGTTAGATAACCCATTGATCCCCCCCCCCCCCCACACCCCCCAGCCACTCAGTTAATGGGAAGGCATGTAGCCGTCACTCGGTGTAATATATGAGTCATGCTAATGTGTGTGGTATTTATGGTAACAGGCCAACTTCATACATAGAAATAGGAAGAGAGAGACATATAGAGGCCTACATACAAATGTCATCTACATCTACATTGCTTGCTGTTTGGGGTTTTAGGCTGGGTTTCTGTATAAGCACTTTGTGACATCGGCTGATGAAAAAAGGGCTTTATAAATACATTTGATTGATTGATTGATTGATTGATTGATTGATTGATTGATTGATTGATTGATTGAAATAGATAAGCACTGGCCTCCCGGCAGTGCTAGCTGTGCCGCTAGAGATTCTGGGTTCAAGTCCAGGCTCTGTCGCAGCCGGCCGCAACTGGGAGACCAATGGGGTGGTGGCAATTGGCCCAGTGTCGTCCGGGTTAGGGAGGGTTTGGCTGGCAGGGATATCCTTGTCTCATCGCGCACTAGTAACTCCTTCAGCGGGCTGGGTGCAGTGCATGCTGACACGGTTGCCAGGTGTACGGTGTTTCCTCCGACACATTGGTGCGGCTGGCTTCTGGGTTGGATGGGCATTGTGTCAAGAAGCAGTGTGGCTTGGTTGTGTTTTGGAGGATGCATGGCTCTCGACCTTTGCCTCTCCTGAGTCCGTACGGTAGTTGCAGCGATGAGACAAGACTGTATTGGGGAGAAAAAAGGGGGTGTATTACTTTTTTCTTTTTTTTATTGTTAAGCACTGAATTAGTGACTTCCTCTCCAGAACAGAGAAACTTTGACAGATCCTTTTAAGATCAAATCTAACATTACACCAGCTGCTGCTTCCATCTTGCTGCTTCCAAGTGCTGTACTCCCGGAAGGGGGATTTTGAGTTGTTTCTCATTGTTAAGCGATTTTAAGGTAAAGAGTATTGCTTGTTGTGTGGTGTGGCAACTTGGTGGCCAACCAGCTACAACACATTGTGTTTGGATTGCATTTCATGCTGTGTACTCTTGAAGCAGAAGGCTACGTTTTACATTTGCCTAGAGCTTTAGTATTTAATAGTTGTACTTATTGTGATTAACTTTACAACTTTTATGACGCTTCCTCACGTTTGTTGTGCTAGTGTGCTGTGTATTCACTGAACCTAACCTGAGTGCTGTGTATTCACTGAACCTAACCTGAGTGCTGTGTATTCACTGAACCTAACCTGAGTGCTGTGTATTCACTGGAACTCTAGAAGTGTGCTGTGTTATACCTATTTTACTTTGTGTATCTGACCCACGTGACTTAAATGCAATATGTCTACTCGTGCATAGTATTTTTGGGCTCCTGCTTCCTTTTTATTGATACTGTAATAACCGTGTAATAGCCGTGTAATAAACTACATATTTCGTAATTGTGTGATTCCATGGCCTTGTGCCCAGTTCAAGTCTACATTGGCTCTGCCGTATCCTTGCAACCTGTGGGCATTACGTGTGTAAGCATGAGTTAGGCAGAGAGTCTCATCCCTGCCATCTTAACCAAACATGAAGGGTAGTGACCCCAGAGAGCGCTTTCTAATGAAGTCTTCCTCAGCTGACTAACATTTATCCCGAGCCCCAGACAATTCAGAGAAGAGACAAGCCACCCACAGCTATGCATTCCAGAAACGTACAGCCTTCCGTCTGACGACAACGAAGATGCCAACTGCTTGGAGAATTTTCTTCATTCTGTGAGTCATCAATCGGAAATAAAGCTACTGAACAATCTGAGGTTCATTTTGGAGAAAGAAATATCTTGCGGATATTGTTTGTCATATGGTCTGTCAGCTTTAATGAGGTTGTATGTTAACAAACTAGCCATATCTTTGGTCATAATGTTCTGTAAAAACCCTGGCGAGAAAAGGGTAAACAGGAGTATGTGACGTTATGTGAAACAGAAAAATAGAAAAGAAATAGGCCAGGGGTAATCAAATACAATTTATTTTTTCATTTTTTTATTTAACCTTTATTTAACTAGGCAAGTCTATTTGAGAAGGTACCGTCACACAAATGTCCTAGGAGGCAAAGGTCTGGATGGATAATGTCATTTATCGGCGTAGTAACAAACCCCCACCTCGCAACTCATGCAACACCAAACTGTTCACATCACTCTTGTTGGCCGAGAGAGAGAACAAAAATTCCACAAATGCCATGGTGCAAAGGGAAAAGCTGGCCGTTTTGAAGCTCATTTCCTGCTATTCTACACATTTTGCATGTCTTACGTGTCTTCATTTGATCGTAGGAGCCAAATCGAAACCGAGCGCCATGCTTGCCATGCTCTACCAACTGAGCCACACAGAACCACATCCCAGGATCTCATCCCGTTATTTCCTTTTATTGATCCCTTTGACATGACATCAGCATCGTTACTTCCTGTAATTAACCGAAACAGGTCACATAACTGGCCAGTGGAAATAAAAATGCATGTCCCCTTCTTTTCGCTGAAGAAAATAAATACATGAAATGAGAACGAAACTTGCGCTTAACTTGAAATGTGTAAAGTACGCCTTCCATTGGCTAGCAGTGACAGAGTGGGCATACTGTATGACCGTGACAACAAATAGTTTCACAGACTTGGGTAAAAGATTTCTGAAAAATACAAAGCAATGTTTATACCGCCCTGGAAGATTGCTAGTGCAGAGCCAAACGCTGTTC
The DNA here is from genome assembly GCF_965601325.2 of Salmo salar. NCBI lineage: Eukaryota > Metazoa > Chordata > Actinopteri > Salmoniformes > Salmonidae > Salmo > Salmo salar. Next base: position 72,654,184 of record NC_138299.1, on the reverse strand, counting down.
AGTTTGACCGGTTTGTTTATGGGGTTGCTGTGTATAAAATACTGTACATATTGCTGCTGGTTCCCTGGAAACCGTTGTGTGATTGAACACTGCTTTGAAAAAAACAGCGTACTGCACCTTCAAGAGAAGCAAACGCGAGGGACAACAGTTGTATGGTAATTTTGGGTTTACTTTACAGCTAGCTTTCCATTGGTCCCTCCCTCTTTCCAAACATAAGAACAACCATTTTGAACATAACATAAACCGGACAGCTTAAAAGGAAATGAATCGCTTTGAAAGTCCAAGTGACTGACCACCTGGGGCCAGAAACAGTCCCAAGTACTGTACAGTAGTACTCACTCAACACATTGTAGCATGAGGGGAGACAGTCAAGGCTTCCCCTTTCACAGCAAACTAACAAGCCTGCTGGCGTTCCTGTCGAAAGAAATGCGTCTCTCCGTCTCTGTCTGAAGGCGTTATGTACGTGTGTCTGTCTGTGCTTCACTGGATGAGGACACACGGAGAGACTATCGGCTTTGTTGTCGTCTTCGGGCCAGTGTCAGACTCGTCGTGTGTGTGTGTGTGTGTGTGTGTGTGTGTGTGTGTGTGTGTGTGTGTGTGTGTGTGTGTGTGTGTGTGTGTGTGTGTGTGTGTGTGTGTGTGTGTGTGTGTGTGTGTGTGTGTGTGTGTGTGTGTGTGTTCTTTGGGCTCAGCAAATGATTCTGGAACAGTGCAGAAAATATTGTCTCCTCTCCTTATCAAATGAAATACAGATAGAAAATAGAACACAAAATACCCTTATTCGGCATGCGAGGCCCAACACCGTCTGATTGCGACAACCAATGAGTTGTGAATGAATTAAACTCAGGCTGAACTAGAAAAGAGTTGAACTAGTAGAAACGGAGGGATTTGAATCAAAACAGGGTGGAGGAGAATCAATACAGAGGAAGAAGAAGAGTCCTATCCTAAGTTGCTCCTGTCCTTTTGACCTTCTGTGAGTGACTGAGGGGGAGGAGAGGATAGAGGGATGGACTGATGTGGGGATGACGGTATGAAGGGTGGGGTCGCTTTGTTTCATAGACGATGTTATAGTTCATCCAAATTACAAAATGACATATTGATGTCCTTACCCTGTAAACAGTCTATGGACAAGGTATGACAGCAATCCATGCTGTGGTTTAATTCCAATGGCACTGTTTCTAAAGGCTAATGTTTTAGCATTTGTAGCACAAATCCTAATATCGGTACCATGACTTGAATGGGATTTGTGCTACAAATGCTAAATGATTAGCATTTAGAAACAGTGCCAGTGAAACTAAACCAAAGCATGGATTGCTGTCATACATTGTCCATAGACTGTTTACAAGGTAAGGAAAGCAATGTGTCATTTTTTAATTTGGGTGAACTACCCCTTTAAGAGGGAGGTTGGGAGCGTTGGTTGGTATTGTGGGGGCGGGTGTGCTGTGTGCGTACAGTAGGTGAGTGTGTCAAAATGACACCGTTCTGTTTGAAGGTGTTGGTAAGTAGCTGTTTCCTTCGAGGTGGTTGTTCCCCCTGAGGGTGTTGGGGGGCGTCAGGGTCATGTTTCAGGTCAAAGGTCGTAGGTCAGTTCTGCTCCAGGTCATCTGCCGTGGGTGTGTTGTAGCTCTGAAAGAGGGGCTGCATGAACAGCCCCAACGTCCCGGTGATGCACACAAACACAAATATCCACAGGAACAGCCGGTCAATCACCATGGCAACGTACTTCCAGTCCTCGATGACCTGTGGCAGGAAACAAAAAGAGCGGTACACAATTTCAGATACGGAAGACAACAGGAGCACAACAATATTGGGTCAAAACCATTGAAAGGGCTCCGAGTGAATAGACATAGAAACTGTCAGAGATACAACATGATGTACTATATCTGCTGTAAATGTCACCTCAGCTCATATCGTCTCAAGGCTATTGCTCCTCACACACACACACACACACACACACACACTCACCCCCTCATCGTTATCCTCGATCTTCATCTTCTCGGCGACGTAGCGCACCCCGTCCACTGCCTCCTCCACATCTGCGTGACACTTCACCGTCATCCTCTTCCTGAACTCTGTATTCTCTGACAGGTCGCTGATCTTCCAGCCGTACCGCTTGGCCGACTCCTCATTCACATAGAAGGAGTCAGCCCCGCCCATCCCAGACCCCCCTGCCACCCCCACCCCCCCCGCGGCCACCGCCACCGCCCCGTCTCTCAGCTTCAGGTCGGAGTAGGAACGCTGCCGGTGCTTCTGGCGGAACCTCTCCCGGATGTTGGAGCTGCCCGGCCGACGCATGAACAGGAAGGAGGGGAGGCGGTGCAGGAAGAGGCGTTTAACCCAGCGGGGCATGGTGTGTGTGGAGGGCGTGCGGTGGTGCACGTTGAGCACACACACACTGGTGACGATGGAGAAGGTGACCAGCACCATGGCAAACATCAGATACTTCCCTATGAGAGGGACAGCTAGGGACGTGGGCGGGACGATCTTGGAGATCAGCAGCAGGAACACAGTGAGGGCCAGGAGGACCGAGATGCAGAGAGTCATCTTCTCTCCACAGTCAGACGGCAGGTAGAACACTAAGATAGCCAGAGAGGTGATCAGCACACAGGGGATGATTAGATTGATGGTGTAGAACAGTGGCTTGCGCTTGATGATGAAGTCATAGGTGATATCCAGGTAGGTGATGTCAGAGGGGTCTTCGTTCTTGCGTCCCGGCAGGGACACGATGTCCCACTCGCCGCTGGGCTTGAAGTCGTCGCGGCTGGCGAAGTCGCTGAGCAGGATCAGGTCGATCTCCGTGCGGTCGTAGGTCCAGGACCGGAATTTGAGCGTGCAGTTCTGTTGGTCGAAGGGGAAGTCGCGGACCTCGATCTTGCAGGCCGACTTGTAGATGGCGGGAGGCAGCCAGTACACCTCTCCGTTGTTGGAGACCAACGCATTGGAGTAGAATGACACCTCATAGTTCCCATCCGCACTGAGGTGAAGAGAAGACAGAACGGAGTCAGAGCCAGGACATGTACACAGACACATATTACTAGGATACTTTTTCTTTTTTTAAATACACTTAACTTGCACTTGACCCCCCCCCCCCCCCCCCCCCCCCCCCACCTACCTCCCCTTCTAGCTCTGACTCTACTGATAGCTACGTTATTGAGGAAAAATGTACTTTCGATGCCTGTGATATGTGGTTGTCCCACCTAGCGATCTGATGACGAGCGCACTAACCGTGAGGCGCTCTGGATACGAGCGTCTGCTAAATGACTAAAGTGTAAATGTAAAAGGAGACTGGTAGTTCCTATCAGCATTAAAAGACAGAAGAGCACGGGGAGAGAGAGAGAGGAGAGGGGTCAGAGATACCACACAGATACAGGCGTAGAAGCCGTCTGTTCAACACACACAATGACACACACAGGTGAACAGTACCCACTAAAACACAGACCACACAAAAAGACCAAAGGAACGCAAAGTTGAGAGAACGGGTGGGAGGGTGGATGCCAGCGTTAGATTAAGATGCACACAGAAAGAGAGAGAGAGATGTTAAGTGGTGTTGTTGACTGGGCATTTGGGTTGTTGTGCTTGGGGACAAGGGACAGAGGCGGGGACAGGGGGGCACTGCGTCAGACACACCCCCTGTCACAGGACAGGCCTGAATCTGCGAAGGTTTCGATTTTAGATTCTCACAAGGCTGCAGGTGTTGCATTATACATTAAAGTGTTGTCAATTATAGAGCAGGTCAGGAGGAATCCAGCCATCACACTGCTCTACTCCTAACAACACTCACACACACACACACACACACACACACACACACACACACACACACACACACACACACACACACACACACACACACACACACACACACACACACACACACACACACTCACACACACACAAACCCGATGCTCCTCTAAAGTCTCCTCGTGTTCTAAATACGCTGGTGGTTGAAAGTCTCTATATAGCTCTATACACAAACAACTATAGCTCTATACACAAACAACTATAGTTCTATACACAAACAACTATAGTTCTATACACAAACAACTATAGCTCTATACACAAACAACTATAGCTCTATACACAAACAACTATAGCTCTATAACCAAACAACTATAGCTCTATACCCAAACAACTATAGCTCTATACACAAACAACTATAGCTCTATACCCAAACAACTATAGCTCTATACACAAACAACTATAGCTCTATACCCTAACAACTGTAGCTCTACACCCAAACAATTAGCTCAATGCCCAAACAACTACCTCTATACCCAAACAACTATAGCTCTATACCCAAACAACTATAGTTCTATACCCAAACAACTATAGCTCTATAACCAAACAACTATAGCTCTATACCCAAACAACTATAGCTCTATACCCAAACAACTATAGTTCTATACCCAAACAACTATAGCTCTATATCCAAACAACTCTATTTTTTTTTCACTTTGACAAGCCAAATGCAACTTCAAATCCAACCCAATCTAATCAATAGAAATGCTATGTCACTTCCATTTTTCACATGATGCTTCACAACATAGAAAAAAATTGCATTATGTCCACTATAGAGTCTAAAGGCCAGACACACTAGCTCAGGACAGAACTGCCATGACGGTGGTGTTGAGTATGCTGAGTGTGAAACAGGTGAGGCAATGACCTTTTCTGTCTCTGAGTAAACACACACAGCCACCTGACCTGGCCCGTGATCACACTCATCACACAGGCATTTCATAATCCAAATCTCCTCTCTACAGATTTCACAGTGCACATCTGTCCCCTCTCTCTAAGCCCTCATATCTGTCTCCTGTTCCCGCCCTTCAAATTGTTATAGTAAGCACATCTTTACTTTAGCTGCTGCTATTACCACCTACACCTTTCTCATGATGGGACTGTAAGCCCACACTTCAATCAAGGTGTTACCAAGCTTTTCCTTTCACTCATTATCCTGATGGCAAGTGACAAGTAGGAGGAGAGTATTCAGGGCCGATATCACTTTAATGATTGCTAGATAGTTTGTGTCTATGTATTTATATGTAGGCTACGTGTGCCTTTTTAAAATGGATGTAGTTCTGTCCTTGTCTATTAACGTTCTGTATTTGTCACACCCTGATCTGTTTCACCTGTCTTTGTGCTTGTCTGCACCCCCCCTCCAGGTGTCGCCCATCTTCCCCATTATCCCCTGTGTATTTATACCTGTGTTCTCTGTTTGTCTGTTGCCAGTTCATTTTGTTTCATGAAACCTACCAGCGTTTGTTCCCCTGCTCCTGTTTGTTCTTGCTCCTGTTTTCTAGACCTTCCCGGTTTTGACCGTTCTGCCTGCCCTGACCCTGACCCTGCCTGCCGTTCTATACCTTGCCCCACCTCACTGGATTATTGACCCCTGTCTGCCCTGACCCTGAGACTGCATGCTGTTCTGGTCCCTTTGCACCCTCTCTGGATTACTGACCTCTGCCTGCCTTTGACCTGTCATTTTGCCTGCCCCTGTATTAGAAATAAACGTTTGTTTCTTCGACACTGTCTGCATCTGGGTCATACCTGAAACGTGATAGTACGAACTGGCCATGACTGACCCAGCAGACTCGGACCAGCTCCGCAATGCCCTTTCCTCCCAAGGAGCCACCATTGGAAGGCACAAGGAGTTGCTTCGTGGTCTCATGGAAGGGTTCCAGACCTTGGCCAAACGACATGACCGAGCGTTTAACACATTGCTGGAGCAATTCCGTGGGTTGTCTGTTAGGCAGCCTACCACAGTTGTGATCTCCCAGCCTACCCCAGTGTCCCGAGAACCCCGCTTACCTCCTCCGGTGCGCTACGCTGGAGATTCCGGAACCTGCCGTGATTTTCTCTCTCAGTGCTCCCTCATTTTTGAGCTGCAGCCTTCTTCGTTCCCCTCAGACAGCTCGAGGATAGCGTACATCATAACACTGATGTCCGGGAGAGCACTCGCCTGAGCCACGGCAGTATGGGAGCAACAATCCGCTGTCTGCCTCAGTCTGGAGGAGTTTGTGGAGGAGGTTCGGAAGGTATTTGATTTTCCATTGTCTGGGAGAGAGGCTGCTCGGAAGCTGCTCTAGCTACGTCAAGACTCCCGTAGCATGGCAGACTACACGGTGGATTTCCGCACGTTGGCAGCTGAGAGTGCTTGGAAGACAGAAGCGTTGGTCGACATGTTCCTACTCGGAGTATCAGTGGAAGTAAAGGACGAGCTTGCAGCCAGGGAACTACCGACGGATCTCGACTCGCTCATCACCTTGACCATTCGGATTGATGGGTGACCTTGGGAACGAAGGAAAGAGAGGAGATTTGATTTCACTCGCTCGGCTCCGTTGCCGAGAGAACCCGAGTCTACCTGAGTTCCACCGAGAGTCTCCGAAGACTGCCGATTCACCCCTTCCCGAGCCCATGCAACTAGGCAGAGCTAGGCTGTCTCCAGCTGAGCGGCTATAAAGATTTCACACTAAGAGCTGACTGTATTGCGGGACAACTGGTCATTTCGTCTCCATCTGTCCACTAAAAGACCAGGCTCACCGGTAGGAGCGAATACTCTGGTGGGCCATACGGAGAACTTTTTCTCTCCCTTTACTCGCATCCCTTTTCATGCCATGTTGCTGTGGGGGAACCAGTCGAAATCTCTCCGGGTACTCATCGACTCTGGGGCTGATGAGAGCTTTATGGACGTGACCCTGGCTTCCGAGCTGAATATCCCCACTCAGCCCCTCTCCATTCCTATGGACGTTAGAGCACTAGACAGGCGCTCTATAGGCCGTGTCACCCACAATACCATCCCTATCAAACTACGCCTGTCAGGGAACCACAGCGAGACGATCCAGTTCCTGCTCATTAAGTCTCCTCAGGTTCCCGTGGAATTGGGATTCTCCTGGCTCCAGCGATACAATCCCCTCATTGACTGGTCTACCGGTGCCATCATGGGCTGGAGCCCGTTCTGCCACACCCATTGCCTGAAGTCAGCACAGCCTGCCACTGGACTTCTTCCTGGGGGCTCAGAAGTTTCCCCGGGCCTCTTCGCCATTCCCGCGGAGTACTAGGACCTCCGGGAGATGTTCAGTAAGGCCCGGGTCACCGCTGCACCGACCATATGACTGTGGGATTGACCTTCTCCCAGGCACCACTCCGCCCCGGGGACGACTGTACTCTCTGTCGGGTCCAGAGACCAAGGCTATGGAGACCTACATTGAGGACTCCCAAGTTGATCGGTTCATCCGTCCTTCTGCCTCCCCCGCTGGCGAAGGGTTCTTCTTTGTGGAGAAGAAGGACAAAACCCTGTGCCCGTGCATCAACTGCCGAGGTCTCAACGACATCACAGTGAAGAACCATTACCTGCTACCTCTCATCTCCTCGCCCTCGAGCCACTCCAGGGGGCCAAGCTGGATCTACGGAACGCCTACCACCTGGTGCGGATACGGGAAGGGGACGAGTGGAAGACGGCCTTCAACATGGCCAGCGATCACTACGAGTATCTGGTCATGCCATTTGGCCTTATCAACGCCCCTGCTGTGTTCCAGGGTCGGGATAATGATGTTCTCCGTGACATGTTGAACCGGTTTGTCTTCATCTACCTCGATGACATCCTCATCTTCTCCCGCTCCACCCAAGAACACGTGCTCCACATCCGACAGGTTCTCCAATGCCTCCTGGAGAACCAGCTTTTTGTAAAAGCAGAGAAGTGCAAATTCCATCACTCCAACATCCCCTTGCTGGGTCACATCATCGCTGCAGGGAGTGTACAGATGGATCCTGGGAAGATGAGAGTGGTGGGGGATTGGACCCAGCCTACGTCCAGAGTACAGCTGCAATGTTTCCAGGACTTCTACAACATTTATCGCTGCCTTATCCGGGGCTACAGCACCCTGGCTTCCCCCCTGTCTGCATTCACCTCTCCCAAGGTTCCGTTCACGTGGTCCCCAGCTGCTGACCGGACGTTTCGGGATCTCAAACACCGCTTCACCACAGCTCCCATCTTGGTTCATCCTGACCCGTCCCGCCAGTTCATGGTGGAGGGCGATGCTTCGGATGTCGGAGTGGGGGCTGTCCTGTCCACGCTGTCTGCCCTGGACCTCAAGTTACATCCCTGCGCCTTCTTCTCCCCCCGCCTCAACGCTACGGAGAGGAACTACGATGTGGGGAATCGTGAGCTTCTCGCGGTGAAGATGGCGTTGGAGGAGTGGAGGCACTGGCTGGAGGGGGCGGAACATCCGTTCATTGTGTAGACCGACCACAATAACCTGGAATATCGCACCGCCATGCACCTCAATTCCAGGCAAGCTAGGTGGGCCCTACTGTTCACCCGGTTCAACTTCTCCCTCTCATACTGGCTGGGATCCAAGCATGTCAAGCAGGATGCGCTGTCACGCCGCTATAGTCCCACGGCTACTACCCCGGAACCTGTGACCATCCTTCCCACCTCGTGCCTGGCGACGGCACTCAGCTGGGGAATAGGGAAGCATGTTCGTGAGGCACAGCATTCCCAGACAAACCGCGGGGAGGGCCCAGATAACCGGATGTTCGTTCCTGACACGGTCCGCTCCTCGGTCCTGGAGTAGGCCCACTCCTCCAAGGCTTGCCTGCCACCCATGCTCCCATCGGACCCTGGCTTTTGTGCGACAACGCTTTTGGTGGCCTACCATGGTTCCTGATGTCTCCGCATTCATCGCTGCTTGCACGGTCTGTGCATAGAACAAGACTCCTCTGCAAGCTCCGGCTGGTCTCCTCCAACATCTGCCTGTCCCTCACCGTCCCTGGTCTCACATCTCCCTGGACTTTGTCACGTGTCTCCCCCCGTCTGATGGCAACACCGCCATCCTGACCGTAGTGGATCGGTTTTCCAAAGCCACCCATTTCATTTCTCTCCCCAAGCTACCCTCTGTCAAAGAGACGGCCCAGCTCATGGTGCAGTATGTCTTCCGGATCCATGGACTGCCAGTAGACATGGTCTCTGACCAGGGTCCTCAGTTCTGCTCCCTCATTGGGTCGTCGGCCAGCCTGTCCTCCGGGTTCCACCCCCAGTCCAACAGCCAGTCAGAGCGAGCCAACCAGGACCTAGAAACTACTCTGCGCTGCCTGGTCTCCGCCAACCCCACCACCTGGAGCCAGCAACTAGTGTGGGTCAAATACGCCCGCAGCACCCTTCCTTGCTCTGCAACGGGTCTCCCGCCCTTTGAGTGTTCCCTGCGTTATATCAGCCCCCACTCTTCCCTGAGCAAGAAGAAGAGGTCGGCATACCTTCGACCCAGATGTTTGTCCGCCGCTGTCGTCGTACCTGGAGGAGAGCCCGGTCGAGCCTCCTCAAGACCACCTCCAGGTATCGACGACAAGCAGACCGCCATCCCACCTTCCATGTGTCCAGAGTTAAACCCATGTCTCACAGCCCTTTGTCTCCTGTTTCTGGGTCATACCTGAAACCTGATAGTATTATGTCATATTTCATGTTTTGTGTGGACCCCAGGAAGAGTAGCTCTTGCTTTACCAACAGCTAATGGGGATGCTAATAAAATACCAAAAAACAACACTTGTACTGAGCGATTATATAGTTTGAGATGACTATAAACGCATCCATAGTGTCTGAGCTATAGATATGGATTCTATTCACATAGCACACAGCTCACTCACTTGTTGTAGAGGACGATGTCAGGCAGCCAGATGTGTTGAGACGGGAGGCGGACCTTCTTTATGCCCTCATACTCTTCTGGGTCCCATACCAACCTGTAGTCATTCCATACCTGAGTCAGCCAGCAGTTGGTGGTCATGATCTGTTCTCTCTCATTCTGTAACAGACACACAGGCAGGGAGAGAGAAGCGTGAGAGATAATGTGTGTGTGTGTGTGTGTGTGTGTGTGTGTGTGTGTGTGTGTGTGTGTGTGTGTGTGTGTGTGTGTGTGTGTGTGTGTGTGTGTGTGTGTGTGTGTGTGTGTGTGTGTGTGTGTGTGTGGCTCACCACATTAATGAGCTGGGCTAGGGACACCTGTATATGGATGGTGACCTGTTGGCTCTTGTTGACAGCAGGTCTGATCAGTTTGTTGTAGCGCTCTGGAGACAGCAGGTGGGTCACCAGTCGCTCCTCTATCTCCGCACCCAAGGCAGCTACACACATACACACACACACATACACAGAGAGGGAGAGAGAGAGAAAACAATGTAACAACTGGCAGATAAGGCGTGCAAAAATAAAAATAAACCTTTAAGACAACATTCCATGTTGTTGCCCCACACCCACATTTGATGCTCAGTGATTCAAGTGTCCCAGTCTGTATATGCCGGGTGAACTTTCCAAGTGGGCTCTAAGCCAAATACATAGAGAGCAGCACCCCAAAAACACCATTGACAGTACATATTCATACTGGCGTAATGCCATCATCACTGGTTAGTGACTCATCAGATCACCATTCTAGTACATCATCATATTGAACTAATGACCTCTCTATAAATTCATATTAAAGACTACCGTTTCGATACATATTCATTTTGCCCTATAAAACGAACACTGCTAGTTCATATTCATGCTCATAGTACATATTTAAAATGAGTGGACAAAACACTAGGAACACCTGCTTTTTCTATGACATAGACTGACCAGGTAAATGACATAGACTGACCAGGTGAATGACATTGACTGACCAGGTGAATGACATAGACTGACCAGGTAAATTCAGGTAAAAGCTATGATCCCTTGTTGATGTCACCTGTTAAATCCACTTCAATCAGTGTAGATGAAGAGGAGGAGGATTTTTAAGCCTTGAGACAATTGAGACATGGACTGTGTACTGTATATTGAACATTAAAAACTCTTATATAGTACACACTGCACTCTACAACTACCCTTCTACTTGATATTTGTACTACCCTGAACTAAAATATAAACGCAACGTGTAAAGTGTTGGTCCCATGTTTCATGAGCTGAAATAAAAGATTCCAGAAATGTTCCATTCGCACAAAAAGCTTGTTTCTCTCAAATGTTGCCCACAAATTTGTTTGGTGCACCTTGTGCTGGGGACAATAAAAGGCCACTCTAAAATGTGCAGTTTTGTCACATAACACAATACCAAAGATGTCTCAAGTTTTGAAGGAGCATGCAATTAGCATGCTGACTGCAGGAATATCCAGCAGAGCTGTTGCCAGAGAATTGAATGTTAACTTCTCTACCAAGAGCCGCCTCCAACGTAATTTTTGAGAATTTGGCAGTACGTCCAACCGACCTCACAACCGCAGACCATGTGTAATCACGCCAGTCCAGGACCTCCACATCCGGCTTCTTCACCTGCGTGATCGTCTGAGACCAGCCAACAGGACAGCTTATGAAACTGAGTATTTCTGTCTGTGATAAAGCCCTTTTGTGAGGAAAAACTCATTCTGATTGGCAGGGCCTAGCTCCCCAGTGGGTGGGCCTGGCTCCCAAGTGGGTGGGCCTATGCCCTCCCAGGCCCACCCATGGCTGAACCCCTGCCCAGTCATGTGAAATCCATAGACTAGGGCCTAATGAATTTATTTCAATTAACTGATTTCCTTATATGAACTGTAACTCAGTAAAAACATTGAAATAGTCGCATGTTGCGTTTATATTTTTGTTCATATCACCCAGTCCATATTCATAATGCCCTGGTATCATCCTCACTGTGCATATCTTTACATAACACAGCCTAACAGAGTATGCATAAGCCTTCCACAGAGGACTGTCATTTAGCAGTGAGCCAGTGAGCCACAACATTAGACGATGCAGTCCAGAGCTGACTCACAGGGTTTCATGGGCTTCTGAACTAACTGCCTCTTGATTAGCATAATTGGATGCTTGATTAGTGGATACACACACACACACAAATGCACCCTCGTACACAGAAACACACACACACACACATACATCACACACGCACACATATACACACGCAGTGTTTAGTGAAGTGAGATTTCAATCTTGCGCAGAGCGAAGGTCCTTCTAATTTGGACTGCAGGGTCGTGGGATGTTCTCATCGCCTGTTGCTGCTGCAATGAGTACGCAGGATGCAACATCCCTCTAGAGATGTGTGTGTACATTATATAGTCTCTGATCTGACAAACAGTTGTGACGTGATTGTGTCTTTACTGACGGTCCGATACGCCCACCTACACACACACACACACACACACACACACACACACACACACACACACACACACACACACACACACACACACACACACACACACACCGTCTAAACCCCCACAGTCCAGTGGCTGCAGTATGATGGGGAGTTGAGGTGATGGTTTTCTCCAGTTGACTGGATTAGCCACATGGTTCACATCAGCTCATTGTGTTCCACTCACACGTTCCCCTCCATTAGGCTATTCTCACCCCTGTAATGCACTTCAAATGATGGCACCGTTTACAATTTTTGTCATTTACAATAGCAGACGCTCTTATCCAGAGTGACTTACAGTCAGTGCATTCATCTTAAGGTAGCTAGTTGAAACAATCATGTCACAGCAATAGTGAAGTAAAAAAAAAGACAAGCGGGGAGCGGGGCAGAGGAGGCATCTGAGAGATGGTGACATGATGCTGATACACACAGGAGGTCAGTATCCTGAGAGAGGTGTGGTACTGTCGATGAACAGTCAGCCAGGATTAGACAAACAGACAGAGAGACAGAGAGAGCGAGAGATTGATTTCTGTATATATATACAGAAATCAGAGAGAGAGAGAGCACAGTGAGCATTGAGGGGAATTTAGCTCAGTACAACATAGAGTTGAGATTTGGAGACACAGAGACATTGAAACAATGAGCAGATTAGGATAATCATTTGATTGGATTATGTTGCCTTTGTTTACAAAGTCTCTTTCCAGGAACATCATTTGATTCGTAAGATTCAGTGAATCAGGATAAAAACCTGTTAACCTTTTCTCCGTTCAGAGAAGTGAGCGGTGGGCAGTAACATCCATACTGTAGACCTCCAGGCAGTGAAGTAGGTTGTCTGGCTGGTTCGCTATTCTCAGGAAGAATGTCACCTGAAGGTCAGGGACCTCAGATGTCCTACTGATGAACACCTCCTCACTAAGACCAGCAAACTGGCACCCTATTTCCTACACTCTTTTTGTCTGTCCCCATAGGAGAACCCTTTTTGGTTCCAGTTAGAACTCTTTTGGGTTCCATGTAGAACCCTCTGTGGGAAGGAAACCAAAAGGGTAATACCTGGAACCAAAAGGGTTCTACCTCTAACCAAAAAACGGCTCTTCAAAGGGTTCTCCTATGGGGACAGCGGAAGAACCCTTATTGGATAGTGTATATAGTGCACTACTGTTGACCAGGTCCTTTAGGGCTCTATAGGTTGCCATTTCAAATGCAGCCCACCTCTCATCCAGACCACACAGCAAATACTTAAGACTCTTACACACACACAGGTCTTTACTTTAAACCTAAACAGGACACATAGCTGTCTACATCTAAACAGGACACACAGCTCTCTACATCTAAACAGGACACACAACTCTCTACATCTAAACAGGACACACAGCTGTCTACATCTAAACAGGACACATAGCTGTCTACATCTAAACAGGACACACAGCTCTCTACATCTAAACAGGACACACAACTCTCTACATCTAAACAGGACACACAGCTGTCTACATCTAAACAGGACACACAGCTCTCTACATCTAAACAGGACACACAGCTCTCTACATCTAAACAGGACACATAGCTGTCTACATCTAAACAGGACACACAGCTCTCTACATCTAAACAGGACACACAGCTCTCTACATCTAAACAGGACACATAGCTGTCTACATCTAAACAGGACACACAGCTCTCTACATCTAAACAGGACACACAGCTCTCTACATCTAAACAGGACACACAGCTCTCGTACATCTAAACAGGACACACAGCTGTCTAACACCAATGATTCGTATTAGCCTGCTCCTCCTCCTCCCCCTCCTGCTCCCCCTGCTCCTCTTCTTCCTCCTCTTCCTCCTCCTCCTCCTCCCCCCCCTGCTCCTGCTCCTCTTCTTCCTCATTCTCCTCCACCTTGCTGCACTCTAACTGCTTCAATAATTAATCTGTACTGAAATAAAAACAGCATCATCTCACAAGCAGAAAGCCTGAAACTCTAATCTTTTACTGTGACTCTTTCATTTCCTCCCGGGCAAAACAACAACAGTCTCTTCCGCAACGCACAAACATACAAACACACCTTGGTTATACTTCAGACAAATGCTCAAAGTATCATATTTTGGTTTAATGTGGGAAAAGACACCATCTCCCGCATAATCTGTTTCTTCATGGGCAGAAGAAGTATCCAGTGTGTAAATTATTCAATGACCCATGGTGGTGATATTACCTTGTCAGGGTCAACCACTTCAGCCTTCCCTTCCGCTGTGTCTGCCTCTACCCTGCACCTACATCTACCAGAATTCAGCTATATACAGTATATTCAGTATGTGAGTCTGGTTATGATGGATCAGATACTATATCTGTAGCTGCCTATGGTGGCCTGTATCGGTAACCTTGTGTCTTGGCTGCTCTGACTGTGAATCTTGTAATGGTGATAATTGTGCTGACTGTGATCATTGTTGTAACTGTACAGTTTCTATATTGCCTGCGCTGGCTGTGTTTGAACTGTTGTTGTTGCTGGTGGTGTGCGTGCGTGCGTGTGTGCGAGCGTGTGTGTGTGCGTGCTCATGAATGCTCTGTTCCCAGTCTCAGGGGCACTTGTGTTCCAGCTGACAGGCAACATTACACTCCCACGCTGAGAATAACTACACCCTAACGGAACACCCTGTCGCCCTTCTTCACATCAGCCTGCTCTCCTCCTCTCTTCACATCAGCCCTCCTCCAGCCTGCTCTCCTCCAGCCTGCTCTCCTCCTCTCTTCACATCAGCCCTCCTCCAGCCTGCTCTCCTCCAGCTTGCTCTCCTCCTCTCTTCACATCAGCCCTCACTCCAGCCTGCTCTCCTCCAGCCTGCTCTCCTCCTCTCTTCACATCAGCCCTCCTCCAGCCTGCTCTCCTCCAGCCTGCTCTCCTCCTCTCTTCACATCAGCCCTCCTCCAGCCTGCTCTCCTCCAGCCTGCTCTCCTCCTCTCTTCACATCAGCCCTCCTCCAGCCTGCTCTCCTCCAGCCTGCTCTCCTCCTCTCTTCACATCAGCCCTCCTCCAGCCTGCTCTCCTCCAGCTTGCTCTCCTCCTCTCTTCACATCAGCCCTCTTCCAGCCTGCTCTCCTCCCCCCAATCCCCTCCTCTCTTTACATCAGCCCTCCTCCAGCCTGCTCTCCTCCAGCCTGCTCTCCTCCCCCCAATCCCCTCCTCCCTTCAAATCAGCCCTCCTCCAGCCTGCTCTCCTCCCCCCAATCCTCTTCTCTCTTCACATCAGCCGTCCTCCAGCCTGCTCTCCTCCCCCCAATCCCCTCCTCCCTTCAAATCAGCCCTCCTCCAGCCTGCTCTCCTCCCCCCAATCCCCTTCTCTCTTTACATCAGCCCTCCTCCAGCCTGCTCTCCTCCCCCCAATCCCCTCCTCCCTTCAAATCAGCCCTCCTCCAGCCTGCTCTCCTCCCCCCAATCCCCTTCTCTCTTCACATCAGCCCTCCTCCAGCCTGCTCTCCTCCCCCCAATCCCCTCCTCCCTTCAAATCAGCCATCCTCCAGCCTGCTCTCCTCCCCCCAATCCCCTTCTCTCTTCACATCAGCCCTCCTCCAGCCTGCTCTCCTCCCCCCAATCCCCTCCTCTCTTTACATCAGCCCTCCTCCAGCCTGCTCTCCTCCAGCCTGCTCTCCTCCCCCAATCCCCTCCTCTCTTCACATCAGCCCTCCTCCAGCCTGCTCTCCTCCCCCCAATCCCCTCCTCTCTTCACATCAGCCCTCCTCCAGCCTGCTCTCCTCCCCCCAATCCCCTCTCCCTTCAAATTAGCCCTCCTCCAGCCTGCTCTCCTCCCCCCAATCCCCTCCTCTCTTCACATCAGCCCTCCTCCAGCCTGCTCTCCTCCCCCCAATCCCCTCCTCTATTCACATCAGCCCTCCTCCAGCCTGCTCTCCTCCCCCCAATCCCCTCCTCTCTTCACATCAGCCCTCCTCCAGCCTGCTCTCCTCCAGCCTGCTCTCCTCCTCTCTTCACATCAGCCCTCCTCCAGCCTGCTCTCCTCCAGCCTGCTCTCCTCCTCTCTTCACATCAGCCCTCCTCCAGCCTGCTCTCCTCCAGCCTGCTCTCCTCCTCTCTTCACATCAGCCCTCCTCCAGCCTGCTCTCCTCCAGCCTGCTCTCCTCCTCTCTTCACATCAGCCCTCCTCCAGCCTGCTCTCCTCCAGCCTGCTCTCCTCACCCCAATCCCCTCCTCTCTTCACATCAGCCGTCCTCCAGCCTGCTCTCCTCCCCCCAATCCCCTCCTCTCTTCACATCAGCCCTCCTCCAGCCTGCTCTCCTCCCCCATCCCCTCCTCTCTTCACATCAGCCCTCCTCCAGCCTGCTCTCCTCCCCCCAATCACCTCCTCTCTTCACATCAGCCGTCCTCCAGCCTGCTCTCCTCCCCCATCCCCTCCTCTCTTCACATCAGCCCTCCTCCAGCCTGCTCTCCTCCCCCCAATCCCCTCCTCTCTTCACATCAGCCCTCCTCCAGCCTGCTCTCCTCCCCCCAATCCCCTCCTCTCTTCAAATCAGCCCTCCTCCAGCCTGCTCTCCTCCAGCCTGCTCTCCTCCTCTCTTCACATCAGCCCTCCTCCAGCCTGCTCTCCTCCCCCCAATCCCCTCCTCTCTTCACATCAGCCCTCCTCCAGCCTGCTCTCCTCCCCCCAATCCCCTACTCTCTTCACATCAGCCCTCCTCCAGTCTGCTCTCCTCCCCCCAATCCCCCCCTCTCTTCACATCAGCCCTCCTCCAGCCTGCTCTCCTCCCCCCAATCCCCTCCACTCTTCACATCAGCCCTCCTCCAGCCTGCTCTCCTCCCCCCTTCACATCAGCCCTCCTCCAGCCTGCTCTCCTCACCCCAATCCCCTCCTCTCTTCACATCAGCCCTCCTCCAGCCTGCTCTCCTCCCCCCAATCCCCTCCTCTCTTCAAATCAGCCCTCCTCCAGCCTGCTCTCCTCCAATCTGCTCTCCTCCTCTCTTCACATCAGCCCTCCTCCAGCCTGCTCTCCTCCCCCCAATCCACTCCTCTCTTCACATCAGCCCTCCTCCAGCCTGCTCTCCTCACCCCAATCCCCTCCTCTCTTCACATCAACCCTCCTCCAGCCTGCTCTCCTCCCCCAATCCCCTCCTCTCTTCACATCAGCCCTCCTCCAGCATTCTCTCCTCACCCCAATCCCCTCCTCTCTTCACATCAGCCCTCCTCCAGCCTGCTCTCCTCCCCACTTCACATCAGCCCTCCTCCAGCCTGCGCTCCTCCCCCAATCCCCTCCTCTCTTCACATCAGTCCTCCTCCAGCCTGCTCTCCTCCCCCCAATCCCCTCCTCTCTTCACATCAGCCCTCCTCCAGCCTGCTCTCCTCCCCCCAACCCCCTCCTCTCTTCAAATCAGCCCTCCTCCAGCCTGCTCTCCTCCAGCCTGCTCTCCTCCTCTCTTCACATCAGCCCTCTTCCAGCCTGCTCTCCTCCCCCAATCCCCTCCGCTCTTCACATCAGCTCTTCTCCAGCCTGCTCTTCTCCCCCCAATCCCCTCCTCTCTTCACATCAGCCCTCCTCCAGCCTGCTCTCCTCCCCCCAATCCCCTCCTCTCTTCACATCAGCCCTCCTCCAGCCTGCTCTCCTCCCCCCAATCCCCTCCTCTCTTTACATCAGCCCTCCTCCAGCCTGCTCTCCTCCAGCCTGCTCTCCTCCCCCCAATCCCCTCCTCCCTTCAAATCAGCCCTCCTCCAGCCTGCTCTCCTCCCCCCAATCCCCTTCTCTCTTCACATCAGCCCTCCTCCAGCCTGCTCTCCTCCCCCCAATCCCCTCCTCCCTTCAAATCAGCCCTCCTCCAGGTTGCTCTCCTCCCCCCAATCCCCTTCTCTCTTCACATCAGCCCTCCTCCAGACTGCTCTCCTCCCCCCAATCCCCTCCTCCCTTCAAATCAGCCATCCTCCAGCCTGCTCTCCTCCCCCCAATCCCCTTCTCTCTTCACATCAGCCCTCCTCCAGCCTGCTCTCCTCCCCCCAATCCCCTTCTCTCTTCACATCAGCCCTCCTCCAGCCTGCTCTCCTCCCCCCAATCCCCTCCTCCCTTCAAATCAGCCCTCCTCCAGCCTGCTCTCCTCCCCCCAATCACCTTCTCTCTTCACATCAGCCCTCCTCCAGCCTGCTCTCCTCCCCCCAATCCCCTCCTCCCTTCAAATCAGCCATCCTCCAGCCTGCTCTCCTCCCCCCAATCCCCTTCTCTCTTCACATCAGCCCTCCTCCAGCCTGCTCTCCTCCAGCCCGCTCTCCTCCAGCCTGCTCTCCTCCCCCCAATCCCCTCCTCTCATCACATCAGCCCTCCTCCAGCCTGCTCTCCTCCCCCCAATCCCCTCCTCTCTTCACATCAGCCCTCCTCCAGCCTGCTCTCCTCCCCCCAATCCCCTCTCCCTTCAAATCAGCCCTCCTCCAGCCTGCTCTCCTCCCCCCAATCCCCTCCTCTCTTCACATCAGCCCAGCCTGCTCTCCTCCCCCCAATCCCCTTCTCTCTTCACATCAGCCCTCCTCCAGCCTGCTCTCCTCCCCCCAATCCCCTCCTCCCTTCAAATCAGCCCTCCTCCAGCCTGCTCTCCTCCCCCCAATCACCTTCTCTCTTCACATCAGCCCTCCTCCAGCCTGCTCTCCTCCCCCCAATCCCCTCCTCCCTTCAAATCAGCCATCCTCCAGCCTGCTCTCCTCCCCCCAATCCCCTTCTCTCTTCACATCAGCCCTCCTCCAGCCTGCTCTCCTCCAGCCCGCTCTCCTCCAGCCTGCTCTCCTCCCCCCAATCCCCTCCTCTCATCACATCAGCCCTCCTCCAGCCTGCTCTCCTCCCCCCAATCCCCTCCTCTCTTCACATCAGCCCTCCTCCAGCCTGCTCTCCTCCCCCCAATCCCCTCTCCCTTCAAATCAGCCCTCCTCCAGCCTGCTCTCCTCCCCCCAATCCCCTCCTCTCTTCACATCAGCCCTCCTCCAGCCTGCTCTCCTCCCCCCAATCCCCTCCTCTATTCACATCAGCCCTCCTCCAGCCTGCTCTCCTCCCCCCAATCCCCTCCTCTCTTCACATCAGCCCTCCTCCAGCCTGCTCTCCTCCAGCCTGCTCTCCTCCTCTCTTCACATCAGCCCTCCTCCAGCCTGCTCTCCTCCAGCCTGCTCTCCTCCTCTCTACACATCAGCCCTCCTCCAGCCTGCTCTCCTCCAGCCTGCTCTCCTCCTCTCTTCACATCAGCACTCCTCCAGCCTGCTCTCCTCCAGCCTGCTCTCCTCCTCTCTTCACATCAGCCCTCCTCCAGCCTGCTCTCCTCCAGCCTGCTCTCCTCCTCTCTTCACATCAGCCCTCTTCCAGCCTGCTCTCCTCCCCCCAATCCCCTTCTCTCTTCACATCAGCCCTCCTCCAGCTTCTCTCCTCCCCCCAATCCCCTTCTCTCTTCACATCAGCCCTCCTCCAGCCTGCTCTCCTCCCCCAATCCCCTCCTCTCTTTTCATCAGCCCTCCTCCAGACTGCTCTCCTCCAGCCTGCTCTCCTCCAGCCTGCTCTCCTCCCCCCAATCCCCTCCTCTCTTCACATCAGCCCTCCTCCAGCCTGCTCTCCTCCCCCCAATCCCCTCCTCTCTTCACATCAGCCCTCCTCCAGCCTGCTCTCCTCCCCCCAATCCCCTCTCCCTTCAAATCAGCCCTCCTCCAGCCTGCTCTCCTCCCCCCAATCCCCTCCTCTCTTCACATCAGCCCTCCTCCAGCCTGCTCTCCTCCCCCCAATCCCCTCCTCTCTTCACATCAGCCCTCTTCCAGCCTGCTCTCCTCACCCCAATCCCCTCCTCTCTTCACATCAGCCGTCCTCCAGCCTGCTCTCCTCCCCCCAATCCCCTCCTCTCTTCACATCAGCCCTCCTCCAGCCTGCTCTCCTCCCCCCAATCATCTCCTCTCTTCACATCAGCCGTCCTCCAGCCTGCTCTCCTCCCCCCAATCCCCTCCTCTCTTCACATCAGCCCTCCTCCAGCCTGCTCTCCTCCCCCCAATCCCCTCCTCTCTTCACATCAGCCCTCCTCCAGCCTGCTCTCCTCCCCCCAATCCCCTCCTCTCTTCAAATCAGCCCTCCTCCAGCCTGCTCTCCTCCAGCCTGCTCTCCTCCTCTCTTCACATCAGCCCTCCTCCAGCCTGCTTTCCTCCCACAAATCCCCTCCTCTCTTCACATCAGCCCTCCTCCAGCCTGCTCTCCTCCCCCCAATCCCCTCCTCTCTTCACATCAGCCCTCCTCCAGCCTGCTCTCCTCCCCCCAATCCCCTCTCCCTTCAAATCAGCCCTCCTCCAGCCTGCTCTCCTCCCCCCAATCCCCTCCTCTCTTCACATCAGCCCTCCTCCAGCCTGCTCTCCTCCCCCCAATCCCCTCCTCTATTCACATCAGCCCTCCTCCAGCCTGCTCTCCTCCCCCAAATCCCCTCCTCTCTTCACATCAGCCCTCCTCCAGCCTGCTCTCCTCCAGCCTGCTCTCCTCCTCTCTTCACATCAGCCCTCCTCCAGCCTGCTCTCCTCCAGCCTGCTCTCCTCCTCTCTTCACATCAGCCCTCCTCCAGCCTGCTCTCCTCCCCCCAGATCCCATCCTCTCTTCACATCAGCCCTCCTCCAGCCTGCTCTCCCCAGCCTGCCCCCCCTCTCACATCAGCCCTCCTCCAGCCTGCTCTCCTCCCAGCAAGATCCCCTCCTCTCTTCACATCAGCCCTCCTCCAGCCTGCTATCCTCCCCCCAATCCCCTCCTCTCTTCACATCAGCCCTCCTCCAGCCTGCTCTCCTCCCACAAATCCCCTCCTCTCTTCACATCAGCCCTCCTCCAGCCTGCTCTCCTCCCCCCAATCCCCTTCTCTCTTCACATCAGCCCTCCTCCAGCCTGCTCTCCTCCCCCAATCCCCTCCTCTCTTTTCATCAGCCCTCCTCCAGACTGCTCTCCTCCAGCCTGCTCTCCTCCAGCCTGCTCTCCTCCCCCCAATCCCCTCCTCTCTTCACATCAGCCCTCCTCCAGCCTGCTCTCCTCCCCCCAATCCCCTCCTCTCTTCACATCAGCCCTCCTCCAGCCTGCTCTCCTCCCCCCAATCCCCTCCTCTCTTCAAATCAGCCCTCCTCCAGCCTGCTCTCCTCCCCCCAATCCCCTCCTCTCTTCACATCAGCCCTCCTCCAGCCTGCTCTCCTCCCCCCAATCCCCCCCTCTCTTCACATCAGCCCTCCTCCAGCCTGCTCTCCTCACCCCAATCCCCTCCTCTCTTCACATCAGCCGTCCTCCAGCCTGCTCTCCTCCCCCCAATCCCCTCCTCTCTTCACATCAGCCCTCCTCCAGCCTGCTCTCCTCCCCCCAATCCCCTCTCCCTTCAAATCAGCCCTCCTCCAGCCTGCTCTCCTCCCCCCAATCCCCTCCTCTCTTCACATCAGCCCTCCTCCAGCCTGCTCTCCTCCCCCCAATCCCCTCCTCTCTTCACATCAGCCCTCCTCCAGCCTGCTCTCCTCACCCCAATCCCCTCCTCTCTTCACATCAGCCGTCCTCCAGCCTGCTCTCCTCCCCCCAATCCCCTCCTCTCTTCACATCAGCCCTCCTCCAGCCTGCTCTCCTCCCCCCAATCATCTCCTCTCTTCACATCAGCCGTCCTCCAGCCTGCTCTCCTCCCCCCAATCCCCTCCTCTCTTCACATCAGCCCTCCTCCAGCCTGCTCTACTCCCCCCAATCCCCTCCTCTCTTCACATCAGCCCTCCTCCAGCCTGCTCTCCTCCCCCCAATCCCCTCCTCTCTTCAAATCAGCCCTCCTCCAGCCTGCTCTCCTCCAGCCTGCTCTCCTCCTCTCTTCACATCAGCCCTCCTCCAGCCTGCTCTCCTCCCCCCAATCCCCTCCTCTCTTCACATCAGCCATCCTCCAGCCTGCTCTCCTCCCCCCAATCCCCTACTCTCTTCACATCAGCCCTCCTCCAGCCTGCTCTCCTCCCCCAATCCCCTCCTCTCTTCACATCAGCCCTCCTCCAGCCTGCTCTCCTCCCCCCAATCCCCTCCACTCTTCACATCAGCCCTCCTCCAGCCTGCTCTCCTCCCCCCTTCACATCAGCCCTCCTCCAGCCTGCTCTCCTCACCCCAATCCCCTCCTCTCTTCACATCAGCCCTCCTCCAGCCTGCTCTCCTTCCCCCAATCCCCTCCTCTCTTCAAATCAGCCCTCCTCCAGCCTGCTCTCCTCCAGCCTGCTCTCCTCCTCTCTTCACATCAGCCCTCCTCCAGCCTTCTCTCCTCCAGCCTGCTCTCCTCCTCTCTTCACATCAGCCCTCCTCCAGCCTGCTCTCCTCCAGCCTGCTCTCCTCCTCTCTTCACATCAGCCCTCCTCCAGCCTGCTCTCCTCCAGCCTGCTCTCCTCCTCTCTTCACATCAGCCCTCTTCCAGGCTGCTCTCCTCCCCCCAATCCCCTCCTCTCTTCACATCAGCTCTCCTCCAGCCTGCTCTCCTCCCCCCAATCCCCTTCTCTCTTCACATCAGCCCTCCTCCAGCCTGCTCTCCTCCCCCCAATCCCCTTCTCTCTTCACATCAGCCCTCCTCCAGCCTGCTCTCCTCCCCCAATCCCCTCCTCTCTTTTCATCAGCCCTCCTCCAGCCTGCTCTCCTCCAGCCTGCTCTCCTCCAGCCTGCTCTCCTCCCCCCAATCCCCTCCTCTCTTCACATCAGCCCTCCTCCAGCCTGCTCTCCTCCCCCCAATCCCCTCCTCTCTTCACATCAGCCCTCCTCCAGCATGCTCTCCTCCCCCCAATCCCCTCTCCCTTCAAATCAGCCCTCCTCCAGCCTGCTCTCCTCCCCCCAATCCCCTCCTCTCTTCACATCAGCCCTCCTCCAGCCTGCTCTCCTCCCCCCAATCCCCTCCTCTCTTCACATCAGCCCTCCTCCAGCCTGCTCTCCTCCCCCCAATCCCCTACTCTCTTCACATCAGCCCTCCTCCAGCCTGCTCTCCTCCCCCCAATCCCCTCCTCTCTTCACATCAGCCCTCCTCCATCCTGCTCTCCTCCCCCCAATCATCTCCTCTCTTCACATCAGCCGTCCTCCAGCCTGCTCTCCTCCCCCCAATCCCCTCCTCTCTTCACATCAGCCCTCCTCCAGCCTGCTCTTCTCCCCCCAATCCCCTCCTCTCTTCACATTAGCCCTCCTCCAGCCTGCTCTCCTCCCCCCAATCCCCTCCTCTCTTCAAATCAGCCCTCCTCCAGCCTGCTCTCCTCCAGCCTGCTCTCCTCCTCTCTTCACATCAGCCCTCCTCCAGCCTGCTCTCCTCCCCCCAATCCCCTCCTCTCTTCAAATCAGCCCTCCTCCAGCCTGCTCTCCTCCCCCCAATCCCCTACTCTCTTCACATCAGCCCTCCTCCAGCCTTTTCTCCTCCCCCATCCCCTCCTCTCTTCACATCAGCCCTCCTCCAGCCTGCTCTCCTCTTCCCAATCCCCTCCACTCTTCACATCAGCCCTCCTCCAGCCTGCTCTCCTCCCCCCTTCACATCAGCCCTCCTCCAGCCTGCTCTCCTCACCCCAATCCCCTCCTCTCTTCACATCAGCCCTCCTCCAGCCTGCTCTACGACCCCCAATCTCCTCCTCTCTTCAAATCAGCCCTCCTCCAGCCTGCTCTCCTCCAGCCTGCTCTCCTCCTCTCTTCACATCAGCCCTCCTCCAGCCTGCTCTCCTCCCAAAAATCCCCTCCTCTCTTCACATCAGCCCTCCTCCAGCCTGCTCTCCTCCCCCCAATCCCCTCCTCTCTTCACATCAGCCCTCCTCCAGCCTGCTCTCCTCCCCCCAATCCCCTCCTCTCTTCATATCAGCCCTCCTCCAGCCTGCTCGCCTCCCCCAATCCCCTCCTTCCTTCACATCAGCCCTCCTCCAGCCTGCTCTCCTCCCCCAATCCCCTCCTCTCTTCACATCAGCCCTCCTCCAGCATTCTCTCCTCACCCCATCCCCTCCTCTCTTCAAATCAGCCCTCCTCCAGCCTGCTCTCCTCCCCACTTCACATCAGCCCTCCTCCAGCCTGCTCTCCTCCCCCCAATCCCCTCCTCTCTTCACATCAGCCCTCCTCCAGCCTGCTCTCCTCCCCCCAATCCCCTCCTCTCTTCACATCAGCCCTCCTCCAGCCTGCTCTCCTCCCCCCAACCCCCTCCTCTCTTCAAATCAGCCCTCCTCCAGCCTGCTCTCCTCCCCCCAATCCCCTCCTCTCTTCACATCAGCCCTCCTCCAGCCTGCTCTCCTCCCCCCAACCCCCTCCTCTCTTCAAATTAGCCCTCCTCCAGTCTACTCTCCTCCAGCCTGCTCTCCTCCTCTCTTCACATCAGCCCTCCTCCAGCCTGCTTTCCTCCCACAAATCCCCTCCTCTCTTCACATCAGCCCTCCTCCAGCCTGCTCTCCTCCCCCCAATCCCCTCCTCTCTTCACATCAGCCCTCCTCCAGCCTGCTCTCCTCCCCCCAATCTCCTCCTCTCTTCACATCAGCCCTCCTCCAGCCTGCTCTCCTCCCCCCAATCCCCTCATCTCTTCACATCAGCCCTCCTCCAGCCTGCTCTCCTCCCCCCTTCACATCAGCCCTCCTCCTGCCTGCTCTCCTCACCCCAATCTCCTCCTCTCTTCACATCAGCCCTCCTCCAGCCTGCTCTCCTCCAGCCTGCTCTCCTCCTCTCTTCACATCAGCCCTCCTCCAGCCTGCTCTCCTCCAGCCTGCTCTCCTCCTCTCTTCACATCAGCCCTCCTCCAGCCTGCTCTCCTCCAGCCTGCTCTCCTCCTCTCTTCACATCAGCCCTCTTCCAGGCTGCTCTCCTCCCCCCAATCCCCTCCTCTCTTCACATCAGCTCTCCTCCAGCCTGCTCTCCTCCCCCCAATCCCCTTCTCTCTTCACATCAGCCCTCCTCCAGCCTGCTCTCCTCCCCCCAATCCCCTTCTCTCTTCACATCAGCCCTCCTCCAGCCTGCTCTCCTCCCCCAATCCCCTCCTCTCTTTTCATCAGCCCTCCTCCAGCCTGCTCTCCTCCCCCCAATCCCCTCTCCCTTCAAATCAGCCCTCCTCCAGCCTGCTCTCCTCCCCCCAATCCCCTCCTCTCTTCACATCAGCCCTCCTCCAGCCTGCTCTCCTCCCCCCAATCCCCTCCTCTCTTCACATCAGCCCTCCTCCAGCCTGCTCTCCTCCCCCCAATCCCCTACTCTCTTCACATCAGCCCTCCTCCAGCCTGCTCTCCTCCCCCCAATCCCCTCCTCTCTTCACATCAGCCCTCCTCCAGCCTGCTCTCCTCCCCCCAATCACCTCCTCTCTTCACATCAGCCGTCCTCCAGCCTGCTCTCCTCCCCCCAATCCCCTCCTCTCTTCACATCAGCCCTCCTCCAGCCTGCTCTCCTCCCCCCAATCCCCTCCTCTCTTCACATCAGCCCTCCTCCAGCCTGCTCTCCTCCCCCCAATCCCCTCCTCTCTTCAAATCAGCCCTCCTCCAGCCTGCTCTCCTCCAGCCTGCTCTCCTCCTCTCTTCACATCAGCCCTCCTCCAGCCTGCTCTCCTCCCCCCAATCCCCTCCTCTCTTCACATCAGCCCTCCTCCAGCCTGCTCTCCTCCCCCCAATCCCCTCCTCTCTTCACATCAGCCCTCCTCCAGCCTGCTCTCCTCCCCCAATCCCCTCCTCTCTTCACATCAGCCCTCCTCCAGGCTGCTCTCCTCCCCCCAATCCCCTCCACTCTTCACATCAGCCCTCCTCCAGCCTGCTCTCCTCCCCCCTTCACATCAGCCCTCCTCCAGCCTGCTCTCCTCACCCCAATCCCCTCCTCTCTTCACATCAGCCCTCCTCCAGCCTGCTCTCCTCCCCCCAATCCCCTCCTCTCTTCAAATCAGCCCTCCTCCAGCCTGCTCTCCTCCAGCCTGCTCTCCTCCTCTCTTCACATCAGCCCTCCTCCAGCCTGCTCTCCTCCCAAAAATCCCCTCCTCTCTTCACATCAGCCCTCCTCCAGCCTGCTCTCCTCCCCCCAATCCCCTCCTCTCTTCACATCAGCCCTCCTCCAGCCTGCTCTCCTCCCCCCAATCCCCTCCTCTCTTCACATCAGCCCTCCTCCAGCCTGCTCGCCTCCCCCCAAACCCCTCCTTCCTTCACATCAGCCCTCCTCCAGCCTGCTCTCCTCCCCCAATCCCCTCCTCTCTTCACATCAGCCCTCCTCCAGCATTCTCTCCTCACCCCAATCCCCTCCTCTCTTCACATCAGCCCTCCTCCAGCCTGCTCTCCTCCCCACTTCACATCAGCCCTCCACCAACCTGCTCTCCTCCCCCCAATCCCCTCCTCTCTTCACATCAGCCCTCCTCCAGCCTGCTCTCTTCCCCCCAATCCCCTCCTCTCTTCACATCAGCCCTCCTCCAGCCTGCTCTCCTCCCCCCAACCCCCTCCTCTCTTCAAATCAGCCCTCCTCCAGCCTACTCTCCTCCAGCCTGCTCTCCTCCTCTCTTCACATCAGCCCTCCTCCAGCCTGCTTTCCTCCCACAAATCCCCTCCTCTCTTCACATCAGCCCTCCTCCAGCCTGCTCTCCTCCCCCCAATCCCCTCCTCTCTTCACATCAGCCCTCCTCCAGCCTGCTCTCCTCCCCCCAATCTCCTCCTCTCTTCACATCAGCCCTCCTCCAGCCTGCTCTCCTCCCCCCAATCCCCTCATCTCTTCACATCAGCCCTCCTCCAGCCTGCTCTCCTCCCCCCTTCACATCAGCCCTCCTCCTGCCTGCTCTCCTCACCCCAATCCCCTCCTCTCTTCACATCAGCCCTCCTCCAGCCTGCTCTCCTCCCCCCAATCCCCTCCTCTCTTCACATCAGCCCTCCTCCAGCCTGCTCTCCTCCCCCCAATCCCCTTCTCTCTTCACATCAGCCCTCCTCCAGCCTGCTCTCCTCCCCCCAATCCCCTTCTCTCTTCACATCAGCCCTCCTCCAGCCTGCTCTCCTCCCCCAATCCCCTCCTCTCTTTTCATCAGCCCTCCTCCAGCCTGCTCTCCTCCAGCCTGCTCTCCTCCAGCCTGCTCTCCTCCCCCCAATCCCCTCCTCTCTTCACATCAGCCCTCCTCCAGCCTGCTCTCCTCCCCCCAATCCCCTCCTCTCTTCACATCAGCCATCCTCCAGCCTGCTCTCCTCCCCCCAATCCCCTCTCCCTTCAAATCAGCCCTCCTCCAGCCTGCTATCCTCCCCCCAATCCCCTCCTCTCTTCACATCAGCCCTCCTCCAGCCTGCTCTCCTCCCCCCAATCCCCTCCTCTCTTCACATCAGCCCTCCTCCAGCCTGCTCTCCTCCCCCCAATCCCCTACTCTCTTCACATCAGCCCTCCTCCAGCCTGCTCTCCTCCCCCCAATCCCTTCCTCTCTTCACATCAGCCCTCCTCCAGCCTGCTCTCCTCCCCCCAATCATCTCCTCTCTTCACATCAGCCGTCCTCCAGCCTGCTCTCCTCCCCCCAATCCCCTCCTCTCTTCACATCAGCCCTCCTCCAGCCTGCTCTTCTCCCCCCAATCCCCTCCTCTCTTCACATCAGCCCTCCTCCAGCCTGCTCTCCTCCCCCAATCCCCTCCTCTCTTCAAATCAGCCCTCCTCCAGCCTGCTCTCCTCCAGCCTGCTCTCCTCCTCTCTTCATATCAGCCCTCCTCCAGCCTGCTCTCCTCCCCCCAATCCCCACCTCTCTTCACATCAGCCCTCCTCCAGCCTGCTCTCCTCCCCCCAATCCCCTACTCTCTTCACATCAGCCCTCCTCCAGCCTGCTCTCCTCCCCCAATCCCCTCCTCTCTTCACATCAGCCCTCCTCCAGCCTGCTCTCCTCCCCCCAATCCCCTCCACTCTTCACATCAGCCCTCCTCCAGCCTGCTCTCCTCCCCCCTTCACATCAGCCCTCCTCCAGCCTGCTCTCCTCACCCCAATCCCCTCCTCTCTTCACATCAGCCCTCCTCCAGCCTGCTCTCCTCCCCCCAATCCCCTCCTCTCTTCAAATCAGCCCTCCTCCAGCCTGCTCTCCTCCAGCCTGCTCTCCTCCTCTCTTCACATCAGCCCTCCTCCAGCCTGCTCTCCTCCCAAAAATCCCCTCCTCTCTTCACATCAGCCCTCCTCCAGCCTGCTCTCCTCCCCCCAATCCCCTCCTCTCTTCACATCAGCCCTCCTCCAGCCTGCTCTCCTCCCCCCAATCCCCTCCTCTCTTCACATCAGCCCTCCACCAGCCTGCTCGCCTCCCCCCAAACCCCTCCTTCCTTCACATCAGCCCTCCTCCAGCCTGCTCTCCTCCCCCAATCCCCTCCTCTCTTCACATCAGCCCTCCTCCAGCATTCTCTCCTCACCCCAATCCCCTCCTCTCTTCACATCAGCCCTCCTCCAGCCTGCTCTCCTCCCCACTTCACATCAGCCCTCCTCCAGCCTGCTCTCCTCCCCCAATCCCCTCCTCTCTTCACATCAGCCCTCCTCCAGCCTGCTCTCTTCCCCCCAATCCCCTCCTCTCTTCACATCAGCCCTCCTCCAGCCTGCTCTCCTCCCCCCAACCCCCTCCTCTCTTCAAATCAGCCCTCCTCCAGCCTACTCTCCTCCAGCCTGCTCTCCTCCTCTCTTCAGATCAGCCCTCCTCCAGCCTGCTTTCCTCCCACAAATCCCCTCCTCTCTTCACATCAGCCCTCCTCCAGCCTGCTCTCCTCCCCCCAATCCCCTCCACTCTTCACATCAGCCCTCCTCCAGCCTGCTCTCCTCCCCCCTTCACATCAGCCCTCCTCCAGCCTGCTCTCCTCACCCCAATCCCCTCCTCTCTTCACATCAGCCCTCCTCCAGCCTGCTCTCCTCCCCCCAATCCCCTCCTCTCTTCAAATCAGCCCTCCTCCAGCCTGCTCTCCTCCAGCCTGCTCTCCTCCTCTCTTCACATCAGCCCTCCTCCAGCCTGCTCTCCTCCCAAAAATCCCCTCCTCTCTTCACATCAGCCCTCCTCCAGCCTGCTCTCCTCCCCCCAATCCCCTCCTCTCTTCACATCAGCCCTCCTCCAGCCTGCTCTCCTCCCCCCAATCCCCTCCTCTCTTCACATCAGCCCTCCACCAGCCTGCTCGCCTCCCCCCAAACCCCTCCTTCCTTCACATCAGCCCTCCTCCAGCCTGCTCTCCTCCCCCAATCCCCTCCTCTCTTCACATCAGCCCTCCTCCAGCATTCTCTCCTCACCCCAATCCCCTCCTCTCTTCACATCAGCCCTCCTCCAGCCTGCTCTCCTTCCCACTTCACATCAGCCCTCCTCCAGCCTGCTCTCCTCCCCCAATCCCCTCCTCTCTTCACATCAGCCCTCCTCCAGCCTGCTCTCTTCCCCCCAATCCCCTCCTCTCTTCACATCAGCCCTCCTCCAGCCTGCTCTCCTCCCCCCAACCCCCTCCTCTCTTCAAATCAGCCCTCCTCCAGCCTACTCTCCTCCAGCCTGCTCCCCTCCTCTCTTCACATCAGCCCTCCTCCAGCCTGCTCTCCTCCCCCCAATCCCCTCCTCTCTTCACATCAGCCCTCCTCCAGCCTGCTCTCCTCCCCCCAATCTCCTCCTCTCTTCACATCAGCCCTCCTCCAGCCTGCTCTCCTCCCCCCAATCCCCTCATCTCTTCACATCAGCCCTCCTCCAGCCTGCTCTCCTCCCCCCTTCACATCAGCCCTCCTCCTGCCTGCTCTCCTCACCCCAATCCCCTCCTCTCTTCACATCAGCCCTCCTCCAGCCTGCTCTCCTCCCCCCAATCCCCTCCTCTCTTCACATCAGCCCTCCTCCAGCCTGCTCTCCTCCCCCTAATCCCCTCCTCTCTTCAAATCAGCCCTCCTCCAGCCTGCTCTCCTCCAGCCTGCTCTCCTCCTCTCTTCACATCAGCCCTCCTCCAGCCTGCTCTCCTCCCACAAATCCCCTCCTCTCTTCACATCAGCCCTCCTCCAGCCTGCTATCCTCCCCCAATCCCCTCCTCTCTTCACATCAGCCCTCCTCCAGCCTGCTCTCCTCCCCCAATCCCCTCCTCTCTTCATATCAGCCCTCCTCCAGCCTACTCTCCTCTCCCCAATCCCCTCCTCTCTTCACATAAGCCCTCTTCCAGCCTTCTCTCCTCCCCCCAATCCCCTTCTCTCTTCACATCAGCCCTCCTCCAGCCTGCTCTCATCCCACAAATCTCCTCCTCTCTTTACATCAGCCCTCCTCCAGCCTGCTCTCCTCCCCCAATCCCCTCCTCTCTTCACATCAGCCCTCCTCCAGCCTGCTCTCCTCCCCCCAATCCCCTTCTCTCTTCACATCAGCCCTCCTCCAGCCTGCTCTCGTCCCCCCAATCCCCTCCTCTATTCACATCAGCCCTCCTCCAGCCTGCTCTCGTCCCCCCAATCACCTCCTCTCTTCACATCAGCCCTCCTCCAGCCTGCTCTCCTCCCCCCAATCCCCTCCTCTCTTCACATCAGCCCTCCTCCAGCCTGCTCTCCTCCCCCCAATCCCCTCCTCTCTTCACATCAGTCCTCCTCCAGCCTGCTCTCCTCCCCCCTTCACATCAGCCCTCCTCGAGCCTGCTCTCCTCACCCCAATCCCCTCCTCTCTTCACATCAGCCCTCCTCCAGCCTGCTCGCCTACCCCCCAATCCCCTCCTCTCTTCACATCAGCCCTCCTCCAGCCTGCTCTCCTCCCTCCAATCCCCTCCTCTCTTCAAATCAGCCCTCCTCCAGCCTGCTCTCCTCCAGCCTGCTCTCCTCCTCTCTTCACATCAGCCCTCCTCCAGCCTGCTCTCCTCCCCCCAATCCCCTCCTCTCTTCACATCAGCCCTCCTCCAGCCTGCTCTCCTCCGCCCAATCCCCTCCTCTCTTCACATCAGCCCTCCTCCAGCCTACTCTCCTCCCCCCAATCCCCTCCTCTCTTCACATCAGCCCTCCCCCAGCCTTCTCTCCTCCCCCCAATCCCCTTCTCTCTTCACATCAGCCCTCCTCCAGCCTGCTCTCCTCCCCCCAATCCCCTCCTCTCTTCACATCAGCCCTACTCCAGCCTACTCTTCTCCCCCCAATCCCCTCCTCTCTTCACATCAGCCCTCCTCCAGCCTGCTCTCCTCCCCCCAATCCCCTCCTCTCTTCACATCAGCCCTCCTCCAGCCTGCTCTCCTCCCCCCAATCCCCTCCTCTCTTCACATCAGCCCTCCTCCAGCCTGCTCTCCTCCCCCCTTCACATCAGCCCTCCTCCAGCCTGCTCTCCTCACCCCAATCCCCTCCTCTCTTCACATCAGCCCTCCTCCAGCCTGCTCTCCTCCCCCCAATCCCCTCCTCTCTTCACATCAGCCCTCCTCCAGCCTGCTCTCCTCCCCCCAATCCCCTCCTCTCTTCAAATCAGCCCTCCTCCAGCCTGCTCTCCTCCAGCCTGCTCTCCTCCTCTCTTCACATCAGCCCTCCTCCAGCCTGCTCTCCTCCCCCCAATCCCCTCCTCTCTTCACATCAGCCCTCCTCCAGCCTGCTCTCCTCCCCCCAATCCCCTCCTCTCTTCACATCAGCCCTCCTCCAGCCTACTCTCCTCCCCCCAATCCCCTCCTCTCTTCACATCAGCCCTCCCCCAGCCTTCTCTCCTCCCCCCAATCCCCTTCTCTCTTCACATAAGCCCTCCTCCAGCCTGCTCTCCTCCCCCAATCCCCTCCTCTCTTCACATCAGCCCTCCTCCAGCCTACTCTTCTCCCCCCAATCCCCTCCTCTCTTCACATCAGCCCTCCTCCAGCCTGCTCTCCTCCCCCCAATCCCATCCTCTCTTCACATCAGCCCTCCTCCAGCCTGCTCTTCTCCCCCCAATCCCCTCCTCTCTTCACATCAGCCCTCCTCCAGCCTGCTCTCCTCCCCCCAATCCCCTCCTCTCTTCACATCAGCCCTCCTCCAGCCTGCTCTCCTCCCCCCAATCCCCTCCTCTCTTCACATCAGCCCTCCTCCAGCCTGCTCTCCTCCCCCCTTCACATCAGCCCTCCTCCAGCCTGCTCTCCTCACCCCAATCCCCTCCTCTCTTCACATCAGCCCTCCTCCAGCCTGCTCTCCTCCCCCCAATCCCCTCCTCTCTTCACATCAGCCCTCCTCCAGCCTGCTCTCCTCCCCCCAATCCCCTCCTCTCTTCAAATCAGCCCTCCTCCAGCCTGCTCTCCTCCAGCCTGCTCTCCTCCTATCTTCACATCAGCCCTCCTCCAGCCTGCTCTCCTCCCCCAATCCCCTCCTCTCTTCACATCAGCCCTCCTCCAGCCTGCTCTCCTCCCCCCTTCACATCAGCCCTCCTCCAGCCTGCTCTCCTCACCCCAATCCCCTCCTCTCTTCACGTCAGCTCTCCTCCAGCCTGCTCTCCTCCCCCCAATCCCCTCCTCTCTTCACATCAGCCCTCCTCCAGCCTGCTCTCCTCCCCCCAATCCCCTCCTCTCTTCACATCAGCCCTCCTCCAGCCTACTCTCCTCCCCCCAATCCCCTCCTCTCTTCACATCAGCCCTCCCCCAGCCTTCTCTCCTCCCCCCAATCCCCTTCTCTCTTCACATCAGCCCTCCTCCAGCCTGCTCTCCTCCCCCCAATCCCCTCCTCTCTTCACATCAGCCCTCCTCCAGCCTACTCTTCTCCCCCCAATCCCCTCCTCTCTTCACATCAGCCCTCCTCCAGCCTGCTCTCCTCCCCCCAATCCCATCCTCTCTTCACATCAGCCCTCCTCCAGCCTGCTCTCCTCCCCCTTCACATCAGCCCTTCTCCAGCCTGCTCTCCTCACCCCAATCCCCTCCTCTCTTCACATCAGCCCTCCTCCAGCCTGCTCTCCTCCAGCCTGCTCTCCTCCTCTCTTCACATCAGCCCTCCTCCAGCCTGCTCTCATCCCACAAATCCCCTCCTCTCTTCACATTAGCCCTCCTCCATCCTGCTCTCCTCCCCCCAATCCCCTCCTCTCTTCACATCAGCCCTCCTCCTGCCTGCTCTCCTCCCCCCAATCCCCTTCTCTCTTCACATCAGCCCTCCTCCAGCCTGCTCTCTTCCCCCCAATCCCCTCATCTCTTCACATCAGCCCTCCTCCAGCCTACTCTCCTCCCCCCAATCCCCTCCTCTCTTCACATCAGCCCTCCTCCAGCCTGCTCTCCTCCCCCCAATCCCCTCCTCTCTTCACATCAGCCCTCCTCCAGCCAGCTCTCCTCCCCCCTTCACATCAGCCCTCCTCCAGCCTGCTCTACTCACCCCAATCCCCTCCTCTCTTCACATCAGCCCTCCTCCAGCCTGCTCTCCTCCCCCCAATCCCCTCCTCTCTTCACATCAGCCCTCCTCCAGCCTGCTCTCCTCCCCCCAATCCCCTCCTCTCTTCAAATCAGCCCTCCTCCAGCCTGCTCTCCTCCCCCCAATCCCCTCCTCTATTCACATCAGCCCTCCTCCAGCCTGCTCTCCTCCCCCCAATCCCCTCCTCTCTTCACATCAGCCCTCCTCCAACCTGCTCTCCTCCCCCCAATCCCCTCCTTCCTTCACATCAGCCCTCCTCCAGCCTGCTCTCCTCCCCCAATCCCCTCCTCTCTTCACATCAGCCCTCCTCCAGCATTCTCTCCTCACCCCAATCCCCTCCTCTCTTCACATCAGCCCTCCTCCAGCCTGCTCTCCTCCCCTCTTCACATCAGCCCTCTTCCAGCCTGCTCTCATCCCCCCAATCCCCTCCTCTCTTCAAATCAGCCCTCCTCCAGCCTACTCTCCTCCAGCCTGCTCTCCTCCTCTCTTCACATCAGCCCTCCTCCAGCCTGCTCTCCTCCCACAAATCCCCTCCTCTCTTCACATCAGCCCTCCTCCAGCCTGCTCTCCTCCCCCCAATCCCCTCCTCTCTTCACATCAGCCCTCCTCCAGCCTGCTCTCCTCCCCCAATCCCCTCCTCTCTTCACATCAGCCCTCCTCCAGCCTGCTCTCCTCCCCCCTTCACATCAGCCCTCCTCCAGCCTGCTCTCCTCACCCCAATCCCCTCCTCTCTCTTTACATCAGCCCTCCTCCAGCCTGCTCTCCTCCCCCCAATCCCCTCCTCTCTTCACATCAGCCCTCCTCCAGCCTGCTCTCCTCCCCCCTTCACATCAGCCCTCCTCCAGCCTGCTCTCCTCCCACAAATCCCCTCCTCTCTTCACATCAGCCCTCCTCCAGCCTGCTATCCTCCCCCCAATCCCCTCCTCTCTTCACATCAGCCCTCCTCCAGCCTGCTCTCCTCCCACAATCCCCTCCTCTCTTCACATCAGCCCTCCTCCAGCCTGCTATCCTCCCCCCAATCCCCTCCTCTCTTCACATCAGCCCTCCTCCAGCCTGCTCTCCTCCCCCAATCCCCTCCTCTCTTCACATCAGCCCTCCTCCAGCCTGCTCTCCTCCCCCCAATCCCCTCCTCTCTTCACATCAGCCCTCCTCCAGCCTGCTCTCATCCCACAAATCCCCTCCTCTCTTCACATTAGCCCTCCTCCAGCCTGCTCTCCTCCCCCCAATCCCCTCCTCTCTTCACATCAGCCCTCCTCCTGCCTGCTCTCCTCCCCCCAATCCCCTTCTCTCTTCACATCAGCCCTCCTCCAGCCTGCTCTCTTCCCCCCAATCCCCTCATCTCTTCACATCAGCCCTTTTCCAGCCTACTCTCCTCCCCCCAATCCCCTCCTCTCTTCACATCAGCCCTCCTCCAGCCTGCTCTCCTCCCCCCAATCCCCTCCTCTCTTCACATCAGCCCTCCTCCAGCCAGCTCTCCTCCCCCCTTCACATCAGCCCTCCTCCAGCCTGCTCTACTCACCCCAATCCCCTCCTCTCTTCACATCAGCCCTCCTCCAGCCTGCTCTCCTCCCCCCAATCCCCTCCTCTCTTCACATCAGCCCTCCTCCAGCCTGCTCTCCTCCCCCCAATCCCCTCCTCTCTTCAAATCAGCCCTCCTCCAGCCTGCTCTCCTCCCCCCAATCCCCTCCTCTATTCACATCAGCCCTCCTCCAGCCTGCTCTCCTCCCCCCAATCCCCTCCTCTCTTCACATCAGCCCTCCTCCAACCTGCTCTCCTCCCCCCAATCCCCTCCTTCCTTCACATCAGCCCTCCTCCAGCCTGCTCTCCTCCCCCAATCCCCTCCTCTCTTCACATCAGCCCTCCTCCAGCATTCTCTCCTCACCCCAATCCCCTCCTCTCTTCACATCAGCCCTCCTCCAGCCTGCTCTCCTCCCCTCTTCACATCAGCCCTCCTCCAGCCTGCTCTCATCCCCCCAATCCCCTCCTCTCTTCAAATCAGCCCTCCTCCAGCCTACTCTCCTCCAGCCTGCTCTCCTCCTCTCTTCACATCAGCCCTCCTCCAGCCTGCTCTCCTCCCACAAATCCCCTCCTCTCTTCACATCAGCCCTCCTCCAGCCTGCTCTCCTCCCCCCAATCCCCTCCTCTCTTCACATCAGCCCTCCTCCAGCCTGCTCTCCTCCCCCAATCCCCTCCTCTCTTCACATCAGCCCTCCTCCAGCCTGCTCTCCTCCCCCCTTCACATCAGCCCTCCTCCAGCCTGCTCTCCTCACCCCAATCCCCTCCTCTCTTCACATCAGCCCTCCTCCAGCCTGCTCTCCTCCCCCAAATCCCCTCCTCTCTTCACATCAGCCCTCCTCCAGCCTGCTCTCCTCCAGCCTGCTCTCCTCCTCTCTTCACATCAGCCCTCCTCCAGCCTGCTCTCCTCCCACAAATCCCCTCCTCTCTTCACATCAGCCCTCCTCCAGCCTGCTATCCTCCCCCCAATCCCCTCCTCTCTTCACATCAGCCCTCCTCCAGCCTGCTCTCCTCCCCCAATCCCCTCCTCTCTTCACATCAGCCCTCCTCCAGCCTGCTCTCCTCCCCCCAATCCCCTCCTCTCTTCACATCAGCCCTCCTCCAGCCAGCTCTCCTCCCCCCTTCACATCAGCCCTCCTCCAGCCTGCTCTCCTCCCCCCAATCCCCTCCTCTCTTCACATCAGCCCTCCTCCAGCCAGCTCTCCTCCCCCCTTCTCATCAGCCCTCCTCCAGCCTGCTCTACTCACCCCAATCCCCTCCTCTCTTCACATCAGCCCTCCTCCAGCCTGCTCTCCTCCCCCCAATCCCCTCCTCTCTTCACATCAGCCCTCCTCCAGCCTGCTCTCCTCCCCCCAATCCCCTCCTCTCTTCAAATCAGCCCTCCTCCAGCCTGCTCTCCTCCCCCCAATCCCCTCCTCTATTCACATCAGCCCTCCTCCAGCCTGCTCTCCTCCCCCCAATCCCCTCCTCTCTTCACATCAGCCCTCCTCCAACCTGCTCTCCTCCCCCCAATCCCCTCCTTCCTTCACATCAGCCTTCCTCCAGCCTGCTCTCCTCCCCCAATCCCCTCCTCTCTTCACATCAGCCCTCCTCCAGCATTCTCTCCTCACCCCAATCCCCTCCTCTCTTCACATCAGCCCTCCTCCAGCCTGCTCTCCTCCCCACTTCACATCAGCCTCCTCCAGCCTGCTCTCATCCCCCCAATCCCCTCCTCTCTTCAAATCAGCCCTCCTCCAGCCTGCTATCCTCCCCCCAATCCCCTCCACTCTTCACATCAGCCCTCCTCCAGCCTGCTCTCCTCCCCCAATCCCCTCCTCTCTTCACATCAGCCCTCCTCCAGCCTGCTCTCCTCCCCCAATCCCCTCCTCTCTTCATATCAGCCCTCCTCCAGCCTACTCTCCTCCCCCCAATCTCCTCCTCTCTTCACATCAGCCCTCCTCCAGCCTACTCTTCTCCCCCCAATCACCTCCTCTCTTCACATCAGCCCTCCTCCAGCCTGCTCTCCTCCCCCCAATCCCATCCTCTCTTCACATCAGCCCTCCTCCAGCCTGCTCTCCTCCCCCCTTCACATCAGCCCTCCTCCAGCCTACTCTACTCACCCCAATCCCCTCCTCTCTTCACATCAGCCCTCCTCCAGCCTGCTCTCCTCCCCCCAATCCCCTCCTCTCTTCACATCAGCCCTCCTCCAGCCTGCTCTCCTCCCCCCAATCCCCTCCTCTCTTCAAATCAGCCCTCCTCCAGCCTGCTCTCCTCCCCCCAATCCCCTCCTCTATTCACATCAGCCCTCCTCCAGCCTGCTCTCCTCCCCCCAATCCCCTCCTCTCTTCACATCAGCCCTCCTCCAACCTGCTCTCCTCCCCCCAATCCC
This sequence comes from Salmo salar, assembly GCF_965601325.2. Classification (NCBI taxonomy): domain Eukaryota; kingdom Metazoa; phylum Chordata; class Actinopteri; order Salmoniformes; family Salmonidae; genus Salmo; species Salmo salar. The sequence continues at coordinate 72,617,002 of NC_138299.1, read as the reverse complement.
CTCCTTCCTTCACATCAGCCTTCCTCCAGCCTGCTCTCCTCCCCCAATCCCCTCCTCTCTTCACATCAGCCCTCCTCCAGCATTCTCTCCTCACCCCAATCCCCTCCTCTCTTCACATCAGCCCTCCTCCAGCCTGCTCTCCTCCCCACTTCACATCAGCCTCCTCCAGCCTGCTCTCATCCCCCCAATCCCCTCCTCTCTTCAAATCAGCCCTCCTCCAGCCTACTCTCCTCCAGCCTGCTCGCCTCCTCTCTTCACATCATCCCTCCTCCAGCCTGCTCTCCTCCCACAAATCCCCTCCTCTCTTCACATCAGCCCTCCTTCAGCCTGCCCTCCTCCCCCCAATCCCCTCCTCTCTTCACATCAGCCCTCCTCCAGCCTGCTCTCCTCCCCCCAATCCCCTCCTCTCTTCACATCAGCCCTCCTCCAGCCTGCTCTCCTCCCCCCAATCCCCTCCTCTCTTCACATCAGCCCTCCTCCAGCCTGCTCTCCTCCCCCCTTCACATCAGCCCTCCTCCAGCCTGCTCTCCTCACCCCAATCCCCTCCTCTCTTCACATCAGCCCTCCTCCAGCCTGCTCTCCTCCCCCCAATCCCCTCCTCTCTTCACATCAGCCCTCCTCCAGCCTGCTCTCCTCCAGCCTGCTCTCCTCCTCTCTTCACATCAGCCCTCCTCCAGCCTGCTCTCCTCCCACAAATCCCCTCCTCTCTTCACATCAGCCCTCCTCCAGCCTGCTATCCTCCCCCCAATCCCCTCCACTCTTCACATCAGCCCTCCTCCAGCCTGCTCTCCTCCCCCAATCCCCTCCTCTCTTCACATCAGCCCTCCTCCAGCCTGCTCTCCTCCCCCAATCCCCTCCTCTCTTCATATCAGCCCTCCTCCAGCCTACTCTCCTCCCCCCAATCTCCTCCTCTCTTCACATCAGCCCTCCTCCAGCCTACTCTTCTCCCCCCAATCACCTCCTCTCTTCACATCAGCACTCCTCCAGCCTGCTCTCCTCCCCCCAATCCCATCCTCTCTTCACATCAGCCCTCCTCCAGCCTGCTCTCCTCCCCCCTTCACATCAGCCCTCCTCCAGCCTACTCTTCTCCCCCCAATCACCTCCTCTCTTCACATCAGCCCTCCTCCAGCCTGCTCTCCTCCCCCCAATCCCCTCCTCTCTTCACATCAGCCCTCCTCCAGCCTGCTCTCCTCCCCCCAATCCCCTCCTCTCTTCACATCAGCCCTCCTCCAGCCTGCTCTCCTCCCCCCTTCACATCAGCCCTCCTCCAGCCTGCTCTCCTCCCACAAATCCCCTCCTCTCTTCACATCAGCCCTCCTCCAGCCTGCTGTCCTCCCCCCAATCCCCTCCTCTCTTCACATCAGCCCTCCTCCAGCCTGCTCTCCTCCCACAAATCCCCTCCTCTCTTCACATCAGCCCTCCTCCAGCCTGCTATCCTCCCCCCAATCCCCTCCTCTCTTCACATCAGCCCTCCTCCAGCCTGCTCTCCTCCCCCAATCCCCTCCTCTCTTCACATCAGCCCTCCTCCAGCCTGCTCTCCTCCCCCCAATCCCCTCCTCTCTTCACATCAGCCCTCCTCCAGCCTGCTCTCATCCCACAAATCCCCTCCTCTCTTCACATTAGCCCTCCTCCAGCCTGCTCTCCTCCCCCCAATCCCCTCCTCTCTTCACATCAGCCCTCCTCCTGCCTGCTCTCCTCCCCCCAATCCCCTTCTCTCTTCACATCAGCCCTCCTCCAGCCTGCTCTCTTCCCCCCAATCCCCTCATCTCTTCACATCAGCCCTCCTCCAGCCTACTCTCCTCCCCCCAATCCCCTCCTCTCTTCACATCAGCCCTCCTCCAGCCTGCTCTCCTCCCCCCAATCCCCTCCTCTCTTCACATCAGCCCTCCTCCAGCCAGCTCTCCTCCCCCCTTCACATCAGCCCTCCTCCAGCCTGCTCTACTCACCCCAATCCCCTCCTCTCTTCACATCAGCCCTCCTCCAGCCTGCTCTCCTCCCCCCAATCCCCTCCTCTCTTCACATCAGCCCTCCTCCAGCCTGCTCTCCTCCCCCCAATCCCCTCCTCTCTTCAAATCAGCCCTCCTCCAGCCTGCTCTCCTCCCCCCAATCCCCTCCTCTATTCACATCAGCCCTCCTCCAGCCTGCTCTCCTCCCCCCAATCCCCTCCTCTCTTCACATCAGCCCTCCTCCAACCTGCTCTCCTCCCCCCAATCCCCTCCTTCCTTCACATCAGCCCTCCTCCAGCCTGCTCTCCTCCCCCAATCCCCTCCTCTCTTCACATCAGCCCTCCTCCAGCATTCTCTCCTCACCCCAATCCCCTCCTCTCTTCACATCAGCCCTCCTCCAGCCTGCTCTCCTCCCCTCTTCACATCAGCCCTCCTCCAGCCTGCTCTCATCCCCCCAATCCCCTCCTCTCTTCAAATCAGCCCTCCTCCAGCCTACTCTCCTCCAGCCTGCTCTCCTCCTCTCTTCACATCAGCCCTCCTCCAGCCTGCTCGCCTCCCACAAATCCCCTCCTCTCTTCACATCAGCCCTCCTCCAGCCTGCTCTCCTCCCCCCAATCCCCTCCTCTCTTCACATCAGCCCTCCTCCAGCCTGCTCTCCTCCCCCAATCCCCTCCTCTCTTCACATCAGCCCTCCTCCAGCCTGCTCTCCTCCCCCCTTCACATCAGCCCTCCTCCAGCCTGCTCTCCTCACCCCAATCCCCTCCTCTCTTCACATCAGCCCTCCTCCAGCCTGCTCTCCTCCCCCCAATCCCCTCCTCTCTTCACATCAGCCCTCCTCCAGCCTGCTCTCCTCCAGCCTGCTCTCCTCCTCTCTTCACATCAGCCCTCCTCCAGCCTGCTCTCCTCCCACAAATCCCCTCCTCTCTTCACATCAGCCCTCCTCCAGCCTGCTATCCTCCCCCCAATCCCCTCCTCTCTTCACATCAGCCCTCCTCCAGCCTGCTCTCCTCCCCCAATCCCCTCCTCTCTTCACATCAGCCCTCCTCCAGCCTGCTCTCCTCCCCCCAATCCCCTCCTCTCTTCACATCAGCCCTCCTCCAGCCAGCTCTCCTCCCCCCTTCACATCAGCCCTCCTCCAGCCTGCTCTCCTCCCCCCAATCCCCTCCTCTCTTCACATCAGCCCTCCTCCAGCCAGCTCTCCTCCCCCCTTCACATCAGCCCTCCTCCAGCCTGCTCTACTCACCCCAATCCCCTCCTCTCTTCACATCAGCCCTCCTCCAGCCTGCTCTCCTCCCCCCAATCCCCTCCTCTCTTCACATCAGCCCTCCTCCAGCCTGCTCTCCTCCCCCCAATCCCCTCCTCTCTTCAAATCAGCCCTCCTCCAGCCTGCTCTCCTCCCCCCAATCCCCTCCTCTATTCACATCAGCCCTCCTCCAGCCTGCTCTCCTCCCCCCAATCCCCTCCTCTCTTCACATCAGCCCTCCTCCAACCTGCTCTCCTCCCCCCAATCCCCTCCTTCCTTCACATCAGCCTTCCTCCAGCCTGCTCTCCTCCCCCAATCCCCTCCTCTCTTCACATCAGCCCTCCTCCAGCATTCTCTCCTCACCCCAATCCCCTCCTCTCTTCACATCAGCCCTCCTCCAGCCTGCTCTCCTCCCCACTTCACATCAGCCTCCTCCAGCCTGCTCTCATCCCCCCAATCCCCTCCTCTCTTCAAATCAGCCCTCCTCCAGCCTACTCTCCTCCAGCCTGCTCTCCTCCTCTCTTCACATCAGCCCTCCTCCAGCCTGCTCTCCTCCCACAAATCCCCTCCTCTCTTCACATCAGCCCTCCTTCAGCCTGCCCTCCTCCCCCCAATCCCCTCCTCTCTTCACATCAGCCCTCCTCCAGCCTGCTCTCCTCCCCCCAATCCCCTCCTCTCTTCACATCAGCCCTCCTCCAGCCTGCTCTCCTCCCCCCAATCCCCTCCTCTCTTCACATCAGCCCTCCTCCAGCCTGCTCTCCTCCCCCCAATCCCCTCCTCTCTTCACATCAGCCCTCCTCCAGCCTGCTCTCCTCCCCCCTTCACATCAGCCCTCCTCCAGCCTGCTCTCCTCACCCCAATCCCCTCCTCTCTTCACATCAGCCCTCCTCCAGCCTGCTCTCCTCCCCCCAATCCCCTCCTCTCTTCACATCAGCCCTCCTCCAGCCTGCTCTCCTCCAGCCTGCTCTCCTCCTCTCTTCACATCAGCCCTCCTCCAGCCTGCTCTCCTCCCACAAATCCCCTCCTCTCTTCACATCAGCCCTCCTCCAGCCTGCTATCCTCCCCCCAATCCCCTCCTCTCTTCACATCAGCCCTCCTCCAGCCTGCTCTCCTCCCCCCAATCCCCTCCTCTCTTCACATCAGCCCTCCTCCAGCCTGCTCTCCTCCCACCAATCCCCTCCTCTCTTCACATCAGCCCTCCTCCAGCCTGCTCTCCTCCCCCCAATCCCCTCCTCTCTTCACATCAGCCCTCCTCCAGCCTGCTCTCCTCCCCCCAATCCCCTCCTCTCTTCACATCAGCCCTCCTCCAGCCTGCTCTCCTCCCCCCTTCACATCAGCCCTCCTCCAGCCTGCTCTCCTCACCCCAATCCCTTCCTCTCTTCACATCAGCCCTCCTCCAGCCTGCTCTCCTCCCCCCAATCCCCTCCTCTCTTCACATCAGCCCTCCTCCAGCCTGCTCTCCTCCAGCCTGCTCTCCTCCTCTCTTCACATCAGCCCTCCTCCAGCCTGCTCTCCTCCCACAAATCCCCTCCTCTCTTCACATCAGCCCTCCTCCAGCCTGCTATCCTCCCCCCAATCCCCTCCTCTCTTCACATCAGCCCTCCTCCAGCCTGCTCTCCTCCCCCAATCCCCTCCTCTCTTCACATCAGCCCTCCTCCAGCCTGCTCTCCTCCCCCCAATCCCCTCCTCTCTTCACATCAGCCCTCCTCCAGCCAGCTCTCCTCCCCCCTTCACATCAGCCCTCCTCCAGCCTGCTCTCCTCCCCCCAATCCCCTCCTCTCTTCACATCAGCCCTCCTCCAGCCAGCTCTCCTCCCCCCTTCACATCAGCCCTCCTCCAGCCTGCTCTACTCACCCCAATCCCCTCCTCTCTTCACATCAGCCCTCCTCCAGCCTGCTCTCCTCCCCCCAATCCCCTCCTCTCTTCACATCAGCCCTCCTCCAGCCTGCTCTCCTCCCCCCAATCCCCTCCTCTCTTCAAATCAGCCCTCCTCCAGCCTGCTCTCCTCCCCCCAATCCCCTCCTCTATTCACATCAGCCCTCCTCCAGCCTGCTCTCCTCCCCCCAATCCCCTCCTCTCTTCACATCAGCCCTCCTCCAACCTGCTCTCCTCCCCCCAATCCCCTCCTTCCTTCACATCAGCCTTCCTCCAGCCTGCTCTCCTCCCCCAATCCCCTCCTCTCTTCACATCAGCCCTCCTCCAGCCTGCTCTCCTCCAGCCTGCTCTCCTCCTCTCTTCACATCAGCCCTCCTCCAGCCTGCTCTCCTCCCACAAATCCCCTCCTCTCTTCACATCAGCCCTCCTCCAGCCTGCTATCCTCCCCCCAATCCCCTCCTCTCTTCACATCAGCCCTCCTCCAGCCTGCTCTCCTCCCCCAATCCCCTCCTCTCTTCACATCAGCCCTCCTCCAGCCTGCTCTCCTCCCCCCAATCCCCTCCTCTCTTCACATCAGCCCTCCTCCAGCCAGCTCTCCTCCCCCCTTCACATCAGCCCTCCTCCAGCCTGCTCTCCTCCCCCCAATCCCCTCCTCTCTTCACATCAGCCCTCCTCCAGCCAGCTCTCCTCCCCCCTTCACATCAGCCCTCCTCCAGCCTGCTCTACTCACCCCAATCCCCTCCTCTCTTCACATCAGCCCTCCTCCAGCCTGCTCTCCTCCCCCCAATCCCCTCCTCTCTTCACATCAGCCCTCCTCCAGCCTGCTCTCCTCCCCCCAATCCCCTCCTCTCTTCAAATCAGCCCTCCTCCAGCCTGCTCTCCTCCCCCCAATCCCCTCCTCTATTCACATCAGCCCTCCTCCAGCCTGCTCTCCTCCCCCCAATCCCCTCCTCTCTTCACATCAGCCCTCCTCCAACCTGCTCTCCTCCCCCCAATCCCCTCCTTCCTTCACATCAGCCTTCCTCCAGCCTGCTCTCCTCCCCCAATCCCCTCCTCTCTTCACATCAGCCCTCCTCCAGCATTCTCTCCTCACCCCAATCCCCTCCTCTCTTCACATCAGCCCTCCTCCAGCCTGCTCTCCTCCCCACTTCACATCAGCCTCCTCCAGCCTGCTCTCATCCCCCCAATCCCCTCCTCTCTTCAAATCAGCCCTCCTCCAGCCTACTCTCCTCCAGCCTGCTCTCCTCCTCTCTTCACATCAGCCCTCCTCCAGCCTGCTCTCCTCCCACAAATCCCCTCCTCTCTTCACATCAGCCCTCCTTCAGCCTGCCCTCCTCCCCCCAATCCCCTCCTCTCTTCACATCAGCCCTCCTCCAGCCTGCTCTCCTCCCCCCAATCCCCTCCTCTCTTCACATCAGCCCTCCTCCAGCCTGCTCTCCTCCCCCCAATCCCCTCCTCTCTTCACATCAGCCCTCCTCCAGCCTGCTCTCCTCCCCCCAATCCCCTCCTCTCTTCACATCAGCCCTCCTCCAGCCTGCTCTCCTCCCCCCTTCACATCAGCCCTCCTCCAGCCTGCTCTCCTCACCCCAATCCCCTCCTCTCTTCACATCAGCCCTCCTCCAGCCTGCTCTCCTCCCCCCAATCCCCTCCTCTCTTCACATCAGCCCTCCTCCAGCCTGCTCTCCTCCAGCCTGCTCTCCTCCTCTCTTCACATCAGCCCTCCTCCAGCCTGCTCTCCTCCCACAAATCCCCTCCTCTCTTCACATCAGCCCTCCTCCAGCCTGCTATCCTCCCCCCAATCCCCTCCTCTCTTCACATCAGCCCTCCTCCAGCCTGCTCTCCTCCCCCCAATCCCCTCCTCTCTTCACATCAGCCCTCCTCCAGCCTGCTCTCCTCCCCCAATCCCCTCCTCTCTTCACATCAGCCCTCCTCCAGCCTGCTCTCCTCCCCCCAATCCCCTCCTCTCTTCACATCAGCCCTCCTCCAGCCTGCTCTCCTCCCCCCAATCCCCTCCTCTCTTCACATCAGCCCTCCTCCAGCCTGCTCTCCTCCCCCCTTCACATCAGCCCTCCTCCAGCCTGCTCTCCTCACCCCAATCCCTTCCTCTCTTCACATCAGCCCTCCTCCAGCCTGCTCTCCTCCCCCCAATCCCCTCCTCTCTTCACATCAGCCCTCCTCCAGCCTGCTCTCCTCCAGCCTGCTCTCCTCCTCTCTTCACATCAGCCCTCCTCCAGCCTGCTCTCCTCCAGCCTGCTCTCCTCCTCTCTTCACATCAGCCCTCCTCCAGCCTGCTATCCTCCCCCCAATCCCCTCCTCTCTTCACATCAGCCCTCCTCCAGCCTGCTCTCCTCCCCCAATCCCCTCCTCTCTTCACATCAGCCCTCCTCCAGCCTGCTCTCCTCCCCCCAATCCCCTCCTCTCTTCACATCAGCCCTCCTCCAGCCAGCTCTCCTCCCCCCTTCACATCAGCCCTCCTCCAGCCTGCTCTCCTCCCCCCAATCCCCTCCTCTCTTCACATCAGCCCTCCTCCAGCCAGCTCTCCTCCCCCCTTCACATCAGCCCTCCTCCAGCCTGCTCTACTCACCCCAATCCCCTCCTCTCTTCACATCAGCCCTCCTCCAGCCTGCTCTCCTCCCCCCAATCCCCTCCTCTCTTCACATCAGCCCTCCTCCAGCCTGCTCTCCTCCCCCCAATCCCCTCCTCTCTTCAAATCAGCCCTCCTCCAGCCTGCTCTCCTCCCCCCAATCCCCTCCTCTATTCACATCAGCCCTCCTCCAGCCTGCTCTCCTCCCCCCAATCCCCTCCTCTCTTCACATCAGCCCTCCTCCAACCTGCTCTCCTCCCCCCAATCCCCTCCTTCCTTCACATCAGCCCTCCTCCAGCCTGCTCTCCTCCCCCAATCCCCTCCTCTCTTCACATCAGCCCTCCTCCAGCATTCTCTCCTCACCCCAATCCCCTCCTCTCTTCACATCAGCCCTCCTCCAGCCTGCTCTCCTCCCCACTTCACATCAGCCCTCCTCCAGCCTGCTCTCATCCCCCCAATCCCCTCCTCTCTTCAAATCAGCCCTCCTCCAGCCTACTCTCCTCCAGCCTGCTCTCCTCCTCTCTTCACATCAGCCCTCCTCCAGCCTGCTCTCCTCCCACAAATCCCCTCCTCTCTTCACATCAGCCCTCCTTCAGCCTGCCCTCCTCCCCCCAATCCCCTCCTCTCTTCACATCAGCCCTCCTCCAGCCTGCTCTCCTCCCCCCAATCCCCTCCTCTCTTCACATCAGCCCTCCTCCAGCCTGCTCTCCTCCCCCCAATCCCCTCCTCTATTCACATCAGCCCTCCTCCAGCCTGCTCTCCTCCCCCCAATCCCCTCCTCTCTTCACATCAGCCCTCCTCCAGCCTGCTCTCCTCCCCCCAATCCCCTCCTTCCTTCACATCAGCCTTCCTCCAGCCTGCTCTCCTCCCCCAATCCCCTCCTCTCTTCACATCAGCCCTCCTCCAGCATTCTCTCCTCACCCCAATCCCCTCCTCTCTTCACATCAGCCCTCCTCCAGCCTGCTCTCCTCCCCACTTCACATCAGCCCTCCTCCAGCCTGCTCTCATCCCCCCAATCCCCTCCTCTCTTCAAATCAGCCCTCCTCCAGCCTACTCTCCTCCAGCCTGCTCTCCTCCTCTCTTCACATCAGCCCTCCTCCAGCCTGCTCTCCTCCCACAAATCCCCTCCTCTCTTCACATCAGCCCTCCTCCAGCCTGCTCTCCTCCCCCCAATCCCCTCCTCTCTTCACATCAGCCCTCCTCCAGCCTGCTCTCCTCCCCCCAATCCCCTCCTCTCTTCACATCAGCCCTCCTCCAGCCTGCTCTCCTCCCCCCAATCCCCTCCTCTCTTCACATCAGCCCTCCTCCAGCCTGCTCTCCTCCCCCAATCCCCTCCTCTCTTCACATCAGCCCTCCTCCAGCATTCTCTCCTCACCCCAATCCCCTCCTCTCTTCACATCAGCCCTCCTCCAGCCTGCTCTCCTCCCCCCTTCACATCAGCCCTCCTCCAGCCTGCTCTCCTCACCCCAATCCCCTCCTCTCTTCACATCAGCCCTCCTCCAGCCTGCTCTCCTCCCCCCAATCCCCTCCTCTCTTCACATCAGCCCTCCTCCAGCCTGCTCTCCTCCAGCCTGCTCTCCTCCTCTCTTCACATCAGCCCTCCTCCAGCCTGCTCTCCTCCCACAAATCCCCTCCTCTCTTCACATCAGCCCTCCTCCAGCCTGCTCTCCTCCCCCCAATCCCCTCCTCTCTTCACATCAGCCCTCCTCCAGCCTGCTCTCCTCCCCCAATCCCCTCCTCTCTTCACATCAGCCCTCCTCCAGCCTGCTCTCCTCCCCCCAATCCCCTCCTCTCTTCACATCAGCCCTCCTCCAGCCAGCTCTCCTCCCCCCTTCACATCAGCCCTCCTCCAGCCTGCTCTCCTCCCCCCAATCCCCTCCTCTCTTCACATCAGCCCTCCTCCAGCCAGCTCTCCTCCCCCCTTCACATCAGCCCTCCTCCAGCCTGCTCTACTCACCCCAATCCCCTCCTCTCTTCACATCAGCCCTCCTCCAGCCTGCTCTCCTCCCCCCAATCCCCTCCTCTCTTCACATCAGCCCTCCTCCAGCCTGCTCTCCTCCCCCCAATCCCCTCCTCTCTTCAAATCAGCCCTCCTCCAGCCTGCTCTCCTCCCCCCAATCCCCTCCTCTATTCACATCAGCCCTCCTCCAGCCTGCTCTCCTCCCCCCAATCCCCTCCTCTCTTCACATCAGCCCTCCTCCAACCTGCTCTCCTCCCCCCAATCCCCTCCTTCCTTCACATCAGCCTTCCTCCAGCCTGCTCTCCTCCCCCAATCCCCTCCTCTCTTCACATCAGCCCTCCTCCAGCATTCTCTCCTCACCCCAATCCCCTCCTCTCTTCACATCAGCCCTCCTCCAGCCTGCTCTCCTCCCCACTTCACATCAGCCTCCTCCAGCCTGCTCTCATCCCCCCAATCCCCTCCTCTCTTCAAATCAGCCCTCCTCCAGCCTACTCTCCTCCAGCCTGCTCTCCTCCTCTCTTCACATCAGCCCTCCTCCAGCCTGCTCTCCTCCCACAAATCCCCTCCTCTCTTCACATCAGCCCTCCTTCAGCCTGCCCTCCTCCCCCCAATCCCCTCCTCTCTTCACATCAGCCCTCCTCCAGCCTGCTCTCCTCCCCCCAATCCCCTCCTCTCTTCACATCAGCCCTCCTCCAGCCTGCTCTCCTCCCCCCAATCCCCTCCTCTCTTCACATCAGCCCTCCTCCAGCCTGCTCTCCTCCCCCCAATCCCCTCCTCTCTTCACATCAGCCCTCCTCCAGCCTGCTCTCCTCCCCCCTTCACATCAGCCCTCCTCCAGCCTGCTCTCCTCACCCCAATCCCCTCCTCTCTTCACATCAGCCCTCCTCCAGCCTGCTCTCCTCCCCCCAATCCCCTCCTCTCTTCACATCAGCCCTCCTCCAGCCTGCTCTCCTCCAGCCTGCTCTCCTCCTCTCTTCACATCAGCCCTCCTCCAGCCTGCTCTCCTCCCACAAATCCCCTCCTCTCTTCACATCAGCCCTCCTCCAGCCTGCTATCCTCCCCCCAATCCCCTCCTCTCTTCACATCAGCCCTCCTCCAGCCTGCTCTCCTCCCCCCAATCCCCTCCTCTATTCACATCAGCCCTCCTCCAGCCTGCTCTCCTCCCCCCAATCCCCTCCTCTCTTCACATCAGCCCTCCTCCAACCTGCTCTCCTCCCCCCAATCCCTCCTTCCTTCACATCAGCCCTCCTCCAGCCTGCTCTCCTCCCCCAATCCCCTCCTCTCTTCACATCAGCCCTCCTCCAGCATTCTCTCCTCACCCCAATCCCCTCCTCTCTTCACATCAGCCCTCCTCCAGCCTGCTCTCCTCCCCTCTTCACATCAGCCCTCCTCCAGCCTGCTCTCATCCCCCCAATCCCCTCCTCTCTTCAAATCAGCCCTCCTCCAGCCTACTCTCCTCCAGCCTGCTCTCCTCCTCTCTTCACATCAGCCCTCCTCCAGCCTGCTCTCCTCCCACAAATCCCCTCCTCTCTTCACATCAGCCCTCCTCCAGCCTGCTCTCCTCCCCCCAATCCCCTCCTCTCTTCACATCAGCCCTCCTCCAGCCTGCTCTCCTCCCCCAATCCCCTCCTCTCTTCACATCAGCCCTCCTCCAGCCTGCTCTCCTCCCCCCTTCACATCAGCCCTCCTCCAGCCTGCTCTCCTCACCCCAATCCCCTCCTCTCTTCACATCAGCCCTCCTCCAGCCTGCTCTCCTCCCCCCAATCCCCTCCTCTCTTCACATCAGCCCTCCTCCAGCCTGCTCTCCTCCAGCCTGCTCTCCTCCTCTCTTCACATCAGCCCTCCTCCAGCCTGCTCTCCTCCCACAAATCCCCTCCTCTCTTCACATCAGCCCTCCTCCAGCCTGCTATCCTCCCCCCAATCCCCTCCTCTCTTCACATCAGCCCTCCTCCAGCCTGCTCTCCTCCCCCAATCCCCTCCTCTCTTCACATCAGCCCTCCTCCAGCCTGCTCTCCTCCCCCCAATCCCCTCCTCTCTTCACATCAGCCCTCCTCCAGCCAGCTCTCCTCCCCCCTTCACATCAGCCCTCCTCCAGCCTGCTCTCCTCCCCCCAATCCCCTCCTCTCTTCACATCAGCCCTCCTCCAGCCAGCTCTCCTCCCCCCTTCACATCAGCCCTCCTCCAGCCTGCTCTACTCACCCCAATCCCCTCCTCTCTTCACATCAGCCCTCCTCCAGCCTGCTCTCCTCCCCCCAATCCCCTCCTCTCTTCACATCAGCCCTCCTCCAGCCTGCTCTCCTCCCCCCAATCCCCTCCTCTCTTCAAATCAGCCCTCCTCCAGCCTGCTCTCCTCCCCCCAATCCCCTCCTCTATTCACATCAGCCCTCCTCCAGCCTGCTCTCCTCCCCCCAATCCCCTCCTCTCTTCACATCAGCCCTCCTCCAACCTGCTCTCCTCCCCCCAATCCCCTCCTTCCTTCACATCAGCCCTCCTCCAGCCTGCTCTCCTCCCCCAATCCCCTCCTCTCTTCACATCAGCCCTCCTCCAGCATTCTCTCCTCACCCCAATCCCCTCCTCTCTTCACATCAGCCCTCCTCCAGCCTGCTCTCCTCCCCACTTCACATCAGCCTCCTCCAGCCTGCTCTCATCCCCCCAATCCCCTCCTCTCTTCAAATCAGCCCTCCTCCAGCCTACTCTCCTCCAGCCTGCTCTCCTCCTCTCTTCACATCAGCCCTCCTCCAGCCTGCTCTCCTCCCACAAATCCCCTCCTCTCTTCACATCAGCCCTCCTTCAGCCTGCCCTCCTCCCCCCAATCCCCTCCTCTCTTCACATCAGCCCTCCTCCAGCCTGCTCTCCTCCCCCCAATCCCCTCCTCTCTTCACATCAGCCCTCCTCCAGCCTGCTCTCCTCCCCCCAATCCCCTCCTCTCTTCACATCAGCCCTCCTCCAGCCTGCTCTCCTCCCCCCTTCACATCAGCCCTCCTCCAGCCTGCTCTCCTCACCCCAATCCCCTCCTCTCTTCACATCAGCCCTCCTCCAGCCTGCTCTCCTCCCCCCAATCCCCTCCTCTCTTCACATCAGCCCTCCTCCAGCCTGCTCTCCTCCAGCCTGCTCTCCTCCTCTCTTCACATCAGCCCTCCTCCAGCCTGCTCTCCTCCCACAAATCCCCTCCTCTCTTCACATCAGCCCTCCTCCAGCCTGCTATCCTCCCCCCAATCCCCTCCTCTCTTCACATCAGCCCTCCTCCAGCCTGCTCTCCTCCCCCAATCCCCTCCTCTCTTCACATCAGCCCTCCTCCAGCCTGCTCTCCTCCCCCAATCCCCTCCTCTCTTCATATCAGCCCTCCTCCAGCCTACTCTCCTCCCCCCAATCTCCTCCTCTCTTCACATCAGCCCTCCTCCAGCCTACTCTTCTCCCCCCAATCACCTCCTCTCTTCACATCAGCCCTCCTCCAGCCTGCTCTCCTCCCCCCAATCCCATCCTCTCTTCACATCAGCCCTCCTCCAGCCTGCTCTCCTCCCCCCTTCACATCAGCCCTCCTCCAGCCTACTCTTCTCCCCCCAATCCCATCCTCTCTTCACATCAACCCTCCTCCAGCCTGCTCTCCTCCCCCCAATCCCCTCCTCTCTTCACATCAGCCCTCCTCCAGCCTGCTCTCCTCCCCCCAATCCCCTCCTCTCTTCAAATCAGCCCTCCTCCAGCCTGCTCTCCTCCCCCCAATCCCCTCCTCTATTCACATCAGCCCTCCTCCAGCCTGCTCTCCTCCCCCCAATCCCCTCCTCTCTTCACATCAGCCCTCCTCCAACCTGCTCTCCTCCCCCCAATCCCCTCCTTCCTTCACATCAGCCCTCCTCCAGCCTGCTCTCCTCCCCCAATCCCCTCCTCTCTTCACATCAGCCCTCCTCCAGCATTCTCTCCTCACCCCAATCCCCTCCTCTCTTCACATCAGCCCTCCTCCAGCCTGCTCTCCTCCCCACTTCACATCAGCCCTCCTCCAGCCTGCTCTCATCCCCCCAATCCCCTCCTCTCTTCAAATCAGCCCTCCTCCAGCCTACTCTCCTCCAGCCTGCTCTCCTCCTCTCTTCACATCAGCCCTCCTCCAGCCTACTCTCCTCCAGCCTGCTCTCATCCTCTCTTCACATCAGCCCTCCTCCAGCCTGCTCTCCTCCCACAAATCCCCTCCTCTCTTCACATCAGCCCTCCTTCAGCCTGCCCTCCTCCCCCCAATCCCCTCCTCTCTTCACATCAGCCCTCCTCCAGCCTGCTCTCCTCCCCCCAATCCCCTCCTCTCTTCACATCAGCCCTCCTCCAGCCTGCTCTCCTCCCCCCAATCCCCTCCTCTCTTCACATCAGCCCTCCTCCAGCCTGCTCTCCTCCCCCCTTCACATCAGCCCTCCTCCAGCCTGCTCTCCTCACCCCAATCCCCTCCTCTCTTCACATCAGCCCTCCTCCAGCCTGCTCTCCTCCCCCCAATCCCCTCCTCTCTTCACATCAGCCCTCCTCCAGCCTGCTCTCCTCCAGCCTGCTCTCCTCCTCTCTTCACATCAGCCCTCCTCCAGCCTGCTCTCCTCCCACAAATCCCCTCCTCTCTTCACATCAGCCCTCCTCCAGCCTGCTATCCTCCCCCCAATCCCCTCCTCTCTTCACATCAGCCCTCCTCCAGCCTGCTCTCCTCCCCCAATCCCCTCCTCTCTTCACATCAGCCCTCCTCCAGCCTGCTCTCCTCCCCCAATCCCCTCCTCTCTTCATATCAGCCCTCCTCCAGCCTACTCTCCTCCCCCCAATCTCCTCCTCTCTTCACATCAGCCCTCCTCCAGCCTACTCTTCTCCCCCCAATCCCCTCCTCTCTTCACATCAGCCCTCCTCCAGCCTGCTCTCCTCCCCCCAATCCCATCCTCTCTTCACATCAGCCCTCCTCCAGCCTGCTCTCCTCCCCCCTTCACATCAGCCCTCCTCCAGCCTACTCTTCTCCCCCCAATCCCATCCTCTCTTCACATCAGCCCTCCTCCAGCCTGCTCTCCTCACCCCAATCCCCTCCTCTCTTCACATCAGCCCTCCTCCAGCCTCTCTCTCCCCCCAATCCCATCCTCTCTTCACATCACCCTCCTCCAGCCTGCTCTCCTCCCCCCAATCCCCTCCTCTCTTCAAATCAGCCCTCCTTCAGCCTGCTCTCCTACAGCCTGCTCTCCTCCTCTCTTCACATCAGCCTGCTCTCATCCCACAAATCCCCTCCTCTCTTCACATTAGCCCTCCTCCAGCCTGCTCTCCTCCCCCCAATCCCCTCCTCTCTTCACATCAGCCCTCCTCCAGCCTGCTCTCCTCCCCCCAATCCCCTTCTCTCTTCACATCAGCCCTCCTCCAGCCTGCTCTCTTCCCCCCAATCCGATCCTCTCTTCACATCAGCCCTCCTCCAGCCTACTCTCCTCCCCCCAATCCCCTCCTCTCTTTACATCAGCCCTCCTCCAGCCTGCTCTCCTCCCCCCTTCACATCAGCCCTCCTCCAGCCTGCTCTCCTCACGCCAATCCCCTCCTCTCTTCACATCAGCCCTCCTCCAGCCTGCTCTCCTCCCCCCAATCCCCTCCTCTCTTCACATCAGCCCTCCTCCAGCCTGCTCTCCTCCCCCCTTCACATCAGCCCTCCTCCAGCCTGCTCTCCTCACCCCAATCCCCTCCTCTCTTCACATCAGCCCTCCTCCAGCCTGCTCTCCTCCCCCCAATCCCCTCCTCTCTTCACATCAGCCCTCCTCCAGCCTGCTCTCCTCCAGCCTGCTCTCCTCCTCTCTTCACATCAGCCCTCCTCCAGCCTGCTCTCCTCCCACAAATCCCCTCCTCTCTTCACATCAGCCCTCCTCCAGCCTGCTATCCTCCCCCCAATCCCCTCCTCTCTTCACATCAGCCCTCCTCCAGCCTGCTCTCCTCCCCCAATCCCCTCCTCTCTTCACATCAGCCCTCCTCCAGCCTGCTCTCCTCCCCCAATCCCCTCCTCTCTTCATATCAGCCCTCCTCCAGCCTACTCTCCTCCCCCCAATCTCCTCCTCTCTTCACATCAGCCCTCCTCCAGCCTACTCTTCTCCCCCCAATCCCCTCCTCTCTTCACATCAGCCCTCCTCCAGCCTGCTCTCCTCCCCCCAATCCCATCCTCTCTTCACATCAGCCCTCCTCCAGCCTGCTCTCCTCCCCCCTTCACATCAGCCCTCCTCCAGCCTACTCTTCTCCCCCCAATCCCATCCTCTCTTCACATCAACCCTCCTCCAGCCTGCTCTCCTCACCCCAATCCCCTCCTCTCTTCACATCAGCTCTCCTCCAGCCTGCTCTCCTCCCCCCAATCCCCTCCTCTCTTCAAATCAGCCCTCCTTCAGCCTGCTCTCCTCCAGCCTGCTCTCCTCCTCTCTTCACATCAGCCTGCTCTCATCCCACAAATCCCCTCCTCTCTTCACATTAGCCCTCCTCCAGCCTGCTCTCCTCCCCCCAATCCCCTCCTCTCTTCACATCAGCCCTCCTCCAGCCTGCTCTCCTCCCCCCAATCCCCTTCTCTCTTCACATCAGCCCTCCTCCAGCCTGCTCTCTTCCCCCCAATCCGATCCTCTCTTCACATCAGCCCTCCTCCAGCCTACTCTCCTCCCCCCAATCCCCTCCTCTCTTTACATCAGCCCTCCTCCAGCCTGCTCTCCTCCCCCCAATCCCCTCCTCTCTTCACATCAGCCCTCCTCCAGCCTGCTCTCCTCCCCCCTTCACATCAGCCCTCCTCCAGCCTGCTCTCCTCACGCCAATCCCCTCCTCTCTTCACATCAGCCCTCCTCCAGCCTGCTCTCCTCCCCCAATCCCCTCCTCTCTTCACATCAGCCCTCCTCCAGCCTGCTCTCCTCCACCCTGCTCTCCTCCTCTCTTCACATCAGCCCTCCTCCAGCCTGCTCTCCTCCCCCCAATCCCCTCCTCTCTTCACATCAGCCCTCCTCCAGCCTACTCTCCTCCCCCCAATCCCCTCCTCTCTTCACATCAGCCCTCCTCCAGCCTGCTCTCCTCCCCCCAATCCCCTCCTCTCTTCACATCAGCCCTCCTCCAGCCTGCTCTCCTCCCCCCTTCACATCAGCCCTCCTCCAGCCTGCTCTCCTCACGCCAATCCCCTCCTCTCTTCACATCAGCCCTCCTCGAAGCCTGCTCTCCTCCCCCCAATCCCCTCCTCTCTTCACATCAGCCCTCCTCCAGCCTGCTCTCCTCCCCCCAATCCCCTCCTCTCTTCACATCAGCCCTCCTCCAGCCTGCTCTCCTCCAGCCTGCTCTCCTCCTCTCTTCACATCAGCCCTCCTCCAGCCTGCTCTCCTCCCACAAATCCCCTCCTCTCTTCACATCAGCCCTCCTCCAGCCTGCTCTCCTCCCCCCAATCCCCTCCTCTCTTCAAATCAGCCCTCCTCCAGCCTGCTCTCCTCCAGCCTGCTCTCCTCCTCTCTTCACATCAGCCCTCCTCCAGCCTGCTCTCATCCCACAAATCCCCTCCTCTCTTCACATTAAGCCCTCCTCCAGCCTGCTCTCCTCCCCCCAATCCCCTCCTCTCTTCACATCAGCCCTCCTCCAGCCTGCTCTCTTCCCCCCAATCCGATCCTCTCTTCACATCAGCCCTCCTCCAGCCTACTCTCCTCCCCCCAATCCCCTCCTCTCTTCACATCAGCCCTCCTCCAGCCTGCTCTCCTCCCCCCAATCCCCTCCTCTCTTCACATCAGCCCTCCTCCAGCCTGCTCTCCTCCCCCCAATCCCCTCCTCTCTTCAAATCAGCCCTCCTCCAGCCTGCTCTCCTCCAGCCTGCTCTCCTCCTCTCTTCACATCAGCCCTCCTCTAGCCTGCTCTACCTCCCCCCAATCCCCCCCTCTCTTCACATCAGCCCTCCTCCAGCCTGCTCTCCTCCCCCAATCCCCTCCTCTCTTCACATCAGCCATCCTCCAGCCTGCTCTCCTCCCCCAATCCCCTCCTCTCTTCATATCAGCCCTCCTCCAGCCTACTCTCCTCCCCCAATCCCCTCCTCTCTTCACATCAGCCCTCCTCCAGCCTGCTCTCCTCCCCCCAATCCCCTCCTCTCTTCACATCAGCCCTCCTCCAGCCTGCTCTCCTCCAGCCTGCTCTCCTCCTCTCTTCACATCAGCCCTCCTCCAGCCTGCTCTCCTCCCACAAATCCCCTCCTCTCTTCACATCAGCCCTCCTCCAGCCTACTCTCCTCCCCCCAATCCCCGTCTCTCTTCACATCAGCCCTCCTCCAGCCTGCTCTCCTCCCCACTTCACATCAGCCCTCCTCCAGCCTGCTCTCCTCCCCCCAATCCCCTCCTCTCTTCAAATCAGCCCTCCTCCAGCCTGCTCTCCTCCAGCCTGCTCTCCTCCTCTCTTCACATCAGCCCTCCTCCAGCCTGCTCTCCTCCCACAAATCCCCTCCTCTCTTCACATCAGCCCTCCTCCAGCCTACTCTCCTCCCCCCAATCCCCGTCTCTCTTCACATCAGCCCTCCTCCAGCCTGCTCTCCTCCCCCAATCCCCTCCTCTCTTCACATCAGCCCTCCTCCAGCCTACTCTCCTCCCCCCAATCCCCTCCTCTCTTCACATCAGCCCTCCTCCAGCCTGCTCTCCTCCCCCCAATCCCCTTCTCTCTTCACATCAGCCCTCCTCCAGCCTGCTCTCCTCCCCCCAATACCCTCCTCTCTTCACATCAGCCCTCCTCCAGCCTGCTCTCCTCCCCCCAATACCCTCCTCTCTTCACATCAGCCCTCCTCCAGCCTGCTCTCCTCCCCCCAATCCCCTTCTCTCTTCACATCAGCCCTCCTCCAGCCTACTCTCCTCCCCCCAATCCCCTCCTCTCTTCACATCAGCCCTCCTCCAGCCTGCTCTCCTCCCCCCAATCCCCTCCTCTCTTCAAATCAGCCCTCCTCCAGCCTGCTCTCCTCCCCCAATCCCCTCCTCTATTCACATCAGCCCTCCTCCAGCCTGCTCTCCTCCCCCCAATCCCCTCCTCTCTTCACATCAGCCCTCCTCGAGCCTGCTCTCCTCCCCCCAATCCCCTCCTTCCTTCACATCAGCCCTCCTCCAGCCTGCTCTCCTCCCCCAATCCCCTCCTCTCTTCACATCAGCCCTCCTCCAGCATTCTCTCCTCACCCCAATCCCCTCCTCTCTTCACATCAGCCCTCCTCCAGCCTGCTCTCCTCCCCACTTCACATCAGCCCTCCTCCAGCCTGCTCTCCTCCCCCCAATCCCCTCCTCTCTTCAAATCAGCCCTCCTCCAGCCTGCTCTCCTCCAGCCTGCTCTCCTCCTCTCTTCACATCAGCCCTCCTCCAGCCTGCTCTCCTCCCACAAATCCCCTCCTCTCTTCACATCAGCCCTCCTCCAGCCTGCTCTCCTCCCCCCAATCCCCTCCTCTCTTCACATCAGCCCTCCTCCAGCCTGCTCTCCTCCCCCCAATCCCCTCCTCTCTTCACATCAGCCCTCCTCCAGCCTGCTCTCCTCCCCCCAATCCCCTCCTCTCTTCACATCAGCCCTCCTCCAGCCTGCTCTCCTCCCCCCAATCCCCTCCTCTCTTCACATCAGCCCTCCTCCAGCCTGCTCTCCTCCCCCCTTCACATCAGCCCTCCGCCAGCCTGCTCTCCTCACCCCAATCCCCTCCTCTCTTCACATCAGCCCTCCTCCAGCCTGCTCTCCTCCCCCCAATCCCCTCCTCTCTTCACATCAGCCCTCCTCCAGCCTGCTCTCCTCCAGCCTGCTCTCCTCCTCTCTTCACATCAGCCCTCCTCCAGCCTGCTCTCCTCCCACAAATCCCCTCCTCTCTTCACATCAGCCCTCCTCCAGCCTTCTCTCCTCCCCCCAATCCCCTTCTCTCTTCACATCAGCCCTCCTCCAGCCTGCTCTCCTCACCCCAATCCCCTCCTCTCTTCACATCATCCCTCCTCCAGCCTGCTCTCCTCCCCACTTCACATCAGCCCTCCTCCAGCCTGCTCTCCTCACCCCAATCCCCTCCTCTCTTCACATCAGCCCTCCTCCAGCCTTCTCTCCTCCCCCCAATCCCCTCCTCTCTTCACATCAGCCCTCCTCCAGCCTGCTCTCCTCCCCCAATCCCCTCCTCTCTTCAAATCAGCCCTCCTCCAGCCTGCTCTCCTCCAGCCTGCTCTCCTCCTCTCTTCACATCAGCCCTCCTCCAGCCTGCTCTCCTCCCACAAATCCCCTCCTCTCTTCACATCAGCCCTCCTCCAGCCTACTCTCCTCCCCCAATCCCCGTCTCTCTTCACATCAGCCCTCCTCCAGCCTGCTCTCCTCCCCCAATCCCCTCCTCTCTTCACATCAGCCCTCCTCCAGCCTACTCTCCTCCCCCCAATCCCCTCCTTTCTTCACATCAGCCCTCCTCCAGCCTGCTCTCCTCCCCCCAATCCCCTCCTCTCTTCACATCAGCCCTCCTCCAGCCTACTCTCCTCCCCCAATCCCCGTCTCTCTTCACATCAGCCCTCCTCCAGCCTGCTCTCCTCCCCCCAATCCCCTCCTCTCTTCACATCAGCCCTCCTCCAGCCTACTCTCCTCCCCCCAATCCCCTCCTTTCTTCACATCAGCCCTCCTCCAGCCTGCTCTCCTCCCCCCAATCCCCTCCTCTCTTCACATCAGCCCTCCTCCAGCCTGCTCTCCTCCCCCCAATCCCCTCCTCTCTTCACATCAGCCCTCCTCCAGCCTGCTCTCCTCCCCCCAATCCCCTCCTCTCTTCACATCAGCCCTCCTCCAGCCTGCTCTCCTCCCCCCAATCCCCTCCTCTCTTCCATTGCCCTCAGGCACATGCACAGCTACAAGTCTTTGTGACGTCGTCAAGTTCGCCGCTACCCGCCCAGTCCTGTCCGTTGGTCTGCCCTGTACAGAGATTGCGCGCGCCCAGTATCCAAACACGCATGGCTTAAGTTGCGTTCACTGGTCCAGTGTGTGTAGCAGGCTACCTAGTTTAAATATCAACATTATTGCCACAGCAGAATAACACTTGATTTCCATCATCAATATTGGGTCTGCTTGGCTGATACGCGCATCAGAGAGAGATGCAGAACGACAATGAGAGGAGAGGCTGCATCTGCGACCCACCGACCCAGCGCCATCCCTTCCTCAGTCGGGGGTTTCACATGTGTGTCAGGGCAACAGAAACACAGCTAGTCTAGACTCTAGCTAACTGCAGGCTATCAGCCAACCAGACTGAATATTAATGATGATGTAAATCAAGTGTTATCAAGTGTTGATCAAATGGTATGCTGCTGTGGCAGTACTGTCGCTATTTAAACTGCGACATGATCCACACAAGCCACTATCCAGCCGTATACCAGTTAGAAGATGATTCATATTATATGATTTAAAAGCATTTAAAACAAATCACAATCAGTAAAAAATAAATGGGGGGTGCCGAGGGGCGCCCTTTTTTCATTTTGAGCACCTGTCCCCTGAATGGTCTGTGCACGGCCCTGTTATTCCCCCTCCCATCTCCTCTCTTCCCTTGCTCTCCTCTCCTCTCTCCTCCCCCCTCCTCTCTTCCCTTGCTCTCCTCTCTCCTCCCCCTCCTCTCTTCCCTTGCTCTCCTCTCTCCTCCCCCTCCTCTCTTCCCTTGCTCTCCTCTCCTCTCTCCTCCCCATCCTCTCTTCCCTTGCTCTCCTCTCTCCTCCCCCCTCCTCTCTTCCCTTGCTCTCCTCTCCTCTCTGCTCCCCCTCCTCTCTTCCCTTGCTCTCCTCTCCTCTCTGCTCCCCCTCCTCTCTTCCCTTGCTCTCCTCTCTCCTCCCCTCCTCTCTTCCCTTGCTCTCCTCTCCTCTCTCCTCCCCATCCTCTCTTCCCTTGCTCTCCTCTCTCCTCCCCCTCCTCTCTTCCCTTGCTCTCCTCTCTCCTCCCCCTCCTCTCTTCCCTTGCTCTCCTCTCTCCTCCCCCTCCTCTCTTCCCTTGCTCTCCTCTCTCCTCCCCCTCCTCTCTTCCCTTGCTCTTCCTCTCCTCTCTTTCTTTGTCCCCCTCTGCTCTGCTCTCCAATCTCGTTTCCAGCGACAGTAACAGGTTACAAGTGCAGGTTGAGCGGAACAAAGGCAGGTGAGGGAGAGTGGTTTTCTTCTGTTCTCCTTTCCCTGTCTGTCATTCTCACATCAACTAATGTGGCCATGGGAAGGAGCAGGAGCAGGAGCAGAGCCTGGTTTCTAAAACCAACTGATGCAACTCCTGCTGATGGCTCTCACAGAACGTCATCTACATAAGAGACCACTCTACTTCTCTCTCTCTTTCTCTTTCTCTTTCTCTCTTCCTCGCTCTCTCGTTCTCTGGTTTCTCTCGCTCTCGCTCTCTCTATCGTATGTTTTTCTGCTCTCTGAAAATGGTCATCAGATTAACCAGGGAAGTATTCTATTCTTTGGGGTGGGTGTGCATGCGTGCAGCAAGCTAAAGACTGCTAGCGTGTGATTCCCTCTCCTGCACTCCTGGGCATTGAGAAGCCAGTGAACAAACAAGAGATCTAATCAGAGTTAGTTTTAGCACGCGTTAGCACACCCGCACTATAGGCTACCACTACAGCATGCAGCTGCTACTGGGGGAGAGAGGGGTTAGGGGAGGAGGGAGAGAGAGAGAGAGAGACAGAGAGAGAGCGAGAGAGGGAGAGAGAGAGAGAGAGAGAGATGATGGAGGTAGAAACAGACAGATGAAAAGAAAAGAGCATGTGAATGAGAGAGTTGCAGCCAGACAGAAAGATAGTGAGTAAAAGAGACTAATCTTTACAACCCTCCAAACTTTACAGCCACACACCAAATAAAGAGAGAGAGAGAGTGCAAGACAGTGAGAACACGAAGCTAAACTCTACAGAGGCGGTTGCCAGATTGAGTGGTTTCCAGACAGAGTGAGACAAGAGGTGACAGT
This sequence comes from Salmo salar, assembly GCF_965601325.2. Taxonomy (NCBI): domain Eukaryota; kingdom Metazoa; phylum Chordata; class Actinopteri; order Salmoniformes; family Salmonidae; genus Salmo; species Salmo salar. The sequence goes on along the minus strand of NC_138299.1, from coordinate 72,594,521 downwards.
GACACAGTCACGCTATGTTGTCTCCCGAGACAGCTCTCGGAGGACAGGCTGAGCATCTAGTCTGCAGGTGCTCACTACATGTCCTCAGGAGGAAGATAAGGGAAGTTGAGAAAACATTCACAGGGTGACCCCTCATTAGGCCTATATGAGAATCCAAGTATCTAATCTTGGGAGAGTTGTGCTTTTGGAGTGAAATAGTTTTTTCCAACAGCCCCAGTGTTCACCAACAGCGTAGAGTAGACTGAGTTGAATAGCATGACTAAACTGAAACGTAGGCCTATCCTAATTCAGCACCTTGGACAGCGTCTGTAAAAGGGGCCCTTATTCAGCACCTTGGACAGCGTCTGTGAAAAGACCCGTATTCAGCACCTTAGATAGCGTTGGTAAAAGCGGCCGTAATTCAGCACCATGGACAGCATAAGCATACCATTAAAGATGTGACGCACCGACATATCTACAATGTAGAGGTAAGTCAAAGGAACGTATATTTAAATTCCTCTTTGGGTTTGAGTAAAACGTATATATTCCAAATCCAGGGTGGAAAGGCACCTTGACGTCCTAATCATCATCAGCAGTGAACCATTGAGCACAATTAGCCATTATGAAATCATAAAAGCCTAATCAAGCAGGTTTATTTGGCATTGTGTGTGTTCAATTAGACACAACATTTAAATGGCTGTCATAAAATACCTATAATGTCAAAAGATTTCAAAGAAGTGTTATGAGGAGTCAGTTTGACCATTTCTACAATTCGGCCAAAATATTTCAACCTTAGGCCTATTAGCTTCAAGCCTAATAAAGATTGATACTGTGTGTGAAATTCGGAGACCTCTCTCTAGGCCTGTGTGTGTATGTCACACATTGCTGCGTAGTGCCTAACAGCCAGCGTGCATGTTGTGTAAAATCGAGCACGTTAGTTAACGGAGCCGTTAAAATCACGTGCCTTAACACAATCTGACGCACGGAATACCTGCAATACTTTCCCCACTGGTCTGTCCGTTGAAAATATATAATGTTATCAAAGCAGGGAAACAATTTAAACATCATCATAATTTACAACAGCAGGCTAGCCTCTCATAAAAACAATTATAAACATAACCCCCGTTACGCATAGCCTAGGCGCTATCCAGACAGGAATTAGAATATATGTCTTTGACTTTATGCATCCTATGTCTTGATATTCAAACGAAATTATTATCAATTAGAATCGTTAAAAATAGGCTGTCTCCACCCTGTAAGCACCATGGATATGCAGGATGTGTCGCGGCCGAATTACAATATGAAGAGCCACGGTAAACTATAGTTATGGTCCTGTCTAAGTATACCCAGGGTACCCCGGGGGTCCCGCACAGGGCCGAGTAGATTTGGAGGGATTACTCACTTGCCAAGGTGAGAACCAGGAGAGCGAGCGCTGCTGTCGCCCGGTCTGCCATCGCCTTTCACTCCCTCCACTGCGACCGACACCCGAAAACTTGGAGATGTACGAGTTGTCTGTTTCCCCCCTTTTCGCCCTCAGTGTGAAAATGAAAAATAATACCAGAGACAGCACACACCAGCGCGCGGTAAGAGGGTGACTTAAGGTGTCATTTTAAGTCGTTGGTATCCGATGATGCCCGTTGGTTTGATAAAGGGAGAGGCTTCAAATGTCGTTACGAGGCGAGGAGAAGATTGTTCAGTCTTCCCAGATGCGGAGGCTTGTTTCTGTCACAACGCGTCTGAGTGGGGCTACGCGTCCGACCCCCACCAGGAACTGTGAGCGCACAGCAAACCGGGGGCGCAGAAAAGGTTTCCCTAATTTGACTTGAGTATTGAAACGTTATTTTCCCTGAAATGTGGCGGCTCTGGAGATGGATGACCAGTTACCGGAGATAGGGTAGTCCTGTAGATGAATGATTAAAGGGGTCGTCCTCACTTTGCCCTGCCCGCCTGGTGTGCTCTCCGTCGGGCTGCGATAGGTTCCAGTCTCCATATATCGCTCAGTTCTGATCTACACAGTTGACATTTGTGACAACAAACATGAAGCAATTACAGTAGAGATCCCCGAGGCGGTCGTTCGGGAAAGCCTTTCAGACATAGGCTGCATTTACTTATTTTAATTGAAGGGGGATTAATCCTTGGAAAAACACATTTTGGTTTAAGTTAAACCCCTTCTCCATGGGGCGCCACTCAAATAACACAAAATACGGCTTTTAATCTGACAAATAAAATAACACTTTTTTATGTTCAGGCTTCCAAGCAGTCATCACCATAACGCATGATCATGACAGGGTAAAAAACTTGCCCCTAAAGATCTAAATAGAGCGAGATTGATAGCCCATGCAGAATAACTATGTGGGCACCATGATGCCTGATGTCAAAGTTATCTGCATTAAACATATTAGACCCGGCAAATGGGTAGGATGCGCACCGCATGGAGCCGTCCCTTCCCGCTATAGCCGGAAGAGAGGCGCTGGCTCGGCGGGAGTGCGTCAAGGGGCAGGGCTTTGGGTGCGGAAGAATCATCAACCCATCACAGAAATATCAGATACATTCATGAAGGGTTATGTAAAAAAAAAAGTTAAAAAAAATGGATATTCCGAGGGCCATTTAGAGTGCTGGTCGAAATGTCTACCGCCACTCTGGTTGAAAGGTCAACTGCCACTTTGGACAAGGTCTGCATTGTAGTTTAATATCACACAAGTGAATGTGCCCTAACCACGCTGCAAAGCATATAGTGACACATACACATTGCATATACCACACTAAATAATTATACTCGAAAATTGTCTGCCCCACTTCACTCAAGCCAATAATGAGTGCAGTGATGGCTGACCGCCTCATGACTGGATGAGTATGCTGTACGCTGTATGGTGAAGAGTGAGATATGTCAATGCTGAAACCATGCGAAGCGTTTCATTTCATCACCCGAGAATTAACACAACTTCAGCCTCGCACTGCGGCCTCAGCTGGTAAGGGACTAGGTAATAACTATGGAGTGAGATTATGCAATTAACTCTGCGTGAACTTAATTAAACACAGTTTATCTGAGACCCGTGCTAGACCGTGCTAACTTCCCAGGGATATTTCTGTAGAGTGGACAGAAGGGCGGAGGAAGATGAATGGCTAGCGAGGAATTGAGAGAAGAGAAACAGCTACACACTCCTCTCGTCAACTCCAACCCCAAACCCACCCAACCCACACAACCCACCCAACCCACACAACCCACCCAACCCACCCAACCCACCCAACCCACACAACCCACACAAACCCACCCAACCCACCCAACCCACCCAACCCACACAAACCCACCCAACCCACACACACAACCCACACAACCCACACAAACCCACCCAACCCACCCAACCCACACAACCCACACAACCCCACCCAACCCACACAAACCCACCCAACCCACCCAACCCACACAAACCCACACAACCCACACAACCCACACAAACCCACCCAACCCACACAACTCACACAACCCACACAACCCACCCAACCCACACAACCCACCCAACCCACACAACCCACACATTCACAGGACAACAGTATATATTTACTTTAAAGCAGTATATCCCAGCGCAACGTGAAGTGGGCATGCCATAGCAGAGACACATCAAATGAACATTTATCATTATACCTGCCCCCCTTCACTCCCGGTAACCCCAACTCACTGAAACAAATAATAATGACCATTAGGCCTGCTCCTAAAAGCTGTGATGTGGTGGGTGGAGGGAGGTGGAGGGCTGAGGATGGAGGGTGGAGAGAGAGTAGAAAATACATTAAATCTAATCAGAGCTACTTAGAGATCACTGAAGATCACTTCAACACATTCCCCACCAACCTACCCATAGCGGTATCTACCTTCCTGTCTCCTGCCATGCTTCTCTCCCCCTGACTCACACCCCTCTCCTCTCTTCAGATCCTCCTCTTCTCCCCTGACTCACACCCCTCTCCTCTCTTCAGATCCCCCTCTTCTCCCCTGACTCACACCCCTCTCCTCTCTTCAGATCCTCCTCTTCTCCCCTGACTCACACCCCTCTCCTCTCTTCAGATCCTCCTCTTCTCCCCTGACTCACACCCCTCTCCTCTCTTCAGATCCCCCTCTTCTCCCCTGACTCACACCCCTCTCCTCTCTTCAGATCCTCCTCTTCTCCCCCCCTGACTCACACCCCTCTCCTCTCTTCAGATCCCCCTCTTCTCCCCTGACTCACACCCCTCTCCTCTCTTCAGATCCTCCTCTTCTCTCCCCCTGACTCACACCCCTCTCCTCTCTTCAGATCCTCCTCTTCTCCCCTGACTCACACCCCTCTCCTCTCTTCAGATCCCCCTCTTCTCCCCTGACTCACACCCCTCTCCTCTCTTCAGATCCTCCTCTTCTCCCCTGACTCACACCCCTCTCCTCTCTTCAGATCCTCCTCTTCTCCCCTGACTCACACCCCTCTCCTCTCTTCAGATCCCCCTCTTCTCCCCTGACTCACACCCCTCTCCTCTCTTCAGATCCTCCTCTTCTCCCCCCCTGACTCACACCCCTCTCCTCTCTTCAGATCCCCCTCTTCTCCCCTGACTCACACCCCTCTCCTCTCTTCAGATCCTCCTCTTCTCTCCCCCTGACTCACACCCCTCTCCTCTCTTCAGATCCTCCTCTTCTCCCCTGACTCACACCCCTCTCCTCTCTTCAGATCCCCCTCTTCTCCCCTGACTCCATTCCCCTTTTAACCCACACTTCTCTACCCATTCGTTTGTCACACTGTTGGCTTGCTTGTAGGTTTGAGTCCTGTTTCTTTACCTTCAAGTGCTCATCGACCATGCCGTTTTGTAGGAGGCAATTCCCATTTAAATTCAGTTGGTGTATGTGTGATATAATAAATTCATATAACTGTGGGACATTTGTGTTCCCATATGACAGGCAGGGACAGGGCGTTCCCTAATTCCAGGCTGGTGGTCTGTCACAACCAGATACTGTCCTACTCTGATGACTACAACTCACCCTGATGGTTCAGTCTCTGGACAGGACCTCATACACTCAGTCCCCCTCCCCTGAAAACTGCTATACTCTTCTTCTCCTCTTTCTCTCCCCCTCTGTCTTTTCTCCATCTCCCTTCCCCTTCTCTCCTCTGCATATCTCCCCCTCTCTCCTCTCTCCTCTGCATATCTCCCCCTCTCACCTCTCTCCTCTGCATATGTCCCCCTCTCTCCTCCGCATATGTCCCCCTCTCCATCTTCTCCCTCTTTTACACCCCCTTCTCCTCCTTTCTCTCTCTCCTCTTCTCTCTTTGTCTCTCCCTTCATCCTCATATCACCCCCTCTCTCTGTAATAAGCATGTCTACTGTGTCTCTGGTCAGAACCGTCTCAGTGGATTCCAGTGTTGTCTGTGGGACCAAGAGTCTCTTCATGTCATATGTAATAGTACCCTGCAGTATTCAATCGAGCTACGCTGTGATCCCGATAGTCATGCATGCACTAACATATACCCACCATGACAGGCTTACGCATGCCAGCAGAACATATGATATAGTCATGCCCTCACTGTACAGGCCTGTATAGCATTGAAACATTGTGTTGTCCGGGCCTGTATAGAAACCTTGCGTTGTCTAGGCCTGTATAGTATAGAAACATGAATGAGTTGTCCGGGCCTGTATAGAAACCTTGCGTTGTCTAGGCCTGTATAGTATAGAAACATTAATGTGTTGTCCAGGCCTGTATAGAAACATTCATGTGTTGTCCAGGCCTGTATAGAAACATTCATGTGTTGTCCAGGCCTGTATAGAAACATTAATGTGTTGTCCAGGCCTGTATAGTATAGAAACATTCATGTGTTGTCCAGGCCTGTATAGAAACATTGTGTTGTCCAGGCCTGTATAGTATAGAAACATTAATGTGTTGTCCAGGCCTGTATAGTATAGAAACATTAATGTGTTGTCTAGGCCCGTATAGAAACATTGTGTTGTCCAGGCCTGTATAGTATAGAAACATTAATGTGTTGTCCAGGCCTGTATAGAAACATTCATGTGTTGTCCAGGCCTGTATAGAAACATTCATGTGTTGTCCAGGCCTGTATAGTATAGAAACATTCATGTGTTGTCCAGGCCTGTATAGAAACATTGTGTTGTCCAGGCCTGTATAGTATAGAAACATTAATGTGTTGTCCAGGCCTGTATAGTATAGAAACATGAATGTGTTGTCTAGGCCCGTATAGAAACATTGTGTTGTCCAGGCCTGTATAGTATAGAAACATGAATGTGTTGTCCAGGTCTGTATAGTATAGAAACATTAATGTGTTGTCCAGGCCTGTATAGTATAGAAACATTAATGTGTTGTCTAGGCCCGTATAGAAACATTGTGTTGTCCAGGCCTGTATAGTACAGAAACATTAATGTGTTGTCCAGGCCTGTATAGTATAGAAACATTAATGTGTTGTCTAGGCCCGTATAGAAACATTGTGTAGTCCAGGCCTGTATAGTATAGAAACATTAATGTGTTGTCCAGGCCTGTATAGAAACATTGTGTTGTCCAGGCCTGTATAGGAACCTTGCGTTGTCTAGGCCTGTATAGTATAGAAACATGAATGTATTGTCCAGGCCTGTATAGAAACATTCATGTGTTGTCCATGCCTGTATAGAAACCTTCATGTGTTGTCCAGGCCTGTATAGAAACATTGTGTTGTCCAGGCCTGTATAGTATAGAAACATTAATGTGTTGTCCAGGCCTGTATAGTATAGAAACATTAACGTGTTGTCCAGGCCTGTATAGAAACATTGCGTTGTCCAGGCCTGTATAGTATAGAAACATTAATGTGTTGTCCAGGCCTGTATAGAAAAATGAATGTGTTGTCCAAGACTGTATAGAAACAATGTGTTGTCCAGGCCTGTATAGAAAAATGAATGTGTTGTCCAAGACTGAAAAGAAACATTAATGTGTTGTCCAGGCCTGTATAGAAACATTGTGTTGAAAATGTTTTGCATAGTCAACTTACACATACAGTTGAAGTCGGAAGTTTACATACACTTAGGTTGGAGTCATTAAAACTTGTTTTTAAACCACTCCAAAAATGTCTTGTTAGCAAACTATAGTTTTCGTAAAACTGACTGTCCTACCGATCCTTGACTTCGGCAATGTCATTTACAAAATAGGCTCCAACACTCTACTCAGCAAATTGGATGCAGTCTATCACAGTGCCATCCGATTTTATCACCAAAGCCCCATATACTACTCACCACTGCGACCTGTATGCTCTCGTTGGCTGGTCCTCGCTACATATTCGTTGCCAAACCAACTGGCTCCAGGTCATCTACAAGTCTTTGCTAGGTAAAGCCCCGCCTTATCTTAGCTCACTGGTCACCATAGCAACACCCACCCATAGCACGCGCTCCAGCAGGTATATTTCACTGGTCATCCCCAAAGCCAACACCCCCTTTGGCCGCCTTTCCTTCCAGTTCTCTGCTGCCAATGACTGGAACGAATTGCAAAAATCACTGAAGTTGGAGACATATCTCCCACACTAACTTTAAGGGTCAGCTGTCAGAGCAGCTTACCAATCGCTGCAGCTGTACACAGCCCATCTGTAAATAGCCCATCCAACCAACTACCTACCTCATCCCCATATTTGTTTTTGTTTTTCTGCTCTTTTGCACACCAGTATTTCTACTTGCACATCCACATCTGCACATACAGTTGTATTCGAAGGTTTCATAAACTAGTTTTAATGACTCCAACCTAAGTGTTTCAACCACTCCACAAATTTCTTGTTAACAAACTATAGTTTTGGCAAGTCGGTTAGGACATCTACTTTGTGCATGACGCAAGTCATTTTTCCAACAATTGTTTACAGACAGATTATTTCACTTATAATTCACTGTATCACAATTCCAGTGGGTCAGATGTTTACATGCACTAAGTAAACTGTGACTTTAAATAGGTTGGAAAATTCCAGAAAATTATGTCATGGCTTTAGAAGCTACTGATAGGCTAATTGACATCATTTGAGTCAATTGGAGGTGTAGCTGTGATTGTATTTTAAGGCCTACCTTCAAACTCAATGCCTCTTTGCTTGACATCATGGGAACATCCAAAGAAATCAGCCAAGACCTTTAGAAAAAGAATTGTAGACCTCCACAAGTCTGGTTCATCCTTGGGAGCAATTTCCAAACGCCTGAAGGTACCACAGTAGTACGCAAGTATAAACGCCATGGGACCACGCAGCCGTCATACCGTTCAGGAAGGAGACACATTCTGTCTCCTAGAGATGAACATACTTTGGTGTGAAAGGTGCAAATCAATCCCAAAACAACAGCAAAGGACCTTGTGAAGGTGCTGGAGGAAACCGGTACAAAAGTATCTATATGTACAGTAAAACGAGTCCTATATCAACATAACCTGAAAGGCCGCTCAGCAAGGAAGAAGCCACTGCTCCAAATCCGCCATAAAAAAAGCCAGACTACGGTTTGCAACTGCACATGGGGACAAAGATTGTACTTTTTGGAGAAATGTCCACTGGTCTGATGAAACAAAAATAGAACTGTTTGGCCATAATGACCATCGTTATGTTTGAGGAAAAGGGGGAAGCTTGCAAGCCGAAGATCACCATCCCAACTGTGAAGGACGGGGGTGGCAGCATCATGTTGTGGGGGTGCTTTGCTGCAGGAGGGACTGGTGCACTTCACAAAATAGATGGCATCATGAGCAAGGAAAATTATGTGGACATATTGAAGCAACATCTCAAGACATCAGTCAGGAAGTTAAAGCTTGGTCGCCAATGGGTCTTCCAAATGGACAATGACCCCAAGCATACTTCCAAAGTTGTGGCAAAATGGCTTAATGACAACAAAGTCAAGGTATTGGAGTGGCCATCACAAAGCCCTGACCTCAATCCTATAGAACATTTGTGGGCAGAACTGAAAGTGTGTGTTCCGAGCAAGGAGGCCTACAAACCTGACTCAGTTACACCAGCTCTGTCAGGAGGAATGGGTCAAAATTCACCCAACTTATTGTGGCAAGCTTGTGGAAGGCTACCCAAAACGTTTGACCCAAGTTAAACATTTTAAAGGCAATGCTACCAAATACTAATTGAGTGTATGTAAACTTCTGACCCATTGGGAATGTGATGAAATAAATATAAGCTGAAATAAGTCATTCTCTCTACTATTATTCCAGACATTTCACATTCTTAATATAAAGTGGTGATCCTAACTGACCCAAGACAGGGAATTTTTACTAGCCTCTCCCCTATTTGAACTAGATATTTTGTGTGCCATTTTAAAATGTATGTAGTTCTGTTCTTGTCTAATAATGTTCTGTATTATGTCATGTTTCATGTTTTGTGTGGACCCCAGGAAAAGTAGCTGCTGCTTTCACAACAGCTAATTGGGATCCTAATAAAATACCAAATAGTAGGGGAATTTGAGGAGAGAGCTGGGTTAGGGAGGAGAGAGGGGGTGAAGGGAGGAGCAGGGAGGGGATGGCTGTGGTAGAGATGTGGCTTAAGAGATGCCACTCTGTGTTTCTGACAGGTTGTTCACCACTGGCAGCAGACTAGTGTGGATGAGTCAGAGCCATCCCTGCTGTGACGATAGATAAAAATGTCTGAATCTGGATGGTGGGTGGGGTTGCAGGTGTGTGTGTGTGTGTATGAGTGTGATTGCAGGTTTTGCTCCACTTCCTCTTTTTAGGTCATGCCAACCGACACATACTGGTTATGGTTGGAACCCAAAATCTTACATTTTACTCATCAGACCAAAGGACAGATTTCCACCTGTCTAATGTCCATTGCTCGTGTTTCTTGGCTCAAGCAAGTCTCTTCGTCTTATTGGTGTCCTTTAGTAGTGGTTTCTTTGCAGCAATTCAACCATGAAGGCCTGATTCACGCAGTCTCCTCTGAACAGTTGATATTGAGATGTGTCTGTTACTTGAACTCAGTGAAGCATTTATTTGGGCTGCAATTTCTAAGGATGGTAACTCTAATGAACTTATCCTCTGCAGCAGAGGTAACTCTGGGTTTTCCTTTCCTCTGGCGATCCTCATGAGAGCCAGTTCCTCATAGTGCTTGGTTTTTGCGACTGCACTTGATGAAACTCTCAAAGTTCTTAATTTTCCAAATTGACTTACCTTCATGTCTTAAAGTAATGATGGACTGTCATTTCTCTTTGCTTATTTGAGCTGTTCTTGCCATAACATGGACTTGGTCTATCATCTGTATACCACCCCTACCTTGTCACAACACAACTGATTGGCTGAAATGCATTAAGAAGAAAAGGAATTCCACAAATTAACAAGGCACACCAGACTACCTCATGAAGCTGGTTGAGAGAATGCCAAGAGTGTGCAAAGCTGTCATCAAGGCAAAGGGTGGCTACTTCGAAGAATCTCAAATCTAAAATATATTTTGATTTGTTTAACACTTTTTTGGTTACTACATGATTCCATATGTGTTATTTCATAGTTTTAATGTCTTTACTATTTTTCTACAATGTAGAAAATAGTACAAATAAAGAAAAACCCTGGAATAAGTAGGTGTCCAAACTTTTGACAGGTACTGTGCATTACCCAAAGATAAATACTAGACAGTTAAAACATTGGCATGGAGAAAAGCACCAGGAATGGATGACTTTAACACAGAATTCTATTTAACATTTTGGGAAAAGTAGTGCCCATATTTACCCAAATGACAACACATTTTACTCAATTCAGTGCTTCACAGTTCCATGTATGAAACTGTTGTCTCAGTTATATAAATACCAGGAAAGTCTGGAGAGTCCCCTGCTGATTACAGACCCATACATTTTATAAATTGCGACAATAATATAACAAACTCATAAGCAATAGAATGGCAAACGTTTTACAAGACAATCAAACAGGGTTTATTAAAAATATACAAACAAATACAGTGTAATGTTTCAATGTAATACAATTTCATGTGTTATTTCATAGTTCTGATGTCGTCACTATTATTCTACAATGTGGAAAATAGTCAAAATAAAGAAAAACCCTTGAATGAGTAGGTGTGTCCAAACTTTTGACTGGTACTGTATGTGTGTATATATATATATATATATATATATTAAAATACAAAAACACAGTCAAGGGAAGCACAAATAGAACATCACAAATAACCTAGTACAAAAGTTACATTCCTCCACAAATAAGTCCCCAATCAGTACTTTACATTTCCTGTACTGCACTAGAACATCAAGATTAAATGGATTTTGGATTTTGTTCCAGCAATATGGTGTATTAAAACTAAAAATACATTTACCTATCTCAGTGGAGAGAGTTAACCAATCCTGTGAACGGGTTAGGCAACTCAGGTGTCTATACTTCAACAGCTAAGTTAGATAAGACGGAAGTTTATGAAGTAGGGCCTTGTAAACCAAAAGGAAGTAATGTAGAGATCTATGGGTCTTTAGCGAAGTCCAGGCAAACTGTTGATACGGGATGCAGTGATGAGTATTACAACGGTTAAGCTGAGTTGATTGCCCACAGGCAACTTGTAACTGCTACGTGTTCTTTATGTAGGGTTCGTGTGTACTGTGTTTGGTTACTGTATTCCTACAGGGAACACTGGGCCTGAGTCTTATAGGGATGATTGTGTTGTCTGTTGTTGATTCCTGTAGGGAGGAGGTGTGTCCTGAACAGGGTTATGTCACCATGATTCGTACTGTGTTCAACCCTAGCCAGACAGTACACACCTGACTCAGACTGCGCCATGACCCAGTGCCAACACTCTGTCCACACCACACACACACACACACACACCTTGTCCCTAAGCACCTTGTCCCTAAACACCCTCTCAAACAAACACACATTTTCTCGAACACACGTTCTAATGCATCAACAACTGGCAGATACACACACACACACACACACAGTGCACCGTCCTTACAGACCCTCTCAAACGAGCACACAGATGGTCATGATTTTTTTGTTCTCCTCTGAGACTTCTGCTTTCTCTTTCCTCACATTCTACTTTTCTATTTTTCCGTCATCGTTCTTGCTGTTTCTGTTTTTATCTCTCTAACAGACTATGACCAGTACAGGCCACTGGCGTCCACAGATTCCTGTTTACAGTGGCCGGCGTCAAACTGACCGATAATAGCGAATCGATGCCGACAGGACAAAAAGACACACAACGCTGCATCCTATGACTCAGCCCAGCCAGGTCACCCATGATACAAGTCGGTATTCGACGTCCATCCATGTCTGAGGACGTCGGGAGATGTGGAAACCAGCCACTAGGGGCAGCAGTGAGCGCTGTTACCTTTAAGTAGGTTTCGGGTTTGATAGGGTGTTGTGGATGGCGATGGGTGTAAGCATCTGTCTCTTGTTCAAAAGGTTGCACATTTTTGTTTTTAGCCTATCCCAAACCAAACCCTTACCTTAAACATTCAGAGTTAATGCCTAAACTTAACCTTAAACATGTTTGGAGCAACTTCGAAATTTGAAGTTTGAGAAACATGGTTGACCGTGGGAACAACTTAGGCGTTTGAGAAACATGGATGACCGTCTAACTCTGACTTGAGTCTGTGGGAGCTTGTTACTCAGCCAGCATCCTTAAGATGCTGGACCCTGTATCACAGGCGCTTAGATTTAGAACCAATGCAAGACCACTCCCCCGTCCCTGTGATCTATACGACATGATGAAGTGGTCTTTTCTTCCTACCAGAAGGCTGAAGTATTGGTACATCTTTGTGGACAAAGCATTTCTTGTACTATTGCCCTCGTATCTGTGATCCTCACCATGTCATCACAAACCTACATTCTCCATGCTCGACTGCTACAATCTTTCACGGTTCTGAAGCACAGGACGGAAATGGGAAAAATGTAATATCCCTATAATTCTATGTTGTCTGAGAACGAGCTGCGAAACAGTTTAGAACTGGAGGAGAGAGTATCGTTTGTTGAGTTTAAAGCTCTGGTAGAGGACAATGCTTGTGATTGTTTTTAAAGTATTGTATTGTGTCCTTTGTGGTGGCGGTCCCGTGGTGGCTCAGTTGGTAGAGCATGGTGTTTGCAACGCCAGGGTTGTGGGTTCGATTCCCACAGGGGACCAGTACGGAGAAAAAAAAATGTATGAAATGTATGTACTAAGTCGCTCTGGATAAGAGTGTCTGCTAAATGACTAAGAATGTAAATGTAAAATGTATAAACACGCCAACTACTTCCTGCTGACCTCTTGGCCAGGTCCCCCTCGAAAAAGAGGTTTCTTAGCGCAAAGGTATTTTCCTGGTAAATAATATACCCTACTGAATCTACCAAGAACATCTCCCTCTCTGCTCTCAAAAACTGCCTCCTTCTCACACAGAAACACACACACAGGATTAGGGCCTTAAGATGAACATCGAGGACCCTCTCCAAGTCTAAATAATCAGTCTGGGTTTTTGTCTGTGTGCCACCAGGCGTGTGTTCTGATGAACTATCCCGTTATTTCATGGTGTCCTTTCCTCTACCCCTCTACTGGGAGACCCTGGAAGCTTTTAATTCAAATTAAGATCATTAACTAACTAACCTGTTTATAACATGCAGTCATAACTTTTAAATCACTAACAAAATAAAGTTGGTCCTTTAAACACTCGAACACTTGGGAGGGAGGCTAAATCAGTTTCATTTAAACATGTCAAAGAAGGTTCATAAGTTCATAGAAGTATTTAACCTTGAAGTTCAAATTCTGGCTTTCTGGCTCAGTGGAGTCTGAGATCGCCCTGCAGGGCTTGAGTTGAGAAGTAAAGCTCAAGGTTTTAAACCTCAGATTACTATTGGTCCTACTGACTATATCAATGCCCGTTTCCCAGCACAGGCCCAACCAGGAAAACAGATGCACATCAATATGATGAAAACAACCATAGATTATAGAGAGAGGAGTGCAGGCAGAGCACATCATATAAACACATTAACACCTGAGGCGAAGCCTACTCCGATAACATTAGCAACGAGACAGAGAGATGGCGGAGGAGACAAAGACAATGATAAGAGGATTGTCAGGAGAGGAGAGAGGGTGGAAAAGTTCAACAGATACAGGTTTAGAGGGAGAATGGGGGAGATGGGTAGGGAGAGAGAGTTGAAATTGAATTGAGAGAGAGATATCACATGCTGTATCCTCACTGTTAGTGATGCAGTCCAGTTCTCTCCCAATATTATTTATTCATTCATCTGTTCCTCAAGAATTGCCTCCATTAAATATCCTATAAACCCACTTACAGCAGCCATCCTACTGGCTAGTGCATAGACTGAGTGTATCTATCATTTATCTTACAGTTTACCATATACAATTCTAGATTCTGGACTGGATTATTTCAGAATCCACCTACATTCCCCAGGTCAAGTTGATGAGCTCCAGACAGTCTACAAGGTCCATTTTTTTATAATTTTATTCTTGGGGATCAATAAAAAAGGTCAATATTATGAGGGGGAAACCAACACTGTGAGGGGGAAACCAACACTGTAAGGGGAAACCAACACTGTAAGGGGAAACCAACACTGAGGGGGAAACCAACACTGAGGGGGAAACCAACACTGAGGGGGAAACCAACACTGAGGGGGAAACCAACACTGAGGGGGAAACCAACACTGTAGGGGGAAACCAACACTGAGGGGGGAACCAACACTGAGGGGGAAACCAACACTGTGAGGGGAAACCAACACTGTAAGGGGAAACCAACACTGTAGGGGGGAACCAACACTGTAGGGGGAAACCAACACTGTGAGGGGAAACCAACACTGTAGGGGGAAACCAACACTGTAAGGGGAAACCAACACTGTAGGGGGAAACCAACACTGTAAGGGGAAACCAACACTGAGGGGGAAACCAACACTGTAAGGGGAAACCAACACTGAGGGGGGAACCAACACTGAGGGGGGAACCAACACTGAGGGGGAAACCAACACTGAGGGGGAAACCAACACTGAGGGGGAAACCAACACTGAGGGGGAAACCAACACTGAGGGGGAAACCAACACTGTAAGGGGAAACCAACACTGTAAGGGGAAACCAACACTGAGGGGGGAACCAACACTGAGGGGGAAACCAACACTGTGAGGGGAAACCAACACTGTAAGGGGAAACCAACACTGTAAGGGGAAACCAACACTGTAAGGGGAAACCAACACTGTAAGGGGAAACCAACACTGAGGGGGAAACCAACACTGTAAGGGGAAACCAACACTGAGGGGGGAACCAACACTGAGGGGGGAACCAACACTGAGGGGGGAGGGGGAACCAACACTGAGGGGGAAACCAACACTGAGGGGGAAACCAACACTGAGGGGGAAACCAACACTGAGGGGGAAACCAACACTGTAAGGGGAAACCAACACTGAGGGGGAAACCAACACTGAGGGGGAAACCAACACTGTAAGGGGAAACCAACACTGAGGGGGAAACCAACACTGTAAGGGGAAACCAACACTGTAAGGGGAAACCAACACTGAGGGGGGAACCAACACTGAGGGGGAAACCAACACTGTAAGGGGAAACCAACACTGAGGGGGAAACCAACACTGTAAGGGGAAACCAACACTGAGGGGGAAACCAACACTGTAAGGGGAAACCAACACTGAGGGGGGAACCAACACTGAGGGGGAAACCAACACTGAGGGGGAAACCAACACTGTAAGGGGAAACCAACACTGTAAGGGGAAACCAACACTGTAAGGGGAAACCAACACTGAGGGGGAAACCAACACTGTGAGGGGAAACCAACACTGTGAGGGGAAACCAACACTGTGAGGGGAAACCAACACTGTGAGGGGAAACCAACATTGAGGGGGAAACCAACACTGTGAGGGGAAACCAACACTGTGAGGGAGAACCAACACTGTGAGGGAGCAACCAACACTGTGAGGGAGAACCAACACTGAGGGGCAACCAACACTGAGGGGCCCCCTGAGGGGCAACCAACACTGTGAGGGGAAACCAACACTGGGGGGCCCCTGAGGGGGAAACCAACACTGAGGGAGCAACCAACACTGTGAGGGGAGAACCAACACTGAGGGGGAACCAACACTGTGAGGGAGCAACCAACACTGTGAGGGAGCAACCAACACTGTGAGGGAGAACCAACACTGTGAGGGAGAACCAACACTGAGGGAGAACCAACACTGTGAGGGGGAAACCAACACTGTGAGGGGGAAACCAACACTGTGAGGGGGAAACCAACACTGTGAGGGGGAAACCAACACTGTGAGGGGGAAACCAACACTGTGAGGGGAAACCAACACTGTGAGGGGAAACCAACACTGTGAGGGGGAAACCAACACTGTGAGGGGGAAACCAACACTGTGAGGGGGAAACCAACACTGTGAGGGGGAAACCAACACTGTGAGGGGAAACCAACAGTGTGAGTGAAAGCAACATTGTGGAAAGTTATTTCACTTATATAAGTTATATTCAGCCCCTCTATTTTAATGTTGTCATTAAGAAACGTGTATCTGCTTAGTGCTGATCAGCCCCGTTATAAGGATAGGCTCTCCTCTTCATCCTTCTCCTCCTCCTCTTCTACACGGGATTACACATATGAATCAGCATTATTTCAACCCAACACCCACACGCACTTTGCTCTATCCCGTTTCAGGTATGCCCTTCTGCTCCTCACGAATCACTGGCAGGACATTCCAAATACCCAGAAAGAGGGAGCGAGGGAGGGAGGGAGGGAGGGAGGGAGGGAGGGAGGGAGGGAGGGAGGGGGAGGGAGAGAAAGGGAGGGAGAGTGGGAGAGATGAGAAAGAAGGGTAAAAAAGGAGTATTAAGGTTGGATATGAAGATAAAGCCAATTGGTTCTTCACTCAAATGAGTGAACATGAGCATTAAGGCATAGACACTTCATTAGCAGAGAAAGAGGGAGGAAGAGAGAGAGGAAGAGGGGGGAAGAAAGAGGAAGAAGAGGTTGTTTAATTCCTCCTGAGCCCTCAGACTTATGGTCCGGGGGTCGACTGAAGGAACATGAGAAAAACAGATAGTGAATCATTTCAACACAGATAGGTCATAACACAGACAGACAGACACACAGACAGGCGCACACACACACTGTGTATGTGCGTACATGCCTTCTGTCACTGCGTTTGGCCTTCTGTCACTGTAATCAGTTCAGAGTTTCACTGCTTGAACCACAAAAACCCTCTGGCGGAGCAGAGACATGACTAACTACACACACACACACACACACACACACACGCTCCGTATGACTGTGCCAAGATAAGGTGTGACACGTGACAAATGTGCCTCACGCTTTAGGCTTCTAGCCTTTTGCTGCACCTGCTCTCCTGCGTGTGTGTGTGTGTGTGTGTGTGTGTGTGCGTGTGTGTGTCTGTCCTTGTTTGATATTATTTACTTGGCTCATCGCTCTCTAGCGACTTTTGTTGACCATAATAATGCAAACACAGTTGTGTTACAGAAAGCCAAACAGCCTCCTTAGCTGGACCCAAACACATTTCCAACACATTTTACATGACAGATACTCTGGAGCCTCCAAAATAACATGAATAAAACCAAAATGTTACATTTGTTTTTATTGGTCCAAAAATCTTTAAGGCAAGCCTACCGCTACTGAAGCAAAGAATAACAGATTTTGATTGACGCTAGCAATAACCCTATCACACATGATTGAATTAATATCAATGACAGTGTATATCACACAGTCACACGTACACAAACACAATTCAGAGTTTCACCATATGTGTCACTTGAAATCAGTGGAGGCTGGTGGGAGGAGCTGTAGGAGGACAGGCTCATTGTAAACTGCTGGAATGGAATAAATGGAATAAAGTCAAACATATGGTTTCCATATGTTTGACGTGCTTGATACCGTTCCATCTATTCCATTCCAGTCATTACAATGAGCCTGTCCTCCTACAGCTCCTCCCACCAGCCTCCACTGCTTGGAAATACGTTGATGAAAAGATCTAGCTGTTGTCTCCCAACTCTCTCTACCCTCTGTGAAAGGAGGGGTGGGGGCGCGGAGGAGGACAGAGGGGGGCAAAGGGGGCAGAGAGAGGTGGGTGGAGTTCAGAATGAGGCTTCAGTGCGCCCCTCAGAAAGCACCGGAGGTGAGACATTGCCTGTATGCCAACTGACCAATCATATCAAAGTCACTGTGAGAGGAAGCCCTGGCACCAGGAAGCAAAGGACACAAACACGGGAGGACCGATAGACGCTTCTATACCGTCTTCCTGTTTAAAACTAATACACACTTCTATACACAGTACACCATGAGTACAGATCAGATGCCACACACACACACACACACACACACACAAACAGAATCCTCACTGAAACACACATGGTGGATAACTACAAATACACATCGCAAACCCCACACACATGAAATGCACACGATACAAAAGGAAAATAGGATTATGAGAGAGAGAGAGAGAGAGAGAGAGAGACAGAGAGACAAAACCACCCTAGGACTATTATCATCATCCAGAAACACACATTTATCCAGTCAGCAGAGGGATTTTACTGCTGTTTTGAACAGAAGGAACAGACAAAAGTGTTGAAACGAGGTTGAGACAAAGCGGTGAAACAAAACAGGCAGAAACAAAAGCTTAGCCGGGCCCATTGTGGACCCCAGGCAGAAGCTGGTGGAATACCTCTCTATTCTCTCTCATCCTGGCGAGGTGGAGCCAGCACAAACGTCTCACCCTGCCATTTTAGGTTTGTTCAGGATGCATCCCGTGCCTGAGAATGGAGACGTCTTAAGACGCGTTTATCCTGTGGAAAGAGATTCCTGAACATGCGGACGCAACACAGAACACACAGCCACATTGTGTACAGTTGGTGCTCCATGTGATGTGCTACGTTTGCCTTGCCGCCTTCTGCTGCAGCAAAACGCGTCAAATGGAGAGACTTCCCCCAACTTTCCCTCCACCGCAAGCCCCTGCGCTTCTCCTTGTTTGCTCCCTTCACACACACACACATACCTTGTGTGCTGGGGCTGACAGTGATAGCCTGTGACAGCTCAGAACATGATGACATGGCCTGCAGTCACAGCACATACAGTGTGGGAAATCCCCATGAAATACATATAACAAACAGAAGACCAGAAATCCCCAAAAGGTAAAATGTTATTTCTAGGGGGTTTAGGGTTAAGGTTAGAATTAGGTTTAGGGGCAGGAGCTAGGGTTCGTTTTAGGGTTGTTTTTGGGTGATGGGTATGGGTTAGGTAAAATAGGATTTTGAAAGGGACTGAATTGTGTCCCCCCACAAGGTTAGTTATACAAGACTGTGTGTGCGTGCGTGACAATGTACCAAGCCGCGTGTAAGTGAATCGGGCAGAGCTCAGGATGGATATTCCATGTACCCTGTCAATCTGGGACACTTTGCATAGAAATACTTTGCACAGAAATACACACATACAGGCAGCAGGATTCTCAAAGGGAGAAAAATAGATGGGAGAGGGAATAAGGAAGGGGGAAAGAGTGAGAAACACCTTATAGAGGGACCAAGAGGGAATTGAATGGAGAGAGGTAAGATGTCTGGTTAGACTGTAAACTCTCCTTCCAGACTCACATTAAACATCTCCAATCCAAAATTAAATCTAGAATCGGCTTCCTATTTCGCAACAAAGCATCCTTCACTCCTGCTGCCGAACATACCCTCGTAAAACTGACCATCCTACCGATCCTCGACTTCGGCGATGTCATTTACAAAATAGCCTTCAACACACTACTCAACAAATTGGATGTAGTCTATCACAGTGCCATCCGTTTTGTCACCAAAACCCCATACACTACCCACCACTGCGAACCTGTATGCTCTCGTTGGCTGGCCCTCGCTTCATACTCGTCGCCAAACCGACTGGCTCCATGTCATCTATAAGTCTTTGCTAGGTAAAGCCCCGCCTTATCTCAGCTCACTGGTCACCATAGCAGCACCCACATGTAGCACGCGCTCCAGCAGGTATATCTCACTGGTCATCCCCAAAGCCAATTCTTCCTTTGGCCGCCTTTCCTTCCAGTTCTCTGCTGCCAATGACTGGAACGAACTGCAAAAATCACTGAAGCTGGAGACTCATACCTCCCTCACTAGCTTTAAGCACCAGCTGTCAGAGCAGCTCACAGATCACTACACCTGTACATAGCTCATCTGTAAATAGTCCATCCAATCTACCTCATCCCCATACTGTATTTATTTATTTAGCTCCTTTGCACCCCAGTATCTCTACTTGCACATTCATCTTCTGCACATCCTACCATTCCAGTGTTTAATTGCTATATTGTAATTACTTCGCCACCATGGCCTATTTACTGCCTTACCTCTCTTATCCTACCTCATTTGCATATGCCGTATATTTTTCTACTGTATTATTGATTGTACATTTGTTTATTCCATATGAAACTCTGTATGTGTCGAACTGCTTTGCTTTATCTTGGCCAGGTCATAGTTGTAAATGAGAACTTGTTTTCAACTAGCCTACCTGGTTAAATAAAGGTGAAATAAATCAAATAAAAGATGGATAGAAGAGGGACAGAGAGAGAGAGAAGGATTCAGCTCGTTTGGGTATAATAGAACACTCGTAAGAGTTTGTCTAGCGTGATATGAATCAGGAGTCCAAGATCCCCCTCAGTGGCTTGGCACCCTCATGGCACTGTTAGGGGGGGTACTGTTAGGGGGGTACTAACAGTGCCCGAGGGTCTGCCCTATAGAGTACTGTGACGTCACACCACATCTAGAAACCCAGCATGACAGCAACAGTTCACATCAGTTACTGTACTTAGAATTAACGTTTCCATCTTTGGGTAGACGCACACACACGCTCCTATATTTACAGGCTCAGCCAAATGTATAACATAGAACATAAAGAGACCAAACTATGACATAGGAAATAGACAGAGACAGGAAAAGTGTTTGTGTGAGGGACCAACCGAGGAATCCGAGGTCGTTCCGTTCATGTGTCTTCAAATAAGCACAACTCCGCCGCTCCTCTCCCCTACAACAAATCCAAGCGCAGCCCTGAGGACATGCCACCAATCAAGAAACAGCTAGAGGACTTACAGCAAATCAGTGAACAGCTTGAGGAGAGCCAACCAACCAGAGATTCAAAGCCAAAATCTTATGAGTCGGACCGGTAATTGGAAGCTGCAAGTTAACCTAATGTTGATTTCTCCATGTGTAACACGGAAATAATGTATGAAGGACAACGTTATGCGTGTCTGTATCTGTCTATGTGAGTGGCTGAATCTGAATAAGAGAAAGAGAGAAAGAGAGAGACAGACGGAGTGCGAGAGAGAGAGCGAGACAGAGAGAGGATGTGAAACAGTGCTCAGTGAATTCAATCAGCTTTAACTGGAGAGAGAGAGAGACAGTTGAGGCAGAAATCCCATATCTCTTTCATTTCATTAATCTGCGAGGGGTGGAGGATTGTTTGGAGGAGGGGATTGATGGGGGATGGGCGGTGGTCAAAGTGGAGGAAAGAGGAAAAGAGGGGTATTTAGGGTGAAGGACGTGGGAAGGGTTGCCTCTCCTCTGCTTATTGTTCTGAGTCATCAGTTCGACCAAAGGGCATCTGATTCAATTAAACTTGAACTCCAAAAATAAACTCTCAGATTCTCTCTCTTTCATCTCTCTTGGTTTCTCACGCTTCTGTCACACATTCTCTCTCTCACCCCTGCTTCGCTGTTTGGGAATCAACTATCACTAATACCGCAGCATAATTAGTGAAAGTGGTACAGTTGATAGAATGTTAATTCATCTGCTGATAGAATCCTCATCTTTAGACCCGGTCCTGGTCAGAGCTGAGATGCATTTCTGTTTATAGAAATAAACCTGCCGTTATGATTGACTCTCTCTCCATCCACTGCCTCCCTCTACCTACCACTCACTCCCCCTTCCTCCCTCTGCACACCCCACGACACGCGCAAACGCAAGTGTCGCCTGTGTGTTTAGGTCCGTCTGCATCTGCGAGCCCAGCGGAATGTGCGGCGGGTCAGATGAATCCCGACAGTATCTCTGTAACAGACAGAGTTGTGACCTCCTGTTCCAAAACAGGCCCAACGCACCAGTGTGGCGTGAAGGGACAATGTGCAAAACGGATCTCGTTAACTCTCCATGCATCAGGCTACTTAGACTCGGGGCATGAAGTGTGGAATAATAACTGTCTCTCTCTCCCCGGAATCCCCATTTAGTTTTTTCATTTTACCCTCACACTACACAGCTGATTCAAATGATCAAATTGTGATGATTAGTTGATTATTTGAATCAGCTGTGTAGTGTTAACACCAAACACGTGCATCCTTTGGGGTCCCGAGAATCGAGTTTGGGAAACGCTGTTGTAGATGGTGATTCATCATGAATCAGACAAAATACGGAGAGTAAAAAAATTAAAAGTTAAAAAAAGGGAGGCAGGCAGAGAGAGAGAAAACAATGAGGCAGCAGGGTGAAAGCAAGAGAAATGGAAAGAGGGAAAATAATGAGTGGAAGAGAACTAGAAGATAGAGAAGGAAGAGAAAGAGTAAATGTCTGCAATGAAAGAAAAGAGACTAAAAGAGGTGAACGTAATCCTGTATGGTCACATTATGCAGATCAGAGGACACATTACCTGGAGAGTCTGCCGAGAGACACTCAATGGACAATCAGACTACAACAACCCCCTCATGTAGCTAACAGCCGTGCACTAGGTAACTAACAGGCCTCTGTCTGTGCTCCCCATTGGGTCAGAGAGTAGACTAGCGTAGATAGGTCACTGCCCAGGGTTCACACCAATGGTGTACTGTACACTGCGTCCACAATTATTAGGCAAGTGAGTATTCTGATCTGATCATTGTTTCTATTCACATTTTCAAACTCCAAACCATATAAACTTGAATGCTTATTGGATTGAAACATTTTCAGGTGATATGTATTTGTGTAATGAGGGAGGGTGTGGCAAAAGTGAATAACACCTTATATCAAGGTGTGCATAATTATTAGACAGCCTCATTACCTCAGGTAAAATGGGCCAAAAAACACATTTAACTGACACTGAAAAAACAAAAAATGTAAAATGCCTTTCAGACGGATGCGACACTCTTTAAATAGCTAAACTATTGAGGTGTGACCACCGGACATTCAAAAGTTTTGTTGCAAATAGTCAACTGGGGCGCAAAAAAACACATGGGGAAGAAAAGGCGCAAATTAACTGCAAAAGACTTGAGAAGAATTAAACGGCAAACTACCAGGAATCCATTATCCTCCAGTGCCACTGTATTCCAGAACTGCAACCTACCTGGAGTGTTCAGAAGTACAAGGTGTCAAGTGCTCAGAGACATGGCCAAGGTCAAGAAGACTGAAACAAGACCACCACTGAATAAGATTCACAAGTTGAAGCGTCAAGATTGGGCAAAGAAATACCTGAAGACAGATTTTTCAAAGGTTTTATGGACAGAAGAAATGAAAGTGACTCTTGATGGACCAAATGGATGGGCCCGTGGCTGGATCAGCAATGGACACAGGGCACCACTTTGAGTCAGGTGCCAGCAAGGTGAAGGAGGGGTACTGGTATGGGCTGCTATCATTGAGGATGAGTTAGACCTTTTCAGGTTGAAGATGGACTGAAACTCAACTCCCAAACCTACTGCCAGTTTCTGGAAGATTCTTTCGTCAAACAGTGGTACAGGAAGAAGTCCTCAGCATTCTAGAAGGCCATGGTCTTTATGCAGGACAATGCTCCATCACATGCATCCAAGTACTCCACTGCTTGGCTAGCCAGCAAGGGCCTCAAAGATGCCTGAATAATGACCTGGCCCCCTTCCTCACCCGATTTAAATCCTATTGAGAACTTGTGGGCCCTTCTCAAACGTGAGATTTACAGTGATGGAAGACAATACACCTTTTTGAACAGCATTTGGGAGGCTGTGGTTGCTGCTTCAGTGAAAATTGATCGTGAACAGATCAAGAAACTGACAGACTCCATGGATGGAAGGCTCATGGCAGTTATTGAAAATAAGGGTGGCTATATTGGTCACTGAATATTTTTGAAAGGCCAAAAATGTTATATAAATTGTCGTTTTGTTACTTATCTGTTACTCTAAAAATTGATTATAAACAAGTGAGTTGAGAAATTATTTTTGTAATTTAGTTGCCTAATAATTCTGCACACATATTTCCCTGAGAAAGACAAAACTCACTTTTCCTTTGTTAAACATTCAGGTTTGAGGTTCAATAACATTTTGAATTGACTGAGAGCATTGTGTTTGTTCAACAAAATGAATCCCGAGGAATACAATTTGCCTAATAATTGTGCACACAGTGTATACTAACACTGGATTGCTGATGCTATGCATTGTCCATTGAGAGGCTTAAGCCACTGGTCGGTTCAAATCGGTACTCCCCATTAGAGGTAATCCTCCATAGGAATGAATGGAATTCTACAGTATTTCAATGGCAGTACAAAACTACATGTATTTAAGTGTTGTAGTAGCAGGGACATCTAAAAAATAAAAATAAACTTTAAAAAAATACTTGAAGAAAATTTAAAATTTTTTGCTCACAATTTAAAGTAAGCATTAATGCATCTGTAATAGAATAAATATGGCAAAAATTCAATGTAGACATAAATAAAGGTCTATAACTTCCAAATATATATATTTCTGTTACAATGGAGGCACAGTAGCGTCGACATAGCGCCCCCTATCAGTCATCCAGTGTGTATAGAAATCATTGGTTCACACTAGTTACTGTGACGATCATTGCACGTCTCATAGGCCAGACTTGACACTTTAAGGAAGAGTAAATGTCCAACACATATCCTATCCTGTCTTCTAGAACTTGTTCATTCTTGTCTTTTGGGACGAATTTGATCTAGTGTCAAATCCTTAACAAACCCCTAACATCTAACCTTATATCTGGAAGGATTACTGATCTGAGGATTTTAACACTATCACCATTGGTCAATTGCACACAAGGTCCAAACGAAATTTGCTTTCAGCTTTTAACCCAACCCTTGTGAAAGACACTTGTTGAGAGGTGCGGGGGACTGCCACACTGGGTGCTGTCGTTGGCGATTAAGGGCCTTGCTTAAGGACAACTGCATCTAGGATTTGATACCAGCCACCCTCCTGTTGCCAGCTCACTTAGCTCTAGATTTTTGTACCCCGTCGGACCCGGGATTTGATACCAGAAACCGTCTGGTTGCTTGCTCGACCATCCCATTGAGAGCCATCCCCTCTCTGTAAAATAAATCATGCCTTACAAAGAACAGTGACGCCACCTGTTGGCAGTTTGCAGTCATTACAGTTGAAGCTCAACTACAGAAAGCCAGTCACCATCAATTGAGAGAAGAAACACAGCAGAACTACTAACGGCTAAAAGCAGCAGGTGGTTGTGGGGTTAGGAAATCACCTTCCACCACGTTCCGTGGTGAGAGGCGATAGGACGCCCAGCTTCTGCTTTAAAGTTCCCTCTGCCATCGTTTGCTCTGGCGTCTCCCCTCTACATGAAACAGACAGCAGACAGATTAGTGTGTATCATGTCTTTTATTAATTAACCACCACGTAAAGTCTAACATACAGAACAGACTAATCAATCCAGCACAATCAAACCCAACTGCATCACATCTCATAATTCATTGTTAAAAAACAGTCCAAAAATGTGTTGTTTAAAAAAAAAAAAGTTCATATCAAGCCTTTTATTTGGTATACAGATATTCATATATTTATACAGTATATAACACATGTGCCACTGCAAAGTCAGACAAACTAATCTTTTAAGGAACAAAAATAAAGAAAATAATGAGAAACTTCAGAGGAATACAGCAAAGCGTGTCGTCGTGGTAACAATGACCAACAGGAATGATGAGGTAAACTGCCAGGCAGAGAAAGTAAACAAAAAGCAACTAGTTCAGGCTACAGAGAGGCAGCGGAGTGGCATGGGCCCTTAAGTGTCAACTACATGTGGATACCCAAGTCTAAACACACAAATACATGATCAGAGACTAACTAAAAATACAGTCTCTCATACACACAAACCCAACGCTGGCACATACCAAGGACAGGAATCATACGGATGGACATTAGCTTGTGCGCACACACCCACCAGTGGGTTCAGCTGAGGGAGATCCAGAGGGAATGGAGTGTGAGGATGAAGAGGACAGAAGGGCAAGAGGGCTAAAGGAGAGATGGAGGGCAGAGTTACAGGAGGCAGAAACACTTCAAAAAGGGATTGAAGGTGGAGTGAGGGGCAGTAAAATGAGAGATGAGAGCAGAGTTACAGGAGGAGGAAAAGAGATGCAGGGGAGGGATGGGGGGGCAGTGCTAAAACTGTTTGACAGTGAGAGTGGTTGTCTCCCCCTGGTGGTCACTCTGAGTCTCGCTGGACCTCTGAGGCATCAGCCCTACAGATGGGACACGTCCTGTTAGCCTGGAGCAAGAGACAACCAGAGAGCGAGATACATAGTTAACATGCAGGGATAACTTGATCATTACAGGAGTACTTCAGAGTTTTTTAGAGGGCGCTTCAGTTGGATCAAGAATTAGGTATGAAGACATAAGATGTTGTTTCACAGTATCTAGAAACGTACGTTCGCCAACTACACAGAACAAAAAATGTTAAAAGCAACATGAAAAAAATATATATTTTGCCAACCTTGGCTTTATACATGTTCAAATAACACTCCAGCTGGCAGTATAAACCCTGTCAGTTTGTTTACCAACTCAGAAGGATACTGAACAAAAATATAAAACGCAACAATTTAAAAGATTTTACTGAGTTACAGTTCATAAGGAAATTGGAAGAAATTCATTAGGCCCTAATCTATGGATTTCACATGACTTGGTATACAGATAACTTAAATTTTTTTTTATAAATAAATAAATAAAAAATGGCCGTGGATCAGAAGTCCAGCCAGTAACTGGTGCGACCATCATTTGCCTCATGCAGCGCGATACATCTCCATCGCATTGAGTCGATTGTGGCCTGTGGAATGTTGTCCAACTCAAAGGTTGTGCAAAGTTGCTGGACATTGGCAGGAACTGGAACACTGTCGTACACGTTGATCCAGAGCATGGAAGAACTGACATTTTCAGCTTGCAGGAATTGTGTACAGATCCTTGCGACGCAGGGCCGTGCATTATCATGCTGAAACATTTCGGTGATGGCGGCAGAGGAATGGCATGACAACGGGCCTCAGGATCTCAACACGGTATCTCTGTGCTTTCAAGTTGCCATCGATAAAAATCCAATTGTGTTTATTCTCCATAGCTTGCCTGCCCATAACCCCAGTGCCATTATTGGGCACTCTGTTCACAACGTTGACATCAGCAAACCGCTCGCCCACATGACGCAATAAACGCAGTCTGCCATCTGCCCGGTACAGTTGAAACAACACAGTGTGCCAGTGGCAATCGAAAGTTAGCATTTGACCACTAAAGTCGGGTCAAGACCCTGGTGAAGACCACACACAGACAAGCTTCCCTGAGACAGTCTCGGAGTTTGTGCAGAAATTCTTCAGGTTGTGCAAACCCACAGTTTTGTCAGGTGGCTGATCTTAAAACGATCACGCAGGTGAAGAAGCCGGATGTGGAGGTCCTGGGCTGTTGGAGGTGGCTTCTGGTAGAGAAATTAACAATCTGGCAACAGCTCTGGTGGACATTCCAGCAGTCAGCATGCCAATTGCACGCTCCCTCAAATGGAGGCATCTGTGGCATTGTGTTGTGTGACAAAACAGCACATTTTAGAGAGTGGCCTTTTGTCCCCAGCACAAGATGTACCTGTGTAACGATCATGCTGTTTAATCAGCTTCTTGATATGCCACACCTGTCAGGTGGATGGATTATCTTGGCAAAGGAGAAATGCTCACTAACAGGGACGTAAACAAACATCTGCTCTAAAATTGGAGAGAAATAAGCTTTTTGCGCATGTGGAACATTTATTTCAGCTCATGAAACATGGGACCAACACTTTACATGTCGAGTTTATATTTTAGTTCAGTGTAGTTGGTTGTGCTTTGTGAAATACTAGAGCGAGAGACTCACCCTGAGCCACTTGTCGACACACTTCCCGTGGAACTCATGACTGCAGGGTAGAACGCGCAGCAGCTGACGAGACTCAAAGTCACTCATACACACCACACACCTGCAACACAACTTTATTACAACATTTCAACAAAACCACCAACTGTATACTCGGATCGGCGAGGAGGATAGTATCCTCAGTTCTGGTGGGTCAAGGAGAAGTACTCACAGCGTCTGTTCTGATTGGTGGTTGTTGGGGTTGAACCTATAGGAAGGCAGCTGCTCGATATCTCCCTTAGTCAGTCCTCGGAGTTTGGCCTCTCCCAGACGCTCGGCCAGGTTGAGAAGAGCCTCGTAGTTCTCCACCTCGCCGTCATCTACGTCTAGCTCCAAGCTGATGGCAGGGCCTGTAGGCTGGACTGGCAGCATAGAGCTGACAGACAGGGAGAGAAACGCACTTACCTACAGACACTGTGCATACACAGCTCATGTGACAAACAGAGCACAAAAAAGCTTGACTGTATTCGCACAAATGCGCTATGCCATAAGAGTAGGCTACTTCCAACCAATAGGGCGGAGTCTCCTGATTGTCTAAACTACAACACCCATGATGTAGAGCTAGAGACGGGTGACTTACAGGAAGTAAGGCAAGAAACTGGGGTGGTAAGGCGAGGGTGGCAGTGGCTGCTGCGAGCGGTAGCGTCGTCCTGGGATACGCCGTGGCATGAAGTTAGGATACGACTGAAAGAGAAGGGAGAAATAATTATTGGATTTCATATGACCAACTGAAAAAAATAGCCAACGCATGCCTTTAAAATTAGTTACAATATAATGATGCAACAATCCCTCTGATGTGGGAAGATAAAGGGGATAATGAACAGAGGCAAGAGAGATACTCACCACTCCAAAGAACTCCTGTGGCAGAGGCTCATGGGAGAGGAAATGGAGCTGAGTGGAGTGGGGGGGCAGGCCGGGGTGGGCCGCAGGGGGGAAGTGTAGACCCGCCCCTAACGACAGGTGCTCCCCCAACAGCTCCACGTCATTCTCTATCCTCTGTAACGGCTAGGGTAAAAAGAGCGCCACGTCATTCTCTATCCTCTGTAACGGCTAGGGTAAAAAGAGCTCCACGTCATTCTCTATCCTCTGTAACGGCTACTTGTTTACGCTGCTGTGCGTTTTGTTGCCGATCTTACTTTGCTACCTGACGGTTTTTTACTTTTTCATTACCGTATATTTTTACTTTTTCCCCTCACTCAACTTTTTTCATTCAACTTTTTCACCCCGGAGGTTTTATCTGGACATGGTTCGTCAGGACTTCAAACAGCCGAAGCTAAGTAACATTAACATGATGCCTTCTAATTGCAGTCGTTGTACTTATAATATACAGGAGAACGATCGCCTTACGGCAAGGATAGCTGTGCTGCAAGCCCAGCTTCAGACGCGATCGTTAGGCAAGGGTAATTTCAGTGTAGGAAAGGATGAAACAGCGTCTGTGCCACCAGTAAGTACAGATAGTAACGTTAGTATAAACCCCCTCGCACTGTCCCCGCAGCCGGACATCTTTCTCATGGCTTCTGGAGGGAAACGCTGTAGGAATGCTCAACCGGTGTCGCTTATTCAGCCGACAGAAACTTTCAACCGGTTCTCCCCATTAAGCGAGTCGGAGGCCGAGACTTGTCTGGTCTCTACTCCTCCCGTTGTGGGGTCTGAGACGCCGACGGCTCCCACCATTAGCTCTGACAAATTGAAAACCCTAGTCATTGGCGACTCCATTACCCGCAGTATTAGACTTAAAACTAATCATCCAGCGATCATACACTGTTTACCAGGGGGCAGGGCTACCGACGTTAAGGCTAATCTAAAAACGGTGCTGGCTAAAGCTAAAACTGGCGAGTGTAGAGAGTATAGAGATATTGTTATCCACGTCGGCACCAACGATGTTAGGATGAAACAGTCAGAGGTCACCAAGCGCAACATAGCTTCAGCGTGTAAATCAGCTAGAAAGATGTGTCGGCATCGATTAATTGTCTCTGGCCCCCTCCCAGTTAGGGGGAGTGATGAGCTCTACAGCAGAGTCTCACAACTCAATCGCTGGTTGAAAACTGTTTTCTGCCCCTCCCAAAAGATAGAATTTGTAGAAAATTGGCCCTCTTTCTGGGACTCACCCACAAACAGGACCAAGCCTGGCCTGTTGAGGAGTGACGGACTCCATCCTAGCTGGAGGGGTGCTCTCATCTTATCTACGAACATAGACAGGGCTCTAACTCCTCTAGCTCCACAATGAAATAGGGTGCAGGCCAGGCAGCAGGCTGTTAGCCAGCCTGCCAGCTTAGTGGAGTCTGCCACTAGCACAGTCAGCGTAGTCAGCTCAGCTTTCCCCATTGAGACCGTGTCTGTGCCTCGATCTAGGTTGGGCAAAATTAAAAATGGCGGTGTTCGCTTTAGCAATCTCACTAGTATAAAGACCTCCTCCATTCCTGCCATTATTGAAAGAGATCGTGATACCTCACATCTCAAAATTGGGTTACTTAATGTTAGATCCCTCACTTCCAAGGCAGTTATAGTCAATGAACTAATCACTGATAATAATCTTGATGTGATTTGCCTGACTGAAACATGGCTTAAGCCTGATGAATTTACTGTGTTAAATGAGGCCTCACCCCCTGGTTACACTAGTGACCATACCCCCCGTGCATCCGGCAAAGGCGGAGGTGTTGCTAACATTTACGATAGCAAATTTCAATTTACAAAAAAAAAAACAATGACGTTTTCGTCTTTTGAGCTTCTAGTCATGAAATCTATGCAGCCTACTCAATCACTTTTTATAGCTACTGTTTACAGGCCTCCTGGGCCATATGCAGTGTTCCTCACTAAGTTCCCTGAATTCCTATCGGATCTTGTAGTCATAGCAGATAATATTCTAATGTTTGGTGACTTTAACATTCACATGGAAAAGTCCACAGACCCACTCCAAAAGGCTTTCGGAGCCATCTTCGACTCAGTGGGTTTTGTCCAACATGTCTCTGGACCTACTCACTGCCACAGTCATACTCTGGACCCAGTTTTGTCCCATGGAATAAATGTTGTGGATCTAAATGTTTTTCCTCATAATCCTGGACTATCGGACCACCATTTTATTACGTTTGCAATTGCAACAAATAATCTGCTCAGACCCCAACCAAGGAGCATTAAAAGTCGTGCTATAAATTCTCAGACAACCCAAAGATTCCTTGATGCCCTTCCAGACTGCCTCTGCCTACCCAAGGACGTCAGAGGACAAAAATCAGTTAACCACCTAACCGAGGAACTCAATTTAACCTTGCGCAATACCCTAGATGCAGTTGCACCCCTAAAAACATCTGTCATAAGAAACTAGCTCCCTGGTATACAGAAAATACACGAGCTCTGAAGCAAGCTTCCAGAAAATTGGAACGGAAATGGCGCCACACCAAACTGGAAGTCTTCCGACTAGCTTGGAAAGACAGTACCGTGCAGTATCGAAGAGCCCTTACTGCTGCTCGATCATCCTATTTTTCCAACTTAATTGAGGAAAATAAGAACAATCCGAAATTTATTTTTGATACTGTCGCAAAGCTAACTAAAAAGCAGCCTTCGCAAATGGAGGATGGCTTTCACTTCAGCAGTAATAAATTTATGAACTTCTTTGAGGAAAAGATCATGATCATTAGAAAGCAAATTACAGACTCCTCTTTAAATCTGGGTATTCCTCCAAAGCTCCATTGTCCTGAGTCTACACAACTCTGCCAGGACCTAGGATCAAGGGAGATACTAAAGTGTTTTAGTACTATATCTCTTGACGCAATGATGAAAATAATCATGGCCTCCAAACCCTCAAGCTGCATACTAGACCCTATTCCAACTAAACTACTGAAAGAGCTGCTTCCTGTGCTTGGCCCTCCTATGTTGAACATAATAAACGGCTCTCTATCCACCGGATGTGTACCAAGCTCACTAAAAGTGGCAGTAATAAAGCCTCTCTTGAAAAAGCCGAATCTTGATCCAGAAATTATAAAAAACTATCGGCCTATATCGAATCTTCCATTCCTCTCAAACATTTTAGAAAAAGCTGTTGCACAGCAACTCACTGCCTTCCTGAAGACAAACAATGTATACGAAACGCTTCAGTCTGGTTTTAGACCACATCATAGCACTGAGACTGCACTTGTGAAGGTGGTAAATGACCTTTTAATGATGTCAGACCGAGGCTCTGCATCTGTCCTCGTGCTCCTAGATCTTAGTGCCGCTTTTGATACCATCGATCACCACATTCTTTTGGAGAGATTGGAAACCCAAATTGGTCTACATGGACAAGTTCTGGCCTGGTTTAGATCTTATCTGTCGGAAAGATATCAGTTTGTCTCTGTGAATGGTTTGTCCTCTGACAAATCAATTGTACATTTCGGTGTTCCTCAAGGTTCCTTTTTAGGACCACTATTGTTTTCACTATATATATATATATATATATTTTACCTCTTGGGGATGTCATTCGAAAACATAATGTTAAATTTCACTGCTATGCGGACGACACACAGCTGTACATTTCAATGAAACATGGTGAAGCCCCAAAATTGCCCTCGCTAGAAGCCTGTGTTTCAGACATAAAGAAGTGGATGGCTGCAAACTTTCTACTTTTAAACTCGGACAAAACAGAGATGCTTGTTCTAGGTCCCAAGAAACAAAGATCTTCTGTTGAATCTGACAATTAATCTGGATGGTTGTACAGTCGTCTCAAATAAAACTGTGAAGGACCTCGGCGTTACTCTGGACCCTGATCTCTCTTTTGAAGAACATATCAAGACTGTTTCAAGGAAAGCTTTTTTCCATCTACGTAACATTGCAAAAATCAGAAATTTTCTGTCCAAAAATGACGCAGAAAAATTAATCCATGCTTTTGTTACTTCTAGGCTGGACTACTGCAATGCTCTACTTTCCGGCTACCCGGATAAAGCACTAAATAAACTTCAGTTAGTGCTAAATACGGCTGCTAGAATCCTGACTACAACCAAAAAATTTGATCATATTACTCCAGTGCTAGCCTCCCTACACAGGCTTCCTGTTAAGGCAAGGGCTGATTTCAAGGTTTTACTGCTAACCTACAAAGCATTACATGGGCTTGCTCCTACCCATCTTTCCGATTTGGTCCTGCCGTACATACCTACACGTACGCTACGGTCACAAGACGCAGGCCTCCTAATTGTCCCTAGAATTTCTAAGCAAACGGCTGGAGGTAGGGCTTTCTCCTATAGAGCTCCATTTTTATGGAATGGTCTGCCTACCAATGTGAGAGACGCAGACTCAGTCTCAACCTTTAAGTCTTTACTGAAGACTTATCTCTTCAGTAGGTCCTATGATTAAGTATAGTCTGGCCCAGGAGTGTGAAGGTGAACGGAAAGGCTGGAGCAACGAACCGCCCTTGCTGTCTCTGCCTTGCCGGTTCCCCTCTTTCCACTGGGATTCTCTGCCGCTAACCCTTTTACAGGGGCTGAGTCACTGGCCTACTGGTGTTCTTCCATGCCGTCCATGGGAGGGGTGCGTCACTTGAGTGGGTTGAGTCACTGACGTGGTCTTCCTGTCTGGGTTGGCGCCCCCCCCCCTTGGGTTGTGCCGTGGCGGAGATCGTTGTGGGCTATACTCGGCCTTGTCTTAGGACGGTAAGTTGGTGGTTGGAGACATCCCTCTAGTGGTGTGGGGGCTGTGCTTTGGCAAAGTGGGTGGGGTTATATCCTGCCTGTTTGGCCCTGTCCGGGGGTATCATCGGATGGGGCCACAGTGTCTTCTGATCCCTCCTGTCTCAGCCTCCAGTATTTATGCTGCAGTAGTTTATGTGTCGGGGGGCTAGGGTCAGTCTGTTACATCTGGAGTATTTCTCTTGTGTTATCCGGTGTCCTGTGTGAATTTAAATATGCTCTCTCTAATTCTCTCTTTCTCTCTTTCTCTCGGAGGACCTGAGCCCTAGGACCATGCCTCAGGACTACCTGGTATGATGACTCCTTGCTGTCCCCAGTCCACCTGGCCGTGCTGCTGCTCCAGTTTCAACTGTTCTGCCTGCGGCTATGGAACCCTGACCTGTTCACCGGACGTGCTTGTTGCACCCTCGACAACTACTATGATTATTATTATTTGACCATGCTGGTCATTTATGAACATTTTAACATCTTGACCATGTTCTGTTATAATATCCACCCTGCACAGCCAGAAGAGGACTGGCCACCCCTCATAGCCTGGTTCCTCTCTAGGTTTCTTCCTAGGTTTTTGGCCTTTCTAGGGAGTTTTTCCTAGGGAGTTTTTCCTAGCCACCGTGCTTCTTTCACATGCTTTGCTTGCTGTTTGGGGTTTTAGGCTGGGTTTCTGTACAGCACTTTGAGATATCAGCTGATGTACGAAGGGCTATATGAAAATACATTTGATTTGATTTGATTAAAAAGAGCTCCACGTCATTCTCTATCCTCTCTAACGGCTAGGGTAAAAAAAGCGAGAGAGAGAGAGATGTCATTAATGAGCTTCAAATGGCTTTTAATGCTAGACTGAACACACTCAACACGCCCCGCCCCTCCTTTTTGTAAAACCCTAGTGCCACTCACCGATCTGGCCTGCTGTGTGGGGTAGGATCCAAACTGTCCGGGCTGGGGGATGTGAGGGGGATGGTGGGACAGGTGTGGAGGGGGCAGGAGAAAGGTGGGGTCACTGGACAGCAGAGAGGGGAACGGGTAGGGCATGGGCAGATGTTGCACAGAGCACGTCTGCAGAACCTGAGAGAGAAATAACATATTACATGATGATTTAATCTCTCCTCTATACAAAGTGTATTGGTTGCAGATGTTATAGCAGGTGCAGTAAAAATGCTGGTGTGTGTGTGTGTTACTAGCTCCTAACAGGGCAGTAAAAATGCTGGTGTGTGTGTTACTAGCTCCTAACAGGGCAGTAAAAACACTGGTGTGTGTGTGTGTGTTACTAGCTCCTAACAGGGCAGTAAAAACACTGGTGTGTGTGTGTTACTAGCTCCTAACAGGGCAGTAAAAACACTGGTGTGTGTGTGTGTGTGTGTGTGTGTTACTAGCTCCTAACAGGGCAGTAAAAATGCTGGTGTGTGTGTGAGACTAGCTCCTAACAGGGCAGTAAAAATGCTGGTGTGTGTGTGAGACTAGCTCCTAACAGGGCAGTAAAAATGCTGGTGTGTGTGTGACTAGCTCCTAACAGGGCAGTAAAAATGCTGGTGTGTGTGTGTGTGTATAGATGGGTGAATTCTTCTGTGTTAATCAATTTTGCAATCGGGCTATAACAACAAAATGTGGAATAAATCAAGGGGTATAAATACTTTCTGAAGTAGGCATATGATCAGTGTCAAAGAGATACACAAGTCAGACAGTCAGGCTAGTTGAACTCACAGATGGAGGGACACTGCAGACAGGGTAGTGCTGCCCACTAAAGACCACCGAGCATGCTGGGAGCTGCTGGGGGGCCGAGTGGGAGGGCAGGCCGGGGGGGCCACCAGGGGGAGAGACTGGGTACGACACCTGAGCAGAAGTCAAAGGTCAGAGTTCAAACAACCACACTACCTGAACCCCCACGTAGAAGGATAAAAGATGACCCTAATCAAATTCAATAATGCTTTACTGACAACTATAAAAAGCAGCTTCCTGTTTCCTCACTGACCTGGTCATGGAGGTCCAGCACCACACTGCTCTGCTGCTGAGGGGGAGGGTGCATCAGCCTGGGGGACAGGTTAGCAGGGTGGTGGAGGGGGCGCTCCTCAGGCTGGTTATAGGGGTAACTCTGAGGGGGGACGGGGTGGCGATAGTTCTCATCCTGAAGCCCTGCTGAGAGGCTGTGGTGGGGGTGATGGTGCGGGTTGTGGTAATGGTGGTGGTAGTGTTGGTGATGAGGGTGAGGGGGGTGGTGGGGGAGACGGTCACGGCGGCCTCGCTGGCGTCTCATTGGAGGACTGGGGGGGGGGAGAAATTAAGATGTCAGTCTCTTGCTACCAAACATCCTCATCACAACAGATAATGCCCAGAGGAAAAATGACTCTACAATGATGTCGAACCCATTGTAACATTTAACACACACTTACCTGCGGCGGTTGCGGACAGGAGTGTGGCATCGCTCTGGCAGGTAGTGTGGGTGTGGTCTGCGACTGGGTGGGGGTGGGGCCCAGGTAGTGGGGGTGTGGGGTAGCTCCCAGGGACGAATGGGAGAAGATGGGGTGGGGGGAGGGGCAGAGCTTAGATCTAACATAGACTGCTGGGAAAGACGCTGTCGCTTAGGGCTAGGACTGTCCTCCATCTACAGACACAGAGAGAGAGAGAGAGAGATACTTTTTTTTAAGTAGAACTGACAGAGTTAACTACTTTGCAGATATTAAAACAGAATTATAAATCAAAAACACAAAATTCACAATTTATGCTACAAAACCCAACTTCAAAAGAGGTTTAAAAAAATATGGATTTTTTTGCGAAATAGGACCTGACGCAGAGTAGGGTACTGTTGGCAGAATAGATGGATACAGTTTAATGCATGATTAATATAATTCACCATTACATTTCCTGGTAGTCCAACAAAAATGGCTCTCTAGTTGTAAATCACAGCTGGTACATTGTTTGCTGCTTACAGCCATTCATACGGATGCACGGTTTCAGTTAACTCAATATTTGACAGAAAAAATAAAAAATTAAGGCCAATACAATCAAACACGCGAGGGCATCACAAGTCTATGATAACAGGGCTAAAAGGCTAGCTTATCTATTCATGTAGCTATTTCTTTAGTAAGCTAAAAGCACAGAGCCTAGCTAGCTACCTAACCTGTTGGAAGGATGTCAAGTCACCAATGAGTGGGTGAGTGGCCAACTTCCCCATATACATTTTTCGGTGGCTGCAGCTAGGTATATTGGTGTCATTTGGTTAGCTAGCAAGAAATGTGAATCATTTTGCTAGTTAGCTAGGCTGAACTTAAAACGACTTATCCATAGTTAGCATATCTCTTGGTTGTACATGCATTTGGCGTCGGTCAAATGGGCTGGCATATTCCCATTCAGTTGTCAAAACGTGGGTTGGGACAAGCATGCATCGGCAGGCTGCAGAAGGGCAAGCAGGCTACTATTATTTCCCATTGTTTATCAGCGCAATTTTGACAGCCAAATACAAGATGAACAAGTTTGAGAGGGTTTGTCCACTGTTTGCGTCAGATTTAACCTCATCTTGTTCTGGCTAACAGTTGTTGATCTAATAGTCAAAAGGGAGGAGATCCTTACCTGTTCATGGTTTGATCAATAGGACTTTACATTTCCCAAATGTAAGAAGACTCAGTGGTATTTACATACAGTACCAGTCAAAAGCGAACACCTACTCATTCAAGGGTTTCTTTATTTTTACTACATTGCAGAATAATAGTGAAGACATCAAAACTATATGGAATCATGTAGTAAGCAAAAAGTGTTAAAATATATTTAGATTTATGTTTGCGATTCATCAAAGTAGCCACCCTTTGCATTCTCTCAACCAGCTTCACCTGGAATGCTTTGAGAACATATGCTGAGCACTTGTTGGCCGCTTTTCCTTCACTCTGCGGTCCAACTCATCCCAAACCAACTCAACTGGGTTGAGGTCAGGTGATTGTGGAGGCCAGGTCATCTGATGCAGCTCCATCACCAAGAAGGAGAGTAAAATAGCCCTTACACAGCCTGGAGGTGTGTTGGGTCATTGTCCTGTTGAAAAACAAATGATAGTCCCACTAAGGGAAAACCAGATGGGATGGCGTATTACTGCAGAATGCTGTGGTAGCCATGCTGGTTAAGTACGCCTTGAATTCTAAATAAATCACGACAGTGTTACCAGCAAAGCGTCCCCACACCACCTACTCCATACTTCACGGTGGGAACCACACATGCGGAGATCATACGTTCACCTTCTCTGCATCTCACAAAGACATGGTGGTTGTAACCAAAAACCTCAAGTTTGGACTTATCAGACCAAGGACAGATGTCCAACGGACTAATGTCCATTGCTCGTGTTTCTTCGTCCAAGCAAGTCTCTTCTTATTATTGGTGTCCTTTAGTAGTGGTTTCTTTGCAGCAATTCA
Source organism: Salmo salar (assembly GCF_965601325.2). NCBI lineage: Eukaryota > Metazoa > Chordata > Actinopteri > Salmoniformes > Salmonidae > Salmo > Salmo salar. Next base: position 72,556,527 of record NC_138299.1, on the reverse strand, counting down.
ACCATGAAGGCCCAATTCACGCAGTCTCCCCTGAACAGTTCATGTTGAGATGTGTGTTACTTTAACTATGAAGCATTTATTTGGCCAGCAACTTATCCTCTGCGGCAGAACTTATCCTCTGCGGCAGAACTTATCCTCTGCGGCAGAACTTATCCTCTGCGGCAGAACTTATCCTCTGCGGCAGAACTTATCCTCTGCGGCAGAACTTATCCTCTGCAGCAGAGGTAACTCCGGGTCTTCCTTTTCTGTGGCGGTCCACACGAGCTTCATCATAGCACTTGGTTTTTGTAACTGCAGTTGAAGAAACTTTAAAAGTTCTTGAAATATTCCATATTGACTGACCATGTCTTAAAGTAACGATTTGGCTGTCGTTTCTATTTGCTTATTTGAGCTGTTCTTGCCATAATATGGACTTGGTCTTTTACCAAATATGGCAATCTTCCGTATACCACCCCTACCTTGTCACAACACAACTGATTGGCTCAAACAAATTAAGGAAATAAATTCCTGAAATGAACATGGCACACCTGTTAATTGAAATGCATTCCAGGTGACTAACTCATGAAGCTGGTTGAGAGAATGCCAAGAGTGTGCAAAGCTGTCAATGCAAAGGGTGGCTACTTTGAAGATCCTCAAATATATTTTGATTAGTTTAAAACTTGTTTGGTTACTACATGATTCCATACGAGTTATTTAATAGGGTTGATGTCTCCACTATTATTCTACAGTCTTGAAAATAGTAAAAATAATTAAACTCTTGAATGAGTAGGCCTGTCCAAACTTTTGACTGGTACTGTATGTGCAGAAATCCACTCAGGTGTATTTTGTGACTCTTGGCAAATGCTTTCTAATGATCTAAAGTTGTGCTGTTGCTACTGCCTGTAAACAGTCTAGTTCAAAGTGAATGATGGCAGGCCCATGTGGCAAATGGCTTATTTGCATATATGCCTACTGTAGCTCAGTTTGGCTATGGTGCACCAATCTGTGTAGCCTGGACAAGACTGCCATTTTTATTCGGTTTTATTTACGGCACTGTGTTAAATTGTCCAAATCCACAGAAACTTTCCAACTCTATATTGCTATAAAATGTAAGCACAAAATGCCTTACTCTACATCATTCCCAAAACATTCTATGAAAGTGTGACAGTGAAAATGACCATATCTATGTGCCTGCTTGACAGAAATTGTTATAAAAAATAAAAGCATCATATTTACATATTTTTATAAGATTTCATGCTGCTAAAACACTGTCAGTTCCACTTTAACACCATACTATAGCATTCCTACAGCTGTCCTGGTACTGGGTGTAATAGGGAAAGGGAAATATACTCACCTTGTCCCGCTCATCACTGCAGACGTTATCAGGGTGGAAGTGAAGGACACCTACAGGCCAGAGACACAGAATAACAGGAGGGTCAAACCAGGCAGTAGGCTATAGAAAGACTCAAACATAGACCTGGACGGGTTAACATGTACAGCAGCAGTCATGCTCCTTTTAACCCTCTCTGCGATTACCATCTGAAGAGAAAGTAGTGGCCCAAATTGTGTTTAAACTTTGAGGGAACATATACACACACGTAGTATAGCTGGATAAAGTCTGCTCAGTCTAGATCTGAATGTGTCTTAGTGGCTTTGAATGGCCTGGTTTAAAAATCAGACAATGTTCTGTCTTCCACTGACAAGAGGGAGAACCATGCTCTCTACAATGTAACGATCTCAAATGTAAAAACTACCCCCTCTGCTGCCTCAGACACACTACAATATTACACAGACACACACTCCAATCTTTCACAGGCAGAGATGCCCTTGAACTGTGCTGACGGAGTTTCCTGAAAACCAAAAACACACCCACCCCTCACCTCCTCTCTCCCTCCCTCCCCCAACTAGCTGCCTGCCCCCCTCAGTCTCTTCAGAAGAAGAACCATCTGAGAGCGCTCCTCTCCCAGCTCTATGAAGTCGGGGGAGACTGACAGCTCAAAGACGCACCGCCAGTGGCAGCAGGACAGAAAAGAGCAGCCAGGCGACTGGCGCTCAGCTCCGACAAGGACAGGGAGGGACACAGAGATCCAGACACTGAGCTGTGTGATGTGACACAGGGAAAGGATCGGGCCCGGGTTGGGTGACGTTTGCCAGGTTATAAAGGCCCTAGTATCTGGGCCTCGGTACAGAAAGGGCACCTATTTGAGCCAGTGACTGCATGATTCGTACAACCCTGGCTCCAGGATTGAGCCACTAGGCCAAGCCTAAGCTCCTCTTCCTCAAGGCCAAAACATGCAGTTTGTCTGTTCGAGCTCAGACAGAGGGAGAGAAACAATGGTGAAATGAAGTGGCATATTCAGCACCTCTAAATCCAGTAGACACATTCCCCTGAAAGTAATGTTAAGAGGCGTGACATGCCGAGAGCTCTGCTCACAGCACACACTAAACCAAATACGCTGTAACCCACACACACAGTATTCAAGAAGAGGCATCTGCTTAGAGCAGGAGAGGAGGATCAAACAGCTGGGAGATACAGAATTTCAGTCATACCCATAAATCCCTCTTTGTAGTGCGTCAGTGTGTGTTGGCAAGTGAGCCTAATGTGTGTAGGTTTGTGAGCCGCACAAGTGTGTAGCCAGGTGTGTCTGTGCGTGCACATATTCCTGTGTGGGTTATTTATTAGGTCCGGATGGAGGCAGTGCTATTACAAAAGCTCTTCATTAAAAGCTTGCATTCATTCATATGCCTTTCTGCCTCGAGGTAATCCACTCTGTTCTAATGGTATGTTTCCTCAGAGCAGTGTTTTCATAATCTCTGGCTGTCAACCGAACAGCCGATAGCAGACTCATTGTCAGCCAGCTACTTTTTCCACTTCATAAATTAACTGGGCTTCTTTCCATTTAAAAAGTTTCAACTCGCTAGTCAGAGAAGTCTGTACAGCCTTCTCCCGCTAGAATGAACGATACGCAACTTCCACGGATGAATGATAGGACGGCGCCTGTCAATCACAAAGTGGAGCGATGACAGGGACCACTGCTGGTTTGTCAGTCTGCTGTCTGTCCCGGCTCTCGGCACCCATGTTATTTGTGTGCGATGGAAGTTGGCTGCAGTCAAATGTATTATTTTCATGGAGGGAGAGCATGATGCTTCATCTCCTGTGAGAGTGAATTTACACATCCCACATCAGTGATAATAATGGAGTTGAAATCCACTTATCTTTTTGAGGCAGATTCATTTAATTTCTTTGCATGTTTTATAGGCCTATGGCCAGCCACAGAGTCGGGGCGCATAGGCTATTTACGGTTATTTGAGCAGACAGTTTACATTTCACGAGTTTTTATAAAAGATGTAGAACTGACTGAATAAAGTCAATATCCTATATACCATTGCTACTCCTAAATCCAGTGGCGGATTAAGGCGATATCTTGCCGGGGGCGGCACAGGGCGCCTGCACAAAACAAAGATATATATTCTGAATTGTGACATTTGCGTAATCTGCTTTCTATCGCTCATTTGCATGTCATGTCAATGATGTCACCGTAATGGACTGTGGTTCAATTAACCTCATCGGAGTGGGCGCCCTGATTCTAGTTTGTGAGCTAGGCAGGCTACTGCCTGGGAAGGTCTCCCACTCAGAAGTACGGGGAGAGGTGGTAGGTTGACCTCAGGTCTCCCCACTGGGGGCCCTAGGTAAGGGGAATCTATCAAATAGCGCACTTCTATCTTTGTACAGTACTAACGCAATTAGTTGTGCAATTTAGTTTGTGCTTTTCTTGTTTGAAGTACAATAGAATGAATGCACTCACTACTGAGTCTCTGGATAAGAGCGTCTGCTAAATGACTCAAATTTAAATTAGAATGTACCAGAGCCAACCAAAATAGAGCTTTTTCTGAAAATAAATGTAATGACATGCATCCTCTCTAATGCCCAGGAAGCTCCGGTTCAAAACACCCATTAGACAGCTTTGCATGCGTAATGTCAAAGTGCTTTCGTTTCTCACAAAATAAGAAGTTTCACAAAGCAACCATCTTCATTTAATCCCGTCACAGCCAATATGTACATCCTAAAAATGTCTAAATATCAATTTACAAGCAACCCAAAAAATGCCTCTCCAATGTATTGAGCTGGTACTGTATATACAGTATTTTAGTCAATGCCACTGACATTATTCGTCCTAATATTTGAATATTTCTTAATTCCATTCTTTTACATGTGTGTGTATTGTTATATATTACTGCACTGTTGGAGCTAGGAACAAGCATTTCGCTACACCCACAATAACATATGCTAAATATGTGTATGTGATCAATATAATTTGATTTGAGCGGTTGTTGACGTCTGACCTGTGCGTGGCAGTAATTAGTGATTCATGCATTGGAGGTGCCGAATAGACATTTTCTTCCAGTTGCTTGGAAAATTGTCAATTTTTGGAAGTACATACTGCCTGTAAAACAGGTGTAAATAAAGAGTTGTTCAGCAAAAGTGCATATTTTGTGAGTAACAAACTTACTTTTGACATAATTGCAGCGCTGTCTAATGGGAGTTTGAATAGGAGCTTCCTGGGTGTTAAAGAGAACACGTCGACATCTCTAACACAAGTGGAACCCACAAAACACTACTGGGTAACACAGATTGAATTCCCTGTATATAAAATAACAAAATTGCGGAGAGCAAATAATATGCATCTTTTCTTGAAATAAATTTGGGCTATCAATTCAAAATATACCTCCACATGCTAATTTACCATGTCCAAAACTGTCTCATCCAGCTCCCATTTGTCCAAAACTCCATTAAATGCTCTTTGGAGGCAGCATGAGCCATCTTTCAATAATTGAAATACATTAATGTTGTTTGGAAATATAGGCAATTTATAGATCATACAGGCAGTTCAGCAGGCCTTTCACATAAGCAGTGAGGATGCTACTAACAGTTTCTGTCCATACCCCTCAGTCACCTGACTACAGACAACACTGGATGGATGAGAAAATATTTTCAGACAAACAGAAAACCCTTCACTGAAGATGTTATACAGCTAAGAGGAACACTGCACTGTTTACATGTCAAGCCTGGCACCTGCTAAATTGCATGGTACACTCATCTATGCACGGGGTGTGATGCATCAAGATTAGTAGGGGAAAAGGGAGGGAGACGTTGAAGCTTACCAGTGCCGGGGTGTCTGTGTGCTCCATGCGAAGCGTGGCGTGGCGCCCCGCTAGACAGGTAGTTCCCCTGGGTGTGCTGGTTCTCTGTGTAGCTGCGCGCTGTGTGCGGAGCCCAGCCGGTGTTGTTCACCCCGATCCCTCCGCTGGCATTCATGTTCCCGTTGTTGATTGCGTTATTGCCGTTGCCACCACCGTTCATGCCATAGTGAAAAAAACTTGACCGTGACCGCGACCGAGTCCTCGGGGGGTCCATGGCTGAAGGGGGCGGTGGTAGGTGGACGTAATGGAGGTATCTGGGCGAGATGGAGGTTTGCCGTAGCCTACTTCCCTCGCCTTGCTATCTTCGTAATCGGCCTGTTCTGGAGTCTCTTCCTTCGCATGAACCGCTCGGTTTGGGGCGTAGGTAAAACTGGATGCAGCGGGTGTTCGAGCCGTCCTGTCTACGGTCGTTCGTGAATAAGTTCGTTCGTGCACCTTCTATTGGTCTGTGTTGCGCGTCACCGTCAGTCAAAAACCTTCCAAATATGGATTTATTATTTTATCCCTATAGGAGGTCAATTTGGTATATTAGTTTGTTCGGTCAGAGCAATGCACATAATGAAAAGATCCAAAAGAATCCAGATAGGTACATAACAAATATTTAGTGTATGTATCTGGGCTGTACCCGTTTCGGTTTTTCTATTGTCTCATATGAAGCTCGTCTGCCTACTACTCTTTCTAGCTACTTGTCAGTGTGAAATGACACACGCTCGCCAGAGTTCCACATTCAGTTACACTATTTGGTTGGATAATGTTAAAACACACAACTGATATTAAAGTAAATAATATTACTACAACTGTAGCTACCTAGCCAGCCAACAAACTTAGGTTGCTGCTATTTAACGTTAGCATATTTGCTAACGTTAGCTGTCTCGCGGGCTAGTTCACGTTAGTTAATAAACCACTGTTCAGAAATGCAGTTTTCTAACGTTAGATACATTTGCAATATTCCTCAATTCCCACATTACAATTGGTAACCCTCCATAAATTCTATATGGCTAACTAGCTACGTTTTTTGCTACTAAATTGTTAGCTCAACCCGTCGTTGTCTACGTTAGCGAGCTTATTGCTAACAGGAAAGCTAACGAGCTAGAAAAACAATTTAACTAGCTAGCTGCCGAGATTCGTTGCTAGAATTTCTGCTCATTGTTGGCATGCATGCTGCTAACCTTTTTTTAGACGATGTTGGTTGATCCCAGATAGAAGCGGCCGAATGCCTTTTCAGATCTTCAGAGAATGTTGGTCTTCGTCAGATTTAAATCCCCGCCACGCATTGTACATTCACTGTTGATATTTTCTCTGTAGATGTCAGTGGGGAGCGTAAGTGGATATCAATCAATTGGATGTTAGCATCTCTGGTCAGACCACTCTAATCGAGCACAGAAATCTCTGAAGACGCATTTCTTGCGCTGTGCAAAAATCATCAGACACCTCGAATATATTTATTTAAGCATTTGTTCTATATAAAACGAGTGGTGTCTTTTCAGGCCATATTATTGATTATTCCGACAACAATCGATAACTGCGTTGATTAATTTTGTCTGGTATGCGAGGGGGAGGAACCAACCTAATAAAGAATGTAGTAGTCTTGTTTCAGTATTTGGTATTGTGAACGAATCGGTATAAAGAAAATAAAGACATCGCCCTAGCCTAATGCTTTATTTGTCAATCATTCAAGTAGGGTGAATACGTTTAAAAATATATTTGTTTAACCTTTCCTATACTCCAACAGTGTCCTGCAATGTCACAACCCAGCCATTTCTACCACAAAAGAATAAAACCCACATTTGTCCATAAAACTTGACTAAAAGACACTCATCAGCAATTCAAACATAATGGAATACAATACAAACACAACATCTCTTAATTCTTATGAAATCCGCACCCTATTTTGGGGGGAGAGGAGGTAATCATTCATGGGTCCCAAGTCATCACGGGGGTACAGGTACCCACGCTTCAGCCCTCCTCTCTTCTTCCACCTCTCTGCTTCTCTATTCTTCCTACTCCTCTCTTTACTTCGGCCCTTCATACTCCTCTCCTCACTCCTGCTCTCCCTCCTTTCCTCACGGCGTCTCTTCTTCTGAGGGGGAGGTATGGGTTCTCTGTGGGGGTTCTTAAAGTGGTCCCTGGTGTAAACAACCTCGTCTGAGCCCCATTTGGTCGTCCCAACCGCTCTCCTGGCTTGGGCCTCTCTCCTCAGCTTCTTCACCTCCCGTCTCTCCTTGCGTCTCTCCGGCCACGTCTTCCTCCTGCCTTCCAGGCTTCTCCTCCGCCCTGGAGCTGGGGAGGGCCGCTCCTCTTCACTACTGCCCACTGGTGTCACGTAGGTCCTCTGGCGCTCTAACAGAGGCATGAAACCCTCCTCCTGTAGCTCTGGAGACAGCATGCAAAACACGTTCAACAACAAATACAATACATGCTGCGACACATTTGTACGTGTGTGTGTGTGTGTGTGTGTGTGTGGTGCATCACCTCTGGCTTTTCTGTGTATCCTGGTGTTCAATTTGATGATGTCCTGCTTGTTGTCGTAGTGACAGACGTAGGGGAGCGAGGCAAACGTCCCACTGACCATCCTCCTCTGAGTACACTCCTGAGAGAGAGGCAGGCGGGCAGGGAGAGAGAGAAAGGGGGAAGGGTGAGCAAAAAATACAGAGGGAAAGGGAGATAGAGGGACAATAAGATATTTTTTTAAAGGACATACAGAGATAGGAATAAGAGAAAGAGCCACAGAGAAAGACAGACACCGGATGTAGATGATCTCACATGGCCGAGGTGTCCTCTCCTGGAGCAGTTGTAGCAGTGAGCGGTGTGTCTGTGTTGTTTGTGGGTGTGGTCAACGTGTGGCCTGAGGGGAACCTCCTGCTGAGTCTAAAACAAGAAGACAAAACAGTCAGGGGACATGTTCCAATATTTTAATAATTCACCCTTCCTTCCTTCCTCCCCTCTTTTCCATGGTCACTCACTGTGAAGTGGAATTGCCTCCATGTATCCGGACAAGCCTGGGAAGGACACAGAACACATTAAGGCGTTGTTGCACTGAACTCAACACAAAGACACACACATGAACACATACTGCACATGCTCAAGGCTACACACAAACACACACACAAACACACATAAATTCACATAAAGGCTTGTGGTAAACACACACACTCACGTCTGATAGGTGGCCAGCCATCCCACAGCGGTGGCAGTGCTGGTTCCAGAAAGGGGGTTCAGGGCAGGGCTGGTACCCGTGTGAGGGGAGCCCACAGCTGTGGCAGTGCCGGCCTGGACAGCCCCTCTGGACATGGCCCTGGAGCCCACACAACACACAGGTGGGTTGCCTCTGTTTACAGAGAAACACAACGTGAGCAGTGTTGGAGCACGTGTGTGTGTGTGTGTGTGTGTGTGTGTGTGTGTGTGTGTGTGTGTGTGTGTGTGTGTGTGTGTGTGTGTGTGTGTGTGTGTGTGTGTGTGTGTGTGTGTGTGTGTGTGTGTGTGTGTGTGTCTTACCCTCGGGGTGGTACAGCCCTTGGCCAGGTGTCCAGTCTTGTTGCAGTTGTGACAGGTGAGGCTCTGGTCAGAGGTGAAGTAGCGGTATGGGCGTGGCTGGTTTCACAGGACCGGGCAGAAACAGGATAAAGAATCGTTTGAACAAGCCAATCATCTGAGCCCTGAGGGCTTCATGAAGACTGAAACTGACCTAAACTCCAGAGTAGTGATAACTAATGATAATAGTACCTTGTCCTTCTCTATTATGGCCCAGTTGTGTTTGAGAGCATATTTTGCATTCAGTTCTTCATCTGTGAGAGAGACAACAAGCATAGCGCCTTTATAACACAGGCAGACCATTGTGTCCAAACAAGTCATTAATATCCATATACTGCTACTCTGTGTCACAAATATGCATCTCTATGAGGGATACATTCAAATACGTAAAGGATAATCAACGAGAGGCTATGCGTTCTATGGAAAACAACGACGCGCTAGCGGATTGGAACTGACCTTCCACGAAGTTGCATTATTTTCCAGAGAACACATAGAGTCCCGAGTTGATTATCCCTTTTAAGCCATGGCAATAATTTAACACATTTGCTGCTAGAAATGTCTTCATTTGTAGGTAGAAATGTGTTCATCATCCACTGATGTAGCTTGCAAGTTTCCTAGATATCTAAAGTAGCTGCCTTGGTAACCAAACAGACTTCCTAGTTGAGCTAACCAAACCATCATTTCTAGGTTGCTATTATGAAAATCCAATACAACAATGCCTATAATGTTTTAAATTCAACTTTTGCTTTCAAAAGCAGCTCATACATTTAACATGTAAGAATGAACTAGCTGGCCTCCCGAGTGGCGCAGTGGTCTAAGGCTGTGCCATCGAGAGATCCTGGTTCGAGTCCAGGCTCTGTTGCAGCCGGCCGCGACCGGGAGACCCATGGGGCGGCGCACAATTGGCCTAGCGTCGTCCGGGTTAGGGGAGGGTTTAGCCGGCAGGGATGTTCTTGTCCCATCGCGCACTAGCGACTCCTGTGGCGGGCCGGGGCGCAGTGCACGCTGACATGGTCGCCAGGTGTACGGTGTTTCCTCCGACACATTGGTGCGGCTGGCTTCCGGGTTAAGTGGGCATTGTGTCAAGAAGCAGTGTGGCTTGGTTGGGTTGTGTTTCGGAGGACGCACGGCTCTAGACCTTCGCCTCTCCCAAGTCCGTACGGGAGTTGCAGCGATGGGATAAGACTGTAACTACCGATTGGATACCATGAAATAGGGGAGAAAAAGGGGTAAAAAAAACAATAAATAAAAAGTTAAAAAAAAAAAAAAAAAAACGAACTAGCCATTGAATTCTATTGTGCTGATATACCGTGGTGTTACAGGGAAATAATGCTCGCTCTAGAATGCCTTCAAGCCAATCAGAAACTAGTATTCAACAACACCATGGTATAAATCAATATAACATCCATAGAACTCCATCTGAGGAACTCCTTTTGTCTGTGGAATTATCCATCTGCTGAACTTTTCTCTGTCTGTGGAACTCCCTTGTCTGTGGAACTCTCATCTGCAGAACTCTGTCAAGTGTTAAACTGTATGGTCCTCACCCTCTGTTCCAGAATGCGACTCCGAGCTGCTGCTCCAGTACCCCAGGTTGAGCTGGATGTCCCCGTCTCCCTCCTGCTCCTCTCCTCCCAGGATCATCCACTCCTCTAGGGGTTCGTCATCATACTCCAGGTCCTGGTCCCACTCTGAGTGGAGGCTTCGCCTGGAGGTTGGGCTTGGGCTACTGTCCAGTGACGACACGTCCCGTAGAGCCCGGCCAGACGAGAGACGGAAGGCCAGAACGAGGGGAGAGTTTCCTCCAGTGGCCTGGGGAGCTCTCTGTGAGCTGGACTGTTTATATTGACTAAACCCCAGCTCACCTTCTGAGCTGCTGGAGGCCTCGATGTAGAATCTGTTGTCTTTATTACCACCCTCTTCCTCATCATTCTTGCAGCCCATCATCATCACACTCTGATGGCAAGGTGTGACAGATCTCCCTGTTTAAAACACAACACCACCCACAGTCGACAAAATGTGGCAAATTAGTATGGTTCTTTATACCAACCTCAGTACTATCAACGTAGCTAACTAAACTACACCTGTGTAAATATTATAGCTTTGTGTTTCGCCAGTCCGTTGACTTCAATCACCGGCAGACATGCCACAACTTGTCCTGCTAGCTGAAAAACACATGATCTGTGTAATTTCATCCTGCTGAGCAACTATCTTCATTTACACCAAATTACGGCCAGTATGTACTTCCAAAAAAGGTCTAAATAAAATGACGACAGTTGCTCAGCGAAACTCCTTATTTGGTGAGTAACTAATGTATTTTGACATTATAACACTTGCAGAGCTGTCTAATGGGAGTTTGAATTGGAGCTTCCTGGGCGTTAGAGAGGAGACAAGTCATACTCATCTCTATCACACACAGATAGTGGAGCACCTGCCCTCTATGGAAAGGGCATAGGGCGCGTTTGAGTGGTAAGGTGAAGCAACCGACTGGGAGTTAAGTCAGGGGAGATGTATCTGCGACAGCCGAAAGTCTGACAATGTGGTTTTCTGACAGCAAGGCTCAGATCAACATGGCAATGTTGCCATTGTTTATACAACTTTGTTTTTATGTCGAAATAAACATGGTTCCAACCAAAAAATGAATCCTATGTGTGTACATTTTACAATCAGTGACAGTGTCAAATATCACATTAATTTGTACTACGCCACTGTATGCATGCATCTGTGGCAAAGTTGGTTCCTGTTTCAGTCATGTCTGGTCACGTTCGTGTGGGTCAAACAAAAACCCTAATGATTGGTTGACAATAGTCCTCCCACAATAAAGATAAATAGTAATGGCGTCTTTTTGTAGGCACTAACTCCGCCATGGTTCGTTGGACAAAGCCTATTGGGAAATGAATGGCGTTTTTGAATAAACGCCGAAAATAAGGTCTGTGGTAAAAGCAGGCTTAGGAGATTTTATATGTTTTGTTCTATGAAATAATATTCATCAGCTAACATCACTTTTTGTGAATTTAAGCATTAATCTAATTTTAAAAAGCACATAAAGGTTTCATAATTCATCAACTTAATGTTTACTGACTGATATTATCTCACAGAACAAAACGTATAAGATCTCCTAAGCCTGTGTTAACATAAGACCTTATTTTCAGCGTATATCAAACCTGAGGTAACTAATTTCCGAGTTTTAGGACTACAAGCTGGCGAGCTCTATGCAAGGCGATGGCCATAGGATGATTTATTTTTTATTTTGTACATTTAACCTTTATTTAACTAGGCAAGTCAGTTAAGAACAAATTCTTATTTTACAATGACGGCCTACCACGGCTAAACCCTCCCCTAACCCGGACGACGCTGGGCCAATTATGTGCCGCCCTATGGGACTCCCAATCACGGCCGGTTGTGATACAGCCCGGGATTGAACCCGGGCTGTAGTGACGCCTCTGGCACTGAGATGCAGTGCCTTAGACCACTGCGCTCGAACGCACCCAATGCTAACTAAAATTTGAATCTTGCGACTACGATTGAAACTTGAACAGGTAGCCTAGAGGTTAGAGCGTTGGGCCAGTAACCGAAAGGTTGCTAGATCGAATCCCCAAGGTGACAAGGTAAAAATCTGTCGTTCTGCCCCTGAATAAGGCACTTGTCCCACTGTTCCTAGGCCGTCATTGTAAATAAGAATTTGTTCTTAACTGACTTGCCAAGTTAAATAAAATAATAAAAACTTCAATAGTAAACTATAGCTGACACATTTCCATTAGTGAATTCAGCTTCTGACATTATTCTAACTAGCTTACGTTACTGCACTCCATGATTTTGACATCATTAGCTTATTTTATTATTATTTGTCTATGATTTTTGTTGTTAGCTTGTAGGTTATTCAGTGTTATTTACAACTGTAACTTACTATTTCATTTGTGCTGACAGTGTCCTCGTGTAGCGTACTGCTAACTTACCGCGATGGTCCACTAAAATGTAAAATGGGAGATTTATGAAATAGTGTATTTAAAATATGTCAGCTATCTAATTTCATAATCTAGCTTGCTATCACTTTTAGCTAAGTGGGAAGTTTATTTACCAACCGTTTCGGTGTTGGACAGACTTCGGGTAATAATGTTCCCGGGGTTTCTCCCCATTACGAGCCGTACATTTGGTTGGACAACAAAAACATCCACATGCTGTCGAGGGGTTTGAAGCTGTCACTTGTCCCGGTAGGAGCAGTTGCACCTGAACCGCAGGCGACCTGTCCTTGACAAAAACGTTTAGTTTTTCAAATGACGATGTGATGCCTTTAATAAATTCTAAATTATATTTCTGGGCCCATGATAAAAAACTCATATAGGCCTAACTTTGTCTTTATATTCAATTTATTCATACAGTACACAAAACAATTCTTAGGTCAAATGGTCCAATGCAGCTGTTTTTATCTACGTTTCAAATAATTTATGGGTAAAAATTAAGTACCTTACTGTGATTGTTTTAAATTAAAATTGTCAAAAAGAAAGAAAAATTGCTTCTCAAGCAAGAATTTTGTTAGGACTGTCTGGGAGTGGTCTGAGTAGGGAAGGGGAAACTGAAAACTAGCTATTATTGGCAGAGAGGTTTGGAACTCTCTTTCTTGTTGGTCTATTAATCAATTTACCAGGCAGGCCAAAACTCCATCCTACCAGAAAAGGTGGAAATTTCAGACAGTCTTTTCAAACAGCTTTTACACTTATCATCATTTTCACAATTTCACAGTATTATTACAACCTCATAGTGCGGAAGTACAGTGCATTCAGAAAGTATTCAGACCCCTTGAATTTTTCCACATTTTGTTACGTTACAACCTTATTCAAAAGTTGATTAAATATTTTTTTTCCCTCATCAATCTACACACAATAAACCATAATGACAAAGCGAAAATACTTTTTTAGACATTTTTGCAAATTTATTAAAAATAAAATCAGAAATTTATTTACATAAGTATTCAGACATTTTGCTAAGAGACTCGAAATTGAGCTCAGGTGCATCCTGATTCCATTGATCATCCTTAAGATAGTTCTACAACTTGATTGGAGTCCACCTGTGGTAAATTTAATTGATTGGACATGATTTGGAAAGGCACACACCTGTCTATATAAGGTCCACAGTTGGCAGTGCATTTCAGAGCAAAAACCAAGCCATGAGGTCAAAAGAATTGTCAGCAGAGCTCTGAGACAAGATTGTGTCGAGGAACAGATCTGGGGAAGGGTACCAAAACTTTCTACAGCATTGAAGGTCCCCAAGAACACAGTGGCCGCCTTCATTCTTAAATGGAAGATGTTTGGAACCACCAAGACTCTTCCTAGAGCTGGCTGCCCGGCCAAACTGAGCAATCGGGGGAGAAGGGCCTTGGTCAGGGAAGTGACCAAGAACCCGATGGTCACTCTGACAGAGCTCCAGAGTTCCTCTGTGGAGATGGGAGAACCTTCCAGAAGGACAACCATTTCTGCAGCACTCCACCAATCAGGCCTTTATGGTAGAGTGGCCAGATGGAAGCCACTCCTCAGTAAAAGGCATGATAGCTCGCTTGGAGTTTGCCAAGATCACCTGAAGGACTCTGACCATGAGAAACAAGATTCTCTGGTCTGATGAAACCAAGATTGAACTCTATGGCCTGAATGCCAAGTGTCACGTCTGGAGGAAACCTGGCACCATCCCTGCGGTGAAGCATGGCGGTGCCAGCATAATTCTGGGGGAATGTTTTTAGCAGCAAGGACTGGGAGACGAGTCAGGATCAAGGGAAAGATGAACGGAGCAAAGTACCGAGATCCTTAAAAAGAAAGGAGAGGACCAAGGCACTCTTCATATAATTAAAATGCCTTAATTTGTATGGCATGTTCAATATTTCTTTTTGATGACCAATTTACCCCTTTTACCAAAGAGCACCTTCTGTCTACCAAAATCTACTATTGTTTACCTTAGCAGCGCTTCCCTTCCTCATTATTTTTTCTAAAGAGAGATCCTTTATGAAAACCTGCTCAGGACCCTAGACTGGAGTGAAGGTTCACCTTCCAACAGGACAACAACCCTAAACACACAGCCAAGACAACGCAGGAGTGGCTTTGGGACAAGTCTCTGAATTTCCTTGAGTGGCACAGCCAGAGCCCAGACTTGAACCCGATTGAACGTCTCTGGAGAGACCTAAAAATAGCTGTGCAGGGACACTCCCCATCAAACCTGACAGAGCTTGAGAGGATTGTTATGAGAATTATGTTCTCAATGTTAACTTCAATTAAAATACTCAGTCTGCCACCCAGAATGTGTAAGATTCTGGTTCAATAACACAGACGGAGGCCCAGCTTACAAGAATCAGAAGTGTTTATTCACGAGGGCGCTCTGAAGTCCATTGTACAGAGACATCGATTATATACCACTCCTTATTTACGCACACACATACACACAAACATTAAGGCCCCAGATCTCTTAACACTGTAGATCATTACCCAGCTGACAATTTCATTCCTCTGAGACTAGGGAAACCCAGATGGGGACTCCCTCTCATATCTTAAACCCTCAGAGTTCAAGCTAGGGCAGGTCAACCAGTTTAACAGTACTTGGTGTTTACTTAAACACACAGACACAAATTCTTCTCTTATCCTAGTCCAACCTCGTTAGACTTAGGCTTAACCCTTTAGTTACTCATTCTACATGCTATATAGACCATATCCCTAATAGTTAAGTCTCAGGGTAGAATTATTTAATCATTACATTCAAACATATAAATCCCTTTACAAGGATCTGCAGAGATGAATGGGAGAAACTCCCCAAGTACAGGTGTGCCAAGCTTGTAGTGTCATACCCAAGAAGACCTGAGGCTGTATCGCTGCAACGGGCACTTCAACAATGTACTGAGTAAATGGTCTGAATTAGATATTTCCGTTTTTTATTTGTAATAAATTTGCACACATTTCTAAACCTGTTTTTGCTTTGTCATTATGGGGTATTGTGTGTAGATTGATTACGGGGGGACAATTTAATACATTTTAGAATAAGGCTGTAATGTAACAATGTGGAAAAAGTCAAGGGCCTCCACTGGGCCTCCACATAACATGATTGAGTGTCTAAAAGAAACAAGGCCATGGTACCAGGTAAGAAAGATTTGGTTGGGGGGCCCCACACCTTGCAGAAAAACATTTAGGTGGCCCCCCTCTTGATGCCAGAGAAACATTTTTGTATATTTCCTGCAATTCCACACATTTTGCCATGGGCGTTGGAAAAAAGTGGCAGTTTTCTGCAATTCTACTAATTTTGTCATGGGGCAGAAAGAATAAAAAATCTGCAATTTCCTGCAACTCTACCCATTTTGCCATGACTTATGACATGTTAATATATCTGAGTGACAATGACTAACAAAATCAAGGGGGTCCCCCTAGAGGTCAGGGCCCCTGGGCACGTGCCCGGTCTGTATTCGGGCATGATTACTACAAGTTTACATAGCTGGCTAGACCAGCTACCGATCTAAAAATTGTTAGCTGACTTCGATGGCTAATTGAGTGACATAAGAGAAACTGCTGATGAACAACCACATGTTTCTTAATTACACCTGGTGTATCCTACTATTCTTACTCTCAATAGTAAGTTGAGGCCCCGACTGAGTTCCAAAAATAAAAGGAACACATGGCGTGCCATAGCATCCAGGGCCGGCCCTTAATGGTACAGAAACAACCAGGGCATCATTCTGTACTTCATATGTTAGGCACTTAGGCTACTTCACACTGCCACCCTATCATGCCTGATGTCCGCAATCTTATACAGAATGCAAGAAAAACCACAAGCACACACAATGGTGTTGAATGTAATGTATGTAACACTGCACAACAGACCAATAACCTGGAAGAGACATGACATGTTAAACCCCACGCTCAAATAGACCAGGGACAATAGGGTGTTGGTGAGCCACCACAACACCCATAGGAGGAGCAGGGATTCAAATCAAATCTAACTTTATACCTCACATCCACTGAATAAAACAAGTGTAGACTTTACCGTGAAATGCTTACTTACAAGCCCTTAACCAATAGCGCAGTCCAAGAAGAATTAAAAACATATTTACGAAATAAACTAAAGTGAAAATATATATTTTTTATTTTTTTTAACTACTACGTTTTTCATAAATAAATACAACAGCAAAAAAGTAACACAATAACATAACAATAACGAGGCTATATACAGGGGGTACCGGTACCGAGTCAGTGTGCAGGGGTACAGGTTAGTTGAGGTAATTTGTACACGTAGGTAGGGGTGAAGTGACTATGCATAGATAATAAACAGTGAGTAGCAGCAGTGTACAAAACAAATGGAGGGGGGGGTCAATGTAATAGTCCGGTGGCCAGTCTTATGGGTTGGGGGTAGAAGCTGTTAAGGAGCCTTTTGGTCCTAGACTTGGCGCTCCGGTACATGGTAGCAGAGAAAACAGTCTATGACTTGGGTGAGTGGTTCTCTCTGACAATTTTATGGGCTTTCCTCTGACACCACCTATTATATAGGTCCTGGATGGCAGGAAGCTTGGCCCCAGTGATGTACTGGGCCGTACGCACTACCCTCTGTAGCGCCTTATGGTCAGATGCCGAGCCGTTGCCATACCTGGCAGTGATGCAACCGGTCAGGATGCTCTCAATGGTGCAGCTGTATAACTTTCTGAGGATCTGGGGACCCATGCCAAATTTTTCGGTCTCTTGAGGGGGAAAAGGTTTTGTCGTGCCCTCTTCACGACTGTCTTGGTGTGTTTGAACCATGATAGTTTATAGGTGATGTGGACATTTCCTGTAATCTACGATCAGCTCCTTTGTCTTGCTCAGATTGAGAGAGAGGTTGTTGTCCTGGCACCACACTGCCACTTCTCTGACCTTCTCCCTATAGCCTGTCTCATCGTTGTCGGTGATCAGGCCTACCACTGTTGTGTCGTCAGCAAACTTAATGATGGTGTTGGAGTCTTGTTTGGCCACGCAGTCATGGGTGAACAGGGAGTACCGGAGGGGACAAAGTACACACCCCTGAGGGGCCCCAGTGTTGAGGATCAGCGTGGGAGACGTGTTGTTGTTACCACCTGGGGCGGCCTGTCAGGAAGTCCAGGATCCAGTTGCAGAGGGAGGTGTTTAGTCCCAGGGTCCTTAGCTTAGAGATGAGCTTTGTGGGCACTATGGTGTTGAACACTGAGCTGTAGTCAATGAACAGCATTCTCACATAGGTGTTCCTTTTGTCCAGGTGAGAAAGGGCAGTGTGGAGTGCGATTGAGATTGCGTCATCTGTTGATCTGTTGGGGCGGTATGAGAATTGGAGTGAGTCTAGGGTATCCTGGAGGATGCTGTTGATGTGAGCCATGACCAGCCTTTCAAAGCACTTCATGCCTATGGACGTGAGTGCTACAGGGCGATAATAATTTAGGCAGGTTACCTTCGCTTCCTTGGGCACAGGGACTCTAGTGGTCTGCTTGAAACATATAGGTGTGACAGACTCAGTCAGGGAGAGGTTGAACATGTCAGTGAAGACACATGCCAGTTGGTCCGCGCATGCTTTGAGTACACGTCCTTGTAATCCATCTGGCCCCGTGGCTCACATTGGCTACCGAGAGCGTTATCACACAGTCATCCAGAACAGCTGGTGCTCTCGTGCATGCTTCAGTGTTGCTTGCCTCGAAGCGAGCATAAAAGGCATTTAGCTCGTCTGGTAGGCTCACGTCACTGGGAAGCTCGCGTCTGGGTTTCCCTTTGTAGTACGTAATAGTTTTCAAGCCTTGACACATCCGACAAGCGTCGGAGCCGGTGTAGTAGGATACAATCTTAATCCTGTATTGACGCTTTGCTTGTTTGATGGTTTGTCTGAGGGCATAGCGGGATATCTTCAAAGTGTCCAGATTAGTTTCCCGCTCCTTGAAAGCGGCAGCTCTAGCCTTTAGCTCGATGCGGATGTTGCCTGTAATCCATGGCTTTTGGTTGGGATATGTACATACGGTCACTGTGGGGACGACGTCGTCGATGCACTTATTGATGAAGCCGATGACTAAGGTGGTATACTCCTCAATGCCATTGGATGAATCCTGGAATATATTCCAGTCTGTGCTATCAAAACAGTCCTGTAGCGTAGCATCCACGTCATCTGACCACTTTTTTATTGACCGAGTCACTGGTATTTCCTATTTTAGTTTTTGCTTGAAAGCAGGAATCAGGAGGATAGAATTATGGTTAGATTTGTCAAATGGAGGGCGGGGGAGAGCTTTGTATACATCTCTGTGCGTGGAGTTAAGGTGGTCTAGAGTTTTTTTTCCTCTGGTTGCACGTGACATGCTGGTAAACATTTTGTAAAACTGATTTAAGTTTGCCTCCATTAAAGTCCCCTGCCACTAGGAGTGCCACCTCTGGGTGAACATTTTCTTGTTTGCTAATGGCCTTATAGAGTTGGTTGAGTTCGGTCTTAGTATAATAATATAGACGAGAACTCTCTTGGTAGACAGTGTGGTCTACAGCTTATCGTAAGGTACTCTACCTCAGGCAAGCAATACCTCAAGTCTTTTTTAGTATTAGACATCACGCACCAGCTGTTGTTGACAAAAATACACACCCCCACCCTTCGTCTTACCAGATTGTATAGATACTAGTGTCCAGATGAGTCCAGGCAGAGAGAGACCATCGTGCTGGGCAATACTAAAGAGATATGGAGAATAAGGCCAGGATTATAGAACAAAACACTTAAATCTAGTTCAATAACACTTTTAATATTGGTTTTATAAAATGGATCTGGCCGCAGTGTGGGAGGAGTTGGAGAGGGGAGCAAACCTGGTTTGATTGGTCTGATGGGTGATACATTTCCAGACGTGTCAGAGATTCAGGATGTTCTTTGTCTGCAATCTCCCAAAGGTGGACATGACTTCTGGGAAGAGCGCAGTTTGAAGAACGCAGTCAGTCATGTGCTCATCTAATGACATGATCTCGATCTATCCAGTTGTGTATCCCCCCCCAACTGTTTAAATACAATTCTTCATTGTTAATGGGAAGTACTGGTTTGTATACTCATTGAGGGCAGTGGTTGTTAGCCGACACATCCGGAAAAACAGTCATCCGGGAAAAAAAGTCAACACTCCAAGATAAAGCACACTTCTAAAAAATAAAGCAAAAGGAAAGTGATTATGAAAAAGGAAAATGATTATGCGGGTGCCTGTACGTGTATGTGTGTGTGTGTGTGTGTGTGTGTGTGTGTGTGTGTGTGTGTGTGTGTGTGTGTGTGTGTGTGTGTGTGTGTGTGTGTGTGTGTGTGTGTGTGTGTGTGTGTGTGTGTGTGTGTGTGTGTGTGTGTGGGGGTGTGTGTGTGTGCAGGTGCTTGCGCGTGTCAGTCCCGGGTCAAAGTGCTAAAGGGCGCCCTACCTAGTGGTGGTACATTTCTCTCAGTAAGTCACTACACTGCTTCCTCCTTTTCTAAGTCCCTATACTGACCGAGGAAGGAGGGAGAGAGGGGACGATAAGCTAAATCAATGAATCACACAGACACTTAATTATTCTGCAGGAGTAAAAGTTCTGAGTGAATTGGTTCCAGTGGTGGACTGGGTCACAGAGGGCTATCTCAGGGACCCAATTGGTCTGGGTTATAGTGAACTGAACCAGAACAAACCGACCTGACCTGAACCGGGACAAAGTGGGACCATGGCAGCATTCCCCGTAGGGGTGTACAAGAGGAGGGACACCATCACAGCTCTACCTCTGTACTATTCAGGGCACCTGCTGAAGAAATACACTGGAGAGAAAGTAAGGAGTTAGAGAATGGTGGAGTGGGAATAAGGAATCGTAGAGAGAGAATGACATAGACTGTAAGCACAAGGGAGAGAGGAGAGAATGAGAAGGATAGTGAATTTATCAAAGTTAGATTAAGAATGATGTGTTTTTACTGTATCAAGTAAAGCTGTTGGGCATGTCTCTGCTAGTGTTGAGTAGTGGGCTTCATTTTGATTCTGGTTTGACCATTTCCAGGACTTCAAGAAATGTTATGGAGAGCTCCGTGGATCTACAATCTTTCTGTACACAGACCAGATGCACGACACAGTAAGAGAATAGCTACATTCATCTAGTCTCAGTTTTATTGTACTTGAATCAAGTATTGGAATCGATCTATGGCTTGACTAATTGGATATGAAATTCCCTGTCAGTACTCAGAGAAACTGGACCTTCAGATGTTGAAGTCGATGGCGATGGATGCTCCCTATCAAAAGAACAGGTCGACCATCTACACTCTCACCCTGTCCAATGAGGAAGTGCAGCTTAAGGTAATTTATGTTACATTCAGTCATATTGCTGCCACTCCTATACATAATGTCTTACTGGTAAATAGTCATATAAAGGTTGTCACGCAATACTGCAGCCATAACAGGCATCTGGGGCAGGAGTACTAACTGTTGATATCTGATGTAGGTGGATAACCCCAACACAGGAGAGGAGTGGAGAGGCTTCATCATGACTGTGGCCACTGTAAGTATAACACACACACACACACACACACACACACACACACACACACACACACACACACACACACACACACACACACACACACACACACACACACACAGTCACCGTTAAATACTTGTTTTGACCCACATTCCTTGGAGGTAAGTAAAAAGAGAGAACTTACAGATTAAACTAAAGAGCAAAGTAAGCTTGCAATTTGTTTCACTGGTGCGTGATTACAGACAGAGAGAAAAAATATAAACCTTAGTATTATGCATCTTTTGGGGATGATGATACTGATGATGATGAGGATGTGCCCTGCAGAGGGAGATCCCCAGTAAGCTGCAACTGCTCCCAGGTCAGATACTGAGGCTGGAAGAGGTTCTGTCGGAGGAGCAGAAGAGACAGGCCCCCTGTTCTCCTCTGCCTACCAACACCTACCCTATCCGTCCCTCCTCCTCCTCCCCAGGCAACACATATGACAACACCCTCTCTGGAATCCCCCCGTGAGTATTGTCGTGTTTCTGTTCCTTTTTTAAACACTAAAATGTATTGTTCTCTCCCTGTCTCCTCTCAGCCTCATTTTCTCCTCCTCCCTCCAGCTGTTTCTTCCCTGTGTCTCGTCAGAAGGCAGAGAAGATGTTGAAAGAGAACACAGAGTACGGCAACATCATCCTCCGTCCCTCGACCGACAACACTAACTACGCCATCACCTTGAGACAGGACAACCCCAGGTCTTGAGCTTTAACACCTTACCCCCCAGCCTGACCTTTAACCGCAGACTCCAACTCCCTGTAACTCCTCTGTTACTTACAGACCTCAAGTATTTCACCGTCCACTAAACAAACCTGTATTGACAACAGCACCCTTACCCTATAAGAAAACAGTGTCTCTGGTTGAGGGAGTAGAGAGGAGACATTGGGAGTACTCTTAAGTCTTACCGGACTCTTTCTATCTTTCAGTGGCCCGGTGATGAAGAACTACAAAGTGCTTTCCATAGACACAGGCTTCGTCATAGAACTAAATTCCCCGGTGAGTCCTGCTCCTCCTCTCACCCGGATGGGCTCAAAACATAGCACTGATATGAAAGACGACAGTTCATATACGCTTACTGCCTTGACAGTCTGTCAAGTTGCTTTTGTGAAATGACATGTTTGTCGTATGCCTGCCTCCAATATGAGGTAACTTCCTAACGTATCTCTGTTTCATCAGGTGACTGTCCCTTCCCTGGCGGCGGTGCTAGATCACTTCCTGATGGAGACAGAGTTCCGTCTGGAACCATTCCTGGTTCCGCAGACCTACGACACCTGCATTGGTGAGAGAGCATCATAACTCCACAAATAACTTGATTCACCACCAATGCTCCCTCAAAAACATTTCAGCACTGAGCAAATTTCAGGTCTGCTGAGCGGAAACTTGAATGTTGTGAAAAATCTGTGCAACTTCCAGGGTGCGTTTACTGTGAACACTGAGGCTGTACCCGCTTTAATTTACAGTTTTAGACAGTGGTCAACCAGGCTACTGTGGCTATTTGATCATAATGTAGGCCTACCTGAGTGGCCTACCATCAAAAACAATGGAGAAAATGGATCACATAACATTTTACCATGGAAATAGCTGTTCTCTCATTCAGCCAACAGTAGCAGCCAATGTGTGGAGTTCAATGTAGGACTACATTCCATGAAACTTTTGAAAAGAAGATGTAGGGTTTAACATTAACCTGTTAATCCACTTTTACTTCAGACAAGGAGGTGACTGAAAATGTTGTGTTGTTTGATGCAAACAAACCACTTAAAAAAATACAATGCATTATTATTCCAATACCATTATTACAGAAAATCTGACAAATTATGCTACCCTTTGCCTATTGGATATTTATCTTATTCAAGCCTGTCTCAAAATACAACACTGCCTCTTTAAGACAAAAAAGCTCTCAAAAAAGCACTTCACCTGACTTGCTTTTCAAAGATGTCTAGAAATGTACATATTTTGTGCTCTTGTAGGAAGCAATCACTCCACCATTGCTGACTACAGATTATCTATAACTGGGCTAAGAACTCACTAACTAGCAAGGGATATGAACACGTGCACATGTGGTTACATGCAGCTCTCACTTTCATCTCAAAACAAGCAAATCTACTCAGAACCGCTCATGCTGTAAACACAGTCCAGTTCAAAGTGAATGGCACAGATCCATATATGGCAATGGCCTATTTGAATACAGGCCTACTGCATCTCTGATTGGTTACGGCGCACCCGTCGGTGTAGAGTACCAGCTGAGTTGTGCCTGTCATTGCAATAGAATCCAACTCTGGTGCGTTATGCCTACAACAAAATCTCTTGCATAGTTAGTTTTGTATAGTAACTTTAGCATCGTTCATTTTGTTTTGGTATGTTGCATTGAAAGTGGCTACTACTGCGATGATTCGATCACAGTAAAGGGCAACGTTGATAGTGTTAATTAAATAAGGGGGGAAATCTAGACAGTTGAGTAAAGTTCAATCTCGTGCTTCTCTGCGCAGACTGATATTTTTTCTGTGCAGCTGTCCCGGCACACACACGCAGCTTAAAGGGAACATTGTTCACCACTTAAGGCTAAACTTATCCCCATAATGATCATATAATTTCTCCAGTATCATACAGTGTGTATAACTTGTGCCCATCAGAGCTGCCACCCGAAAAGTCCACTTTGCCATCCAAAACGGTTCCGAGGGCAAGAGTGGCACCGATGATCCACACACAGTCCCCGGCGGGGGACACCCCTCCCTCCTATCCCATACCCCTAATTCCAAGCAAAGCCACGGAGGCAGGGAAGGAATATCAGGATGCAGATGACATATCAGGTGTGTTTCAGTAAGCTTCAGAGCATCAGTGTTGTTCACAATAGATGTGGATGAAGTCCCAGACTTGTACTTTAAACTTCTCTTCTGTCTGTCTCTACTCTCCGTCTCCCTACTCTCCAGACCCCAAACATCTGCATCAGGAGCTTCGCATAGCAGTACAGAGGAGGAAGGAACAGCTCTACACAGGGTCACCGTTTTTACGCCCTACACAAAAATAGCACACACCAACAGCAGAACCGTCAAACTGTCAGAGGAAAACGCCCTCCTCCGGTGTAATCTTGTCTAAATCACCACTAACAGCCCGTAGCTACGTCATCTACAGTATCTAGCATGGTTTTATTTCTGACATAAAGAGGTGAGGCACTATACAAGCAGGGGAGTTTGTACCGTCAAGGCAACATCCTGAAAATCCTCCTTGTGCCAATGCCAATACGTGTAGAACGGGCTTCAGTGAATGACATCTAATTCAAACTACTTTTTCAAATAAGCCCTACAAAAAGAGAAACGAATCAAGTTTAAACTGTAGTGATATGTAAATATCCTCGTTTGTATTGTTTGAATCATGCTGGCTTTTTTTTTTTTTACAGCTCATGCTTCTCTCGAGTTGAAAATAACACAATGTTATATAGATTCTGTGTAATATCATTTTGCATTAAAATTAACACTGGCTTAGATGTCTGAATGGCTCATCTTTGCACACACACATTCAGAAATGGACTACCACACAAATGCTTCAGGAACATTGAGTAAATGTATTTTCCAAGTCACAATTCTGTTTCAAACATCATTTTTTCAAATAATTATCTAATATAAGCATTTTTTGTAATCGTATGTCACTATTATTTGTTCGTATCATAGGTCAAAGGATTTTTATCACTCAAAATAATGACAGCAGGGTTGTGAAAAAGAAAGCAAAACGCAAAGTGATGTTAACGTTTCCCTCTTCATCCATCCAAAAGTATCTGCTCTCAGAGCCTCACTGCTAGTTTGACCATCTTTCCCTCCCAGCACCTCTCCCCCTCTCATTCCCACTGGACAGGCGACATCAAATATGGCAATTGCCCACGAAGTAGATTCCACCCCATTGCTTTTACCCACCTTGCGGCCAGTACCATGTCTAACTCCCTCCCTCCCTGAATTCTGTACCCGTACTCTTTCAGTGTCCCATTAAGACATCATCAAATAAACAATAAAATAATTTAACATTGCAGGATAAAAAAAAATACAATAAATTAACACGTTTGTTCCTCAGTCCTCTGCCGTCGTCGTGGCTACTTCTCTAAGAGCGAAAGCTGAAGGATCCTCTCCAGCTCCTCCGCTTCCCGTTGCCTCTCCCTGTAACAGGAAACATAAGTCAATTGGCATAGAAACTGGAAGTCAATCACCCAAAATCCTTTTCCTTCCATCCTATTAATGCCCCTCTCCATGACTATGTTCAACATTTCTAGGATGGGTTCCTCTCCTCATCCACTTGTCAGAGAACAATGGATGAACAAAGCAAGAAAACCCTTCTCTCTCTCACCTGTCCATCTTTTCCTGCTCCCTGCATGAGAGTTCCATGGCGATGCGTAGCTGCTCGTCAAAGCTGTTCACCACAGAAAACGGTCCCGGCATCCGGGGCTCAGCCACTGAGCTGTAGGAGGGAGGGGAGTTGGCTCCGGGGTCTGACGGAGAGACTGACAGGGGAGATGCGGGATCTCCTTCCTCACCACCAGCCAATGAGATCGACAGGGACTCCTGGATCGCCCTATCAGAGAGAGGTAGCGGGAGGACAATTTAAAAGTTAACGCTAGAGAGGGAAAGCCTTGTAATACATGATCTGACATGGACAAGGTGAAGGGGAAGGGGAAATGGAGGTACGATTTCTCACCTCTCCAGCTGAGAGTCGTCCTCGTACAGTGGTGACTGAATGTGCCCAGAAACAGGACGACTGTTAGTTAGAGCTTCCCATATAGTCACCTACAGAGAGAGGCATTATTATGCATGTCTTGTACTTACTGAACTTCCATGGCAATCATCAGGAAAATCTGAAGGTGATAAATATCTAAGATGTGGATCAATGACTTATATTAAACCATGGATTTGCCAGCTCTAAAACACACATATTTCCTGTCTTACCTGGTCGCTTTCTGTCCCTGCATCCAATAGGCTCTGCTGGATAGCAAACTGCAGCAAGTTATCATCCTCATCCCTCATTGGCTCGCTGCGGCCCGGACCAAGAGTGGTGTAGTCCGGGGGTGGTTGAAAAACGGAGGGGTCCACCTCGCAGTGAAAGGGAGGGGGGGCCTGCCCTGCGAGCAGATGGACGGGGAGTTAGCGTGTGTGTGTGTAGATGTATATATATATATATATATACATACAACACACACACACACACAGTTGAAGTCCGAAGTTTACATACACTTAGGTTGGAGTCATTAAAACTCATTTTTCAACCACTCCACAAATTTCTTGTTAACAAACTATAGTTTTGGCAAGTCGGTTAGGATATCTACTCTGTGCATGACAAGTAATTTTTCCAACAATTGTTTACAGACAGATTATTTCACTGTATCACAATTCCAGTGGGTCAGAAGTTTACATACACTAAGTTGACTGTGCCTTTAAACAGCTTGGAAAATTATGTCATGGCTTTAGAAGCTTCTGATAGGCTAATTGACATCATTTGAGTCAATTGGAGGTGTGGATGTATTTCAAGGCCTACCTTCAAACTCAGTGCCTCTTTGCTTGACATCATGGGAAAATCAAAAGAAATCAGCCATGACCTCAGAAAATAAATTGTAGACCTCCACAAGTCTGGTTCATCCTTGGGAGCAATTTCCAAACGCCTGAAGGTACCATGTTCATCTGTACAAACAATAGTACGCAAGTATGAACACCATGGGACCACACAGCCGTCATACCGCTCAGGAAGAAGACACGTTCTGTCTCCTAGAGATGAACGAACTTTGGTGCGAAATGTGCAAATCAATCCCAGAACAACAGCAAAGGACCTTGTGAAGATGCTGGAGGAAACAGGTACAAAAGTATCTATAAAACGAGTCCCATATCGACATAACCTGAAAGGCCGCTCAGCAAGGAAGAAGCCACTGCTCCAAAACCACCATAAAAAAGCCAGACTATGGTTTGCAACTGCACATGGGGACAAAGATTGTACTTTTTGAAGCAATGTCCAATGGTCCGATGAAACAAAAATAGAACTGTTTGGCCATAATGACCATCATTATGTTTGGAGGAAAAAGGGGGAGGCTTGCAAGTCGAAGAACACCATCCCAACCGTGAAGCACGGGGGTGGCAGCATCATGTTGTGGGGGTGCTTTGCTGCAGGAGGGACTGGTGCACTTCACAAAATAGATGGCTTCATGAGGAAGGAACATTTTGTGAATATATTGAAGCAACATCTCAAGACATCAGTCAGGAAGTTAAAGCTTGGTAGCAAATGGGTCTTCCAAATGGACAATGACCACAAGCATACTTCCAAAGTTGTGGCAAAATGGCTTAAGGACAACAAAGTCAAGGTATTGGAGTGGCCATCACAAAGCCCTGACCTCAATCCTATACAAAATATGTGGGCAGAACTGAAAAAGTGTGTGCAAGCAAGGAGGCCTACTAACCTGACTCAGTTACACCAGCTCTGTCAAGAGGAATGGGCCAAAATTCACCCAACTTATTGTGGGAAGCCTGTGGAAGGCTACCCGAAACGTTTGACCCAAGTTAAACAATTTAAAGGCAATGCTACCAAATACTAATTGAGTGTATGTAAACTTCTGACCCACTGGGAATGTGATGAAAGAAATAAAAGCTCTAATTCTCTATACTATTATTCTGACATTTCACATTCTTAAAATAAAGTGGTGATCCTAACTGACCTAAGATAAGGAATTTTTACTAGGATTAAATGTCAGGAATTGTGAAAAACTGAGTTTAAATGTATTTGGCTAAGGTGTATGTAAATGTCCGACTTCAACTGTGTGTGTATATACACATGTGCATGTGTGTGCGTGTGTGTGGTTACCAGCCTCGGGGGCCTCCTCTGGTGTGTGTACAGTGACAGAGCTGACAGGCTCATCACAGCCACACAGGTTACTGAAGGTCACTCTAGCATTCAACACATGGAACAGAGGGATCTCTGAGAGAGAAAGAAAGAGAAATGTAGAGAGAGAGAGAGAGATGTGAGGTGGGAAGGGCGAAAGAGAGAATGGAAATCTTCAAACTATCGTCACATTGTTTCAGCCTAAATTGTAAAGCGCTTCATTTTTCTTCTGATAGCACCTCCTCCTCTCAATGTCCTCTCTCTCTGGAACTGTCTGTTTCAGATCCTGACCCCAGCCTAGGAGGTATGGCCTAGGGGTCAGTTTAGGGATTAAGCCTCACCTATTTTGACAGGGAAGCCAGGGGGCAGGCTCAGGGTGATGAAATCACGTAGTTTGGCAAAGTGGGCGTTAGAGATGGCCATGAGGTCAATGATGGGCGTGACCTGCTCAGCCAATGACAGAGGGTGAGCCTCACTCAACCACAGATGGGCCTTAAACCTAGAGAAAGAGAGAGAGCGAGAGAGAGAGACACTTGCATTAAACATGGTGGGGATATTGTGCTTGACTGTGCGTTTGCTATGGTTATCCCGGTTCTCTGTTGCCACGGCAACAGTGGTACCTCTGGACCTTGCTGGTGAGCTCCACGGGGCGTCCGATGTCTCGTTCGTTGAGTTGGAACTCTGGGTCAAAGTATTCCTCAGCTGTGATGGCTGTGGGGTTATGGGGGCTGGCATACTGACACACATTACTCTGGGGGAGAGACAGACACACCAATTAGCACGTCCACCTGTCAGTCCATCAAAGCACCTATCCACCACATACACCATCACCTCAAGGTGTCTCTTTGTGAAACTCACCCCATTATGAGCGGTATGCTGCTCAGCTATCCCCAGGAAGGACTGAAGAGGAGTCTTGGTGCCTGGGAGGACAGGAGGGGTAGAACCAAAGTGTGGGTGTATGTATACTATGAACAAATTAAACACAGTGTTCTGTGTGTGTGAGTGTGTACCTTTGCTCTTCGACTTGTCCTGGTCCGACAGGTGCTCTGTTCTTGACCGAGTCACCAACTCCACATTAGTGGCGCTGTATACCTGAAACAAACAAAATAAAAAAATATTTTAAATGCCAACAAACACTTTTTTATGAGAAGCATTATTAAAGTCCAATAGGGTCTCTGGGCTCACCTTTGCTTCGTAGCCGCTGACTGCCTCACTCTTCTCAGAGCGCCAGCCCCAAATGCCAGACTTGTTCCTGTGCAGCAAAGAGCAGGAGAGAAGCATAACGAGAGAGACCAGGTAGGTGAGTATGTTGGCTGTGTGTGTGTGTGTGTGTGTGTGTGTGTGTGTGTGTGTGTGTGTGTGTGTGTGAGAAGTAGCTACCTCTCGAAGGCGATGTTGCGTGTGTTGAGGTGTGTGGAGACGATGGGGGAGGTGAGTCTCTGGGCGGTGTTCTCCTGGGTGGGCAGCATGGCAGCAAGGAGAGATGGGGCATCCCGCGGGGAGAGAGACAGCGG
Source organism: Salmo salar (assembly GCF_965601325.2). Classification (NCBI taxonomy): domain Eukaryota; kingdom Metazoa; phylum Chordata; class Actinopteri; order Salmoniformes; family Salmonidae; genus Salmo; species Salmo salar. The sequence goes on along the minus strand of NC_138299.1, from coordinate 72,526,973 downwards.
CTCGGTGTACACCACCTGCTTGTCATGGTCCACCTCCATCACCATGGCACCATTCTCTATGGAAACAACACACAAATTCCCATGGAGACAAAACACACTTATCACCATTCAACTGGTGGCTATGGAAACAACACAAACCACCATGAGGCTACCGCACATCCCAAAACAGAAATGCAACAGATGAAACGCAGCGTGGAATAACTAGCCATATCACCAGTGGCATACCTTCGCCCTTAAAGATGTAGCTGCGACGGCCCTTGAGCCAGGTCATGTGCTCGAAGCCCAGCAGAGTGGTGTCCACCCGCAGGCACGAGCCTCTCTTCCACACGCGGTACACGTCACTGGGACACACCTTGGAGACCAGGGGTACTGAGCGAGGAACGGAGGGAGGGAGATGTATAGGGGGACAGAGAATTTGTGGCATTAACACCACTGTAAACACTTCGGCGCATCACAGTGACAGTAAAATTGGGAGCTTATCATCTGTGTGGTGCTGAAACCGACCACTGGGAGAACATCGGAAACTCACCCCAACTGGTGAACTCCCATTTCATCTCCACGTAAAAATCCCGGGCCTGAAAGAGGGGAGTGTGTTTCAGGTATCTGTGCAATGGTGTATCTGATTGACAGGTGTGTTACCTTTATGTGTTATATGTGGATGAATTGAAGACTGCAAAGTGTTTTTTATTTATTTATTTTACCTTTATTTAAATAGGCAAGTCAGTTATGAACAAATTCTTATTTACAATGATGGCCTAGGAACAGTGGGTTAACTGCCTTGTTCAGGGTCAGAACGACAGATTTTTATCTTGTCAGCTCGGGGATTCGATCTAGCAAACTTTCGGTGTGTTACATTTACATTTTAGTCATTTAGCAGACACTTTTATCCAGAGTGACTTACATGAGCAATAAGGGCACCGACAGATTTTTCCCTTAGTCAGCTCTGGTATTCAAACCAGCAACCTTTCAGTTACTGGCCCCAACGCGCTTAACCGCTACGCTACCGGTCTTACCTGTCTTAGCTTGCTGAGCAGTTCTGGGATGCCAGCCAGTCTCTCTGTTGCTCGCTTGAAGTCCCTGTACTGCAGCACCAGCTGACAAAGCTCGGGGTCCCCTGTGCTCACTGCCTCCTGCAAAACTGGACATAGGATCATTGCATTTGATTTCAATCACTTTTTGACCGCACCCCTTTTGATTTGAACAACATTTTCCATACACACTTAGGCATGATAGAAATGGTCGGAAAGTAACTTTTGTACCCAAATGACAAAACATTCAAGGGCAAGAGGTGTTCAGAGTTGACCCATTTTGCATACCCCACAACACCATGAGACATCCAAGTCTTCTTCACAATATTAACGGTTGAGTTTGAAATCATTTAAAAAAGGTTACAAACAGGGTTGTCAAACTATTTGATAATTTATTGAAAAGCATTTTTTAAAATAAAAATTGGACCTTTAATGGGTGAACTTCAAGTAGCCATACCTTCAAAATCAGTTCGTTGTCATACCTCCCTTGGCGTTCTGGAGAATTTTGTATTGGCCAAAATGGTTTGAATGGACCGCTGATTTTTATTGGATGTTACATTTCAACAACCCTCCCCAACATGCCCATTGGTGCTATGAGTTCATCCCTTTTTTCAGACCCGGTAGGACACATTTTATGGAAGAAAACCTGGAGGAAAAAATGAATTATGTTTTGCCAGAAGTGTGCTCTATGCACAAAAATCGACATATTTTGAATAGGTTTTAAAATAAGCGATTTCCCAGCCACTCTCATGCACTGTCCCCAGTGGAGGCTGGTGGGAGGAGCTATAGGAGGACAGGCTCATTGTAATGGCTGGAATGGAACGGTATCAAACACATGGAATCCACGTTTGACTCTGTTCCATTAATTCCATTCCAGCCATTAATGAGCCCATCCTCCTTTAGCTTGTTACACCAGCTCCACCCAAGCAAGGCATTTGATTGGTTTGACGTGTTGCGAGGTGTCACTGATTTACAGCGGGCTCCTACCCCTATTTAGCAAATTTTCTACCATGGACTTCACATGTAGGGAAGCCTGGTTTTCAATGAGGGTATTAAGAACCTCATCTACATAATCTGTGGTGTTTGTGTTGTGCCCGCCCTCAGTTAAGACAGCGTATTTCAAAGCATAGAAATATATTTCATAGAATGGACTTACAGTATCCCTTCAGACCACTGCAATGTAGCTGGTACACCATTGAAATGTTAATTGAATTGACATTTTAACTTCCAATTACTTACACAAAAATGGCTGCTGGTTCACCTACAGTTGTATGTCATCTTAAATGGGAATGTCTATTCTATTATCTATATTTCAATAGATTTCCTATGGAAGAACGACAGTATTATATTCTAATTCAAGTCAACATTATCTGATGTGTGGACCTCCAATGATCTTTGTGGTACCATAGGCTTCAAGGAGAGTAGGGCAGCTAAACGCCCTTTGAAAACCTTTATCTCCTGAATGTTTTGGCATTCAGGTCCAAAAAGTCACTTTCTGACAACTTCTACCATGGGCAAATATAAATATGTATAGAAAGTTTCGTTCAAACCAAAAGGTGTGCGGTCAAAACGTAATTCAATTCAAATGGAACGACCCCACAGACACACGACATTAACCCACATAGCTATCCTTCAAACAGACTGCAATATAAATGACCCTGCTTTGTTTATGGAGAACACTATTCTTCCCAGTCATTCCTCAGTTTATACACTCACTAGTCCAATTCTGCGCGTTGCAGTGCGTCGGGTCTGCGCAGTGTCTGAGCAGCACACGGGTGGATTCAAGGTGGCCCAGACACACCGCCAGCTCTAGCGGGGTGCGCCCCCGCGGGTCTAAACGCTCCACATTCTCCTGTGGAAAAACAGCCCTGGTGGGTCATGAAAGCTGGGCACGCCTCTCAGCGGTGCGGCAACGGTACGCGCAGCTGTTCAAATCAAAACATTCATGGTTGAACAAAAAGAAAAGAAAGTGATGTTGCTACCCCCGGTTGACCTACCTCGTTTTGCTGTAGTTCCCGTTCAAGCTCAATGTATTGGTTGTTCCAAACCAGAAAATGTAAAGGAAACGCCTCTTGAGCCATTGTTTATCGGTAGCTAGCTGCTAGCAAGCTAATGATGTTACCTAGCAACTTGCTAGCCAGCTTTCAGTGTTTCACGTCTCAGCAGCAAACTTGTGATTTCCAGCGATAAGAAACGTGGAAGCACACGTGCACAAAAAAATAATAATAATCGCAGGCTAGCAATATTCTACGGGATAAAACTGGTAACTAGCAAAGTAGCTAACGTTATTAGCGAGAAGCTATGAGTATGTACCGTTTGAAATACATGGCTAGCTAGCTCTCTTCTACCCATTAGTCAGGTAAGCTAGCTAACTGGCTAAAATCATGACAGTACTTGACTAAAATCATGACAGTTCTTATTTTCCATTCCAGCTTGCTGGTTAGCTAGCAAGCTGACTGGCTGACATTGCACGCCTGACCATGTCAACCATTAGTCTCGCAATGCCGATTGTAACAAACGATGGACTCAAGTCCTGACGATGTGCTAACTAGCAACTCCTGTCGCCCTCTCGCTTTCGCGATTGATTTTTTTCTGATCCTGTGCTGTCAAAATAATAGACCAATATACGGCCTATTTGGATTTCACATCCAGGTCACTCGAGTCGATGATATCCCCGATGATATCAATGTGTCTTTTCGGTGTTCATATTCCAATCGCAATATTTCTTCTTAACAAAAACAGACCGCAGCATCTGCGACAAAAAGCACCCCAGTTTGTATTATTTATTTATTTTTCACGTAACTGTCAGCGTCTCTTCAGCTCCAGGTTATGTCTAGCAGTTGGAGGGAAGGGCGTGATGCATATTGCCATACAATCGAAGGGGTACACAACTGCACTATCCCACTTTTACACCAGCTGCTTTGTAGTGTGGTGGTGGGGCAATGGTGAGAAAATCTCCAACTGATGACAATGGGCTCTTTTAACCTAAATAAAAAGTAGGGATTACATGTATGCAGGCCTCAATTCTGGTCCTGGGGACCCCAGGCTCTTGTTCCTGCCCAGCACCCCTAATTCACCTGACATTGTAACAAAAGTTGGCAAACCCTGTAGATCCCCTAGGACCATATTTGAAACACTGGGCAAAGAACCATATTACTCATGTGCTCATCAATTAAGCCATTGTGAAATGAGAGTCTGCACGTATGTGGACCTGTTCTCTAATATCACCCCCCCCCCCCCAAAAAAAAAATAACATGTGGACCTGTTCTCTAATATCAGCCCCCCCCCCCCCCCCCCAAAATAACACATGTGGACCTGTTCTCTAATATCAGCCCCCCCCCAAAAAATAACATATGTGGACCTGTTCTCTAATATCAGCCCCCCCCCCCAAAAAAAATAACATATGTGGACCTGTTCTCTAATATCAGCCCCCCCAAAATAACATATGTGGACCTATTCTCTAATATCAGCCCCCCCCCCCCCAAAATAACATATGTGGACCTGTTCTCTAATATCAGCCCCCCCCCCCCCCAAAAAAAAACATATGTGGACCTGTTCTCTAATATCAGCCCCCCCCCCCCCAAAAAATAACATATGTGGACCTGTTCTCTAATATCAGCCCCCCCCCCCAAAAAAAATAACATATGTGGACCTGTTCTCTAATATCAGCCCCCCCCCCCCCAAATAACATATGTGGACCTGTTCTCTAATATCAGCCCCCCCCCCAAAAAAAATAACATATGTGGACCTATTCTCTAATATCAGCCCCCCCCCCCCAAAATAACATATGTGGACCTGTTCTCTAATATCAGCCCCCCCCCCCCCCAAAAAAAAAAAATAACATGTGGACCTGTTCTCTAATATCAGCCCCCCCCCCACCCCCCCCCAAAAAATAACACATGTGGACCTGTTCTCTAATATCAGCCCCCCCCCAAAAAAATAACATATGTGGACCTGTTCTCTAATATCAGCCCCCCCCCCAAAAAATAACATATGTGGACCTGTTCTCTAATATCAGCCCCCCCAAAATAACATATGTGGACCTATTCTCTAATATCAGCCCCCCCCCAAAATAACATATGTGGACCTGTTCTCTAATATCAGCCCCCCCCCCAAAAAAAAAAACATATGTGGACCTGTTCTCTAATATCAGCCCCCCCCCCAAAAAAAATAACATATGTGGACCTGTTCTCTAATATCAGCCCCCCCCCCAAAAAAAATAACATATGTGGACCTGTTCTCTAATATCAGCCCCCCCCCCCCAAAAAATAACATATGTGGACCTGTTCTCTAATATCAGCCCCCCCCCCCAAAAAAAAATAACATATGTGGACCTGTTCTCTAATATCAGCCCCCCCCCCCCAAAAAAAGAAATAACACATGTGGACCTGTTCTCTAATATCAGCCCCCCCCCCCCAAAATAACATATGTGGACCTGTTCTCTAATATCAGCCCCCCCCCCCAAAATAACATATGTGGACCTGTTCTCTAATTTCAGCCCCCCCAAAATAACATATGTGGACCTGTTCTCTAATATCAGCCCCCCCCCCCCAAAATAACATATGTGGACCTGTTCTCTAATATCAGCCCCCCCAAAATAACATATGTGGACCTGTTCTCTAATATCAGCCCCCCCCCCCCAAAATAACATATGTGGACCTGTTCTCTAATATCAGCCCCCCCCCCCCAAAAAAAGAAATAACACATGTGGACCTGTTCTCTAATATCAGCCCCCCCCCCCCAAAATAACATATGTGGACCTGTTCTCTAATATCAGCCCCCCCAAAATAACATATGTGGACCTGTTCTCTAATATCAGCCCCCCCCCCCCCAAATAACATATGTGGACCTGTTCTCTAATATCAGCCCCCCCCCCCAAAAAAAGAAATAACACATGTGGACATGTTCTCTAATATCAGCCCCCCCCCCCCAAAATAACATATGTGGACCTGTTCTCTAATATCAGCCCCCCCAAAATAACATATGTGGACCTGTTCTCTAATATCAGCCCCCCCCCCCAAAATAACATATGTGGACCTGTTCTCTAATATCAGCCCCCCCCCCCCCCCAAAATAACATATGTGGACGTGTTCTCTAATATCAGCCCCCCCCCCCCCAAAATAACATATATAGACCTGTTCTCTAATATCAGCCCCCCCAAAATAACATATGTGGACCTGTTCTCTAATATCAGCCCCCCCCCCCCAAAATAACATATGTGGACCTGTTCTCTAATATCAGCCCCCCCCCCCCAAAAAAGAAATAACACATGTGGACCTGTTCTCTAATATCTGTTCTCTAAATAACATATGTGGACCTGTTCTCTAATATCAGCCCCCCCCCCCCAAATAACATATGTGGACCTGTTCTCTAATATCAGCCCCCCCCCCCCAAAAAAGAAATAACACATGTGGACATGTTCTCTAATATCAGCCCCCCCCCCCCAAAATAACATATGTGGACCTGTTCTCTAATATCAGCCCCCCCCCAAAAAAAAAATAACATATGTGGACCTGTTCTCTAATATCAGCCCCCCCCCCCCCCAAATAACATATGTGGACCTGTTCTCTAATATCAGCCCCCCCCCCCAAAAAAATAACATATGTGGACCTATTCTCTAATATCAGCCCCCCCCCCCCAAAATAACATATGTGGACCTGTTCTCTAATATCACCCCCCCCCCCCAAAAAAAAAAAAATAACATGTGGACCTGTTCTCTAATATCAGCCCCCCCCCCACCCCCCCCCCAAAAAATAACACATGTGGACCTGTTCTCTAATATCAGCCCCCCCCCAAAAAAATAACATATGTGGACCTGTTCTCTAATATCAGCCCCCCCCCCCAAAAATAACATATGTGGACCTGTTCTCTAATATCAGCCCCCCCAAAATAACATATGTGGACCTATTCTCTAATATCAGCCCCCCCCCCCCCCCCCAAAATAACATATGTGGACCTGTTCTCTAATATCAGCCCCCCCCCCAAAAAAAAAAACATATGTGGACCTGTTCTCTAATATCAGCCCCCCCCCCAAAAAAAATAACATATGTGGACCTGTTCTCTAATATCAGCCCCCCCCCCAAAAAAAATAACATATGTGGACCTGTTCTCTAATATCAGCCCCCCCCCCAAAAAAAATAACATATGTGGACCTGTTCTCTAATATCAGCCCCCCCCCCAAAAAAAAAATAACATATGTGGACCTGTTCTCTAATATCAGCCCCCCCAAATAACATATGTGGACCTGTTCTCTAATATCAGCCCCCCCCCCCCAAAAAAAGAAATAACACATGTGGACCTGTTCTCTAATATCAGCCCCCCCCCCCCCAAAATAACATATGTGGACCTGTTCTCTAATATCAGCCCCTCCCCCCCAAAATAACATATGTGGACCTGTTCTCTAATATCAGCCCCCCCAAAATAACATATGTGGACCTGTTCTCTAATATCAGCCCCCCCCCCCCCAAAATAACATATGTGGACCTGTTCTCTAATATCAGCCCCCCCCCCCCAAAAAAAGAAATAACACATGTGGACCTGTTCTCTAATATCAGCCCCCCCCCCCCAAAATAACATATGTGGACCTGTTCTCTAATATCAGCCCCCCCAAAATAACATATGTGGACCTGTTCTCTAATATCAGCCCCCCCCCCCCCCCAAATAACATATGTGGACCTGTTCTCTAATATCAGCCCCCCCCCCCCAAAAAAGAAATAACACATGTGGACATGTTCTCTAATATCAGCCCCCCCCCCCCAAAATAACATATGTGGACCTGTTCTCTAATATCAGCCCCCCCAAAATAACATATGTGGACCTGTTCTCTAATATCAGCCCCCCCCCCCAAAATAACATATGTGGACCTGTTCTCTAATATCAGCCCCCCCCCCCCCCAAAATAACATATGTGGACGTGTTCTCTAATATCAGCCCCCCCCCCCCCAAAATAACATATATAGACCTGTTCTCTAATATCAGCCCCCCCAAAATAACATATGTGGACCTGTTCTCTAATATCAGCCCCCCCCCCCCAAAATAACATATGTGGACCTGTTCTCTAATATCAGCCCCCCCCCCCCCAAAAAAGAAATAACACATGTGGACCTGTTCTCTAATATCAGCCCCCCCCCCCCAAAATAACATATGTGGACCTGTTCTCTAATATCAGCCCCCCCAAAATAACATATGTGGACCTGTTCTCTAATATCAGCCCCCCCCCCCCCCAAATAACATATGTGGACCTGTTCTCTAATATCAGCCCCCCCCCCCAAAAAAAGAAATAACACATGTGGACATGTTCTCTAATATCAGCCCCCCCCCCCCCAAAATAACATATGTGGACCTGTTCTCTAATATCAGCCCCCCCAAAATAACATATGTGGACCTGTTCTCTAATATCAGCCCCCCCCCCCAAAATAACATATGTGGACCTGTTCTCTAATATCAGCCCCCCCCCCCCCCCCCCCAAAATAACATATGTGGACGTGTTCTCTAATATCAGCCCCCCCCCCCCAAAAAAATAACATAGGTGGACCTGTTCTCCAATATCAGCCCCCCCCCCCAAAAAAAATAAATAACACATGTGGACCTGTTCTCTAATATCAGCCCCCCCCCCCCCCAAAATAACATATGTGGACCTGTTCTCTAATATCAGCCCCCCCCCCCCAAAATAACATATGTGGACCTGTTCTCTAATATCAGCCCCCCCCCCCCCAAAAAAAGAACATATGTGGACGTGTTCTCTAATATCAGCCCCCCCAATAACATATGTGGACCTGTTCTCTAATATCAGCCCCCCCCCCCCAAAAAAAAAGAACATATGTGGACGTGTTCTCTAATATCAGCCCCCCCCCAAATTAACATATGTGGACCTGTTCTCTAATATCAGCCCCCCCCCCCCCCCCCCAAATAACATATGTGGACGTGTTCTCTAATATCAGCCCCCCCCAAAAAAAGAAATAACACATGTGGACCTGTTCTCTAATATCAGCCCCCCCCCTCCAAAATAACATAGGTGGACCTGTTCTCCAATATCAGCCCCCCCCCCCAAAAAAAGAAATAACACATGTGGACCTGTTCTCTAATATCAGCCCCCCCCCCCCAAAATAACATATGTGGACCTGTTCTCTAATATCAGCCCCCCCCAAAATAACATATGTGGACCTGTTCTCTAATATCAGCCCCCCCCCCCAAAATAACATATGTGGACCTGTTCTCTAATATCAGCCCCCCCCCCCCCCAAAAAAAATAACATAAGTGGACGTGTTCTCTAATATCAGCCCCCCCCCAAAAATAGAAATAACACATGTGGACCTGTTCTCTAATATCAGCCCCCCCCCCCAAAAATAAAATAACATAGGTGGACCTGTTCTCCAATATCAGCCCCCCCCCCCAAAAAAAAAAAATAACACATGTGGACCTGTTCTCTAATATCAGCCCCCCCCCCCAAAATAACATATGTGGACCTGTTCTCTAATATCAGCCCCCCCCCCAAAAATAACATATGTGGACCTGTTCTCTAATATCAGCCCCCCCCCCCCCAAAAAAAGAACATATGTGGACGTGTTCTCTAATATCAGCCCCCCCAATAACATATGTGGACCTGTTCTCTAATATCAGCACCCCCCCCCCCAAAAAAAAGAACATATGTGGACGTGTTCTCTAATATCAGCCCCCCCCCAAATTAACATATGTGGACCTGTTCTCTAATATCAGCCCCCCCCCCCCCCCAAAATAACATATGTGGACCTGTTCTCTAATATCAGCCCCCCCCCAAAAAATAACATATGTGGACCTGTTCTCTAATATCAGCCCCCCCCCCCAAAAAAAAGAACATATGTGGACGTGTTCTCTAATATCAGCCCCCCCCCAAATTAACATATGTGGACCTGTTCTCTAATATCAGCCCCCCCCCCCAAATAACATATGTGGACGTGTTCTCTAATATCAGCCCCCCCCAAAAAATAACATATGTGGACCTGTTCTCTAATATCAGCCCCCCCCCCCCCCAAAATAACATATGTGGACGTGTTCTCTAATATCAGCCCCCCCAAAATAACACATGTGGACCTGTTCTCTAATATCAGCCCCCCCCCCCCCCCCCCCCCCAAAATAACACATGTGGACCTGTTCTCTAATATCAGCCCCCCCCCCCCCCAAAATAACACATGTGGACCGGTTCTCTAATATCAGCCCCCCCCCCAAAATAACATGTGGACCTGTTCTCTAATATCAGCCACCCCCCCCAAAAAATATCATATGTGGACCTGTTCTCTAATATCAGCCCCCCCCCCCCAAAAAAAAATAACATATGTGGACCTGTTCTCTAATATCAGCCCCCCCCCCCCAAAAAATAACATATGTGGACCTGTTCTCTAATATCAGCCCCCCCCCGCAAATAACATATGTGGACCTGTTCTCTAATATCAGCCCCCCCCCCCCCCCCAAATAACATATGTGGACCTGTTCTCTAATATCAGCCCCCCCCCCCCCCCAAAATAACATATGTGGACGTGTTCTCTAATATCAGCCCCCCCCAAAATAACATATGTGGACCTGTTCTCTAATATCAGCCCCCCCCCAAAAATAACATATGTGGACCTGTTCTCTAATATCAGCCCCCCCCCCCCAAAAAAAATAACATATGTGGACGTGTTATCTAATATCAGCCCCCCCCCCAAAATAACATATGTGGACGTGTTCTCTAATATCAGCCCCCCCCCCCCCCCCAAAATAACATATGTGGACCTATTCTCTAATATCTGCCCCCCCCCCCAATAAAAAAACACACATGTGGACCTGTTCTCTAATATCAGCCCCTCCCCCCAAAATAACATAAGTGGACCTGTTCTCTAATATCAGCCCCCCCCCCCAAAAAATAACATAAGTGGACCTGTTCTCTATTATCAGCCCCCCCCCCCCCCAAAAAAAATCATATGTGGACCTGTTCTCTAATATCAGCCCCCCCAAATTAACATATGTGGACGTGTTCTCTAATATCAGCCCGCCCCCCAAAAAAATAACATATGTGGACCTGTTCTCTAATTTCAGCCCCCCCCCCCCCAAAAATAACATATGTGGACCTGTTCTCTAATATCAGCCCCCCCCCCCCCCCCAAATAACATATGTGGACCTGTTCTCTAATATCAGCCCCCCCCCCCCCCCCCAAATAACATATGTGGACCTGTTCTCTAATATCAGCCCCCCCCCCCAAAAATAACATAAGTGGACCTGTTCTCTATTATCAGCCCCCCCCCCCCAAAAAAAAAACAAAACATATGTGGACGTGTTCTCTAATATCAGCCCCCCCCCCAAAAAAATAACATATGTGGACCTGTTCTCTAATTTCAGCCCCCCCCCCCCCCAAAAAAAAAAATAACATTTGTGGACCTGTTCTCTAATATCAGCCCCCCCCCCCAAAAAATAATAACATATTTGGACGTGTTCTCTAATATCAGCCCCCCCCCCAAAATAACATGTGTGGACGTGTTCTGTAATATCAGCCCCCCCCAAAATAACATATGTGGACCTGTTCTCTAATATCAGCCCCCCCCCCCCCCCAAATAACATATGTGGACCTGTTCTCTAATTTCAGCCCCCCCCCCCCAAAATAACATATGTGTACGTGTTCTCTAATAATAGCCCCCCCCCCAAAAATAACATATGTGGACGTGTTCTCTAATATCAGCCCCCCCCAAAATAACATATGTGGACCTGTTCTCTAATATCAGCCCCCCCCAAAAAATAACATATGTGGACCTGTTCTCTAATATCAGCCCCCCCCCCCAAAAAAATAACATATGTGGACGTGTTCTCTAATATCAGCCCCCCCCCCCAAAATAACATATGTGGACGTGTTCTCTAATATCAGCCCCCCCCAAAATAACATATGTGGACCTGTTCTCTAATATCAGCCCCCCCCCAAAAATAACATATGTGTACCTGTTCTCTAATATCAGCCCCCCCCCCCCCCCCAAAAATAACATATGTGGACCTGTTCTCTAATATCAGCCCCCCCCCCCCCAAAAAAAAAACACACATGTGGACCTGTTCTCTAATATCAGCCCCTCCCCCCAAAATAACATAAGTGGACCTGTTCTCTAATATCAGCCCCCCCCCCCAAAAAATAACATAAGTGGACCTGTTCTCTATTATCAGCCCCCCCCAAAATAACATATGTGGACCAGTTCTCTAATATCAGTCCCCCCCCCAAAAAAATAACATATGTGGACGTGTTCTCTAATATCAGCCCCCCCCAAAATAACATATGTGGACCTGTTCTCTAATATCAGCCCCCCCCCCCCAAAATAACATATGTGGACCTGTTCTCTAATATCAGCCCCCCCCCCCCCCCCCCCAAATAACATATGTGGACCTGTTCTCTAATATCAGCCCCCCCCCCCAAAAAACACACATGTGGAACTGTTCTCTAATATCAGCCCCCCCCCCCAAAAAAAATAACATATGTGGACCTGTTCTCTATTATCAGCCCCCCCCCCCCAAAAAAAAATAACATATGTGGACCTGTTCTCTATTATCAGCCCCCCCCCCCCCCAAAAAAAACAACATATGTGGACCTGTTCTCTAATATCAGCCCCCCCCCCCCAAAATAACATATGTGGACGTGTTCTCTAATATCAGCCCCCCCCCAAAATAACATATGTGGACCTGTTCTCTAATATCAGCCCCCCCCCCCAAAAAATAACATATGTGGACCTGTTCTCTAATATCAGCCCCCCCCCCCCCCCCAAAATAACATATGTGGACCTGTTCACTAATATCAGCCCCCCCCCAAAAAAAACACACATGTGGACCTGTTCTCTAATATCAGCCCCCCCCCCCAAAAAATAACATATGTGGACCTGTTCTCTATTATCAGCCCCCCCCCCCCAAAAAAAAATAACATATGTGGACGTGTTCTCTATTATCAGCCCCCCCCCCCCAAAAAACACACATGTGGACCTGTTCTCTATTATCAGCCCCCCCCCCCAAAAAATATCATATGTGGACCTGTTCTCTAATTTCAGCCCCCCCCCCCCAAAATAACATATGTGGACGTGTTCTCTAATATCAGCCCCCCCCCCCCCCAAAATAATATATGTGGACGTGTTCTCTAATATCAGCCCCCCCCAAAATAACATATGTGGACCTGTTCTCTAATATCAGCCCCCCCCCCAAAAAAATAACATATGTGGACGTGTTCTCTAATATCAGCCCCCCCCCCCCCCCCCCCCAAAATAACATATGTGGACGTGTTCTCTAATATCAGCCACCCCCAAAATAACATATGTGGACCTGTTCTCTAATATCAGCCCCCCCCCCCCAAAATAACATATGTGGACCTGTTCTCTAATATCAGCCCCCCCCCCAAAAAAACACACATGTGGACCTGTTCTCTAATATCAGCCCCCCCCCCCAAAAAAAATAACATATGTGGACGTGTTCTCTAATATCAGCCCCCCCCCCAAAAAAAATAACATATGTGGACGTGTTCTCTAATATCAGCCCCCCCCAAAATAACATATGTGGACCTGTTCTCTAATATCAGCCCCCCCCCCCCAAAAATAACATATGTGGACGTGTTCTCTAATTTCAGCCCCCCCCCCCCAAATTAACATATGTGGACCTGTTCTCTAATATCAGCCCCCCCCCCCCAAAAAAAATAACATATGTGGACCTGTTCTCTAATATCAGCCCCCCCCCCCCAAAAAAAACACACATGTGGACCTGTTCTCTAATATCAGCCCCCCCCCCCAAAAAAATAACATATGTTGACCTGTTCTCTATTATCAGCCCCCCCCCCCAAAAAAATAACATATGTGGACCTGTTCTCTATTATCAGCCCCCCCCCCCTCCCCCCCCAAAATAACATATGTGGACCTGTTCTCTATTATCAGCCCCCCCCCCCCCAAAATAACATATGTGGACGTGTTCTCTAATATCAGCCCCCCCCCCCCCCCCCCAAAATAACATATGTGGACGTGTTCTCTAATATCAGCCCCCCCCAAAATAACATATGTGGACCTGTTCTCTAATATCAGCCCCCCCCCCCCAAAATAACATATGTGGACCTGTTCTCTAATATCAGCCCCCCCCCCAAAAAAACAGACATGTGGACCTGTTCTCTAATATCAGCCCCCCCCCCAAAAAAAAATAACATATGTGGACGTGTTCTCTAATATCAGCCCCCCCCAAAATAACATATGTGGACGTGTTCTCTAATATCAGCCCCCCCCAAAATAACATATGTGGACCTGTTCTCTAATATCAGCCCCCCCCCCCCAAAAAATAACATATGTGGACGTGTTCTCTAATATCAGCCCCCCCCCCCGAAAATAACATATGTGGACGTGTTCTCTAATATCAGCCCCCCCCAAAATAACATATGTGGACCTGTTCTCTAATATCAGCCCCCCCCCCCCCAAAATAACATATGTGGACCTGTTCTCTAATATCAGCCACCCCCCCCCCCCCAAAATAACATATGTGGACCTGTTCTCTAATATCAGCCCCCCCCCCAAAAAAAACACACATGTGGACCTGTTCTCTAATATCAGCCCCCCCCCCCCAAAAAAAATAACATATGTGGACCTGTTCTCTATTATCAGCCCCCCCCCCCCCAAAAAAAAATAACATATGTGGACCTGTTCTCTATTATCAGCCCCCCCCCCCAAAAAAAAAAAACATATGTGGACCTGTTCTCTAATATCAGCCCCCCCCCCAAAATAACATATGTGGACGTGTTCTCTAATATCAGCCCCCCCCCAAAATAACATATGTGGACCTGTTCTCTAATATCAGCCCCCCCCCCCAAAAATAACATATGTGGACCTGTTCTCTAATATCAGCCCCCCCCCCCCAAAATAACATATGTGGACCTGTTCACTAATATCAGCCCCCCCCCCCAAAAAAACACACATGTGGACCTGTTCTCTAATATCAGCCCCCCCCCAAAAAAATAACATATGTGGACCTGTTCTCTATTATCAGCCCCCCCCCCCCCAAAAAAAATAACATATGTGGACCTGTTCACTATTATCAGCCCCCCCCCCCCCAAAATAACATATGTGGACCTGTTCTCTAATTTCAGCCCCCCCCCCCCCCAAATTAACATATGTGGACGTGTTCTCTAATATCAGCCCCCCCCCCCCCCAAAATAACATATGTGGACCTTTTCTCTAATATCAGCCCCCCCCCCCCAAATTAACATATGTGGACGTGTTCTCTAATATCAGCCCCCCCCCCCCAAAAAACACACATGTGGACCTGTTCTCTAATATCAGCCCCCCCCCCCCAAAAAAAATAACATATGTGGACCTGTTCTCTATTATCAGCCCCCCCCCCCCCAAAAAAAATAACATATGTGGACCTGTTCTCTATTATCAGCCCCCCCCCCCCCAAAAAAAAAAACATATGTGGACCTGTTCTCTAATATCAGCCCCCCCCCCAAAATAACATATGTGGACGTGTTCTCTAATATCAGCCCCCCCCCAAAATAACATATGTGGACCTGTTCTCTAATATCAGCCCCCCCCCCAAAAAATAACATATGTGGACCTGTTCTCTAATATCAGCCCCCCCCCCCCCCAAAATAACATATGTGGACCTGTTCACTAATATCAGCCCCCCCCCCCCAAAAAAACACACATGTGGACCTGTTCTCTAATATCAGCCCCCCCCAAAAAAAATAACATATGTGGACCTGTTCTCTATTATCAGCCCCCCCCCCCCCCACAAAAAAATAACATATGTGGACCTGTTCACTATTATCAGCCCCCCCCCCCCCAAAATAATATATGTGGACCTGTTCTCTAATTTCAGCCCCCCCCCCCCCCAAATTAACATATGTGGACGTGTTCTCTAATATCAGCCCCCCCCCCCAAAATAACATATGTGGACCTTTTCTCTAATATCAGCCCCCCCCCCCCAAATTAACATATGTGGACGTGTTCTCTAATATCAGCCCCCCCCCCAAAAAATAACATATGTGGACCTGTTCTCTAATTTCAGCCCCCCCCCCCCCAAATTAACATATGTGGACCTGTTCTCTAATATCAGCCCCCCCCCCCCAAAAAAAAATAACATATGTGGACCTGTTCTCTAATATCAGCCCCCCCCCCCAAAAAAAACACACATGTGGACCTGTTCTCTAATATAAGCCCCCCCCCCCCAAAAAAATAACATATGTGGACCTGTTCTCTATTATCAGCCCCCCCCCCCAAAAAAATAACATATGTGGACCTGTTCTCTATTATCAGCACCCCCCACCCCCCCCCCCAAAATAACATATGTGGACCTGTTCTCTATTATCAGCCCCCCCCCCCCCAAAATAACATATGTGGACCTGTTCTCTAATTTCAGCCCCCCCCCCCCAAATTAACATATGTGGACGTGTTCTCTAATATCAGCCCCCCCCCCCAAAAATAACATATGTGGACCTGTTCTCTAATATCAGCCCCCCCCCCCCAAAATAACATATGTGGACCTTTTCTCTAATATCAGCCCCCCCCCCCCCAAAATAACATATGTGGACCTGTTCTCTAATATCAGCCCCCCCCCCCCCAAAAAAAATAACATATGTGGACCTGTTCTCTAATATCAGCCCCCCCCCCCCCCCCCCCAAAATAAAATATGTGGACCTGTTCTCTAATATCAGCCCCCCCCCCCAAAAAAACACACATGTGGACCTGTTCTCTAATATCAGCCCCCCCCCCCCAAAAAAATAACATATGTGGACCTGTTCTCTATTATCAGCCCCCCCCCCCAAAAACAAAATAACATATGTGGACCTGTTCTCTATTATCAGCCCCCCCCCCAAAAAAAAATAACATATGTGGACCTGTTCTCTAATATCAGCCCCCCCCCCCCAAAATAACATATGTGGACGTGTTCTCTAATATCAGCCCCCCCCAAAATAACATATGTGGACCTGTTCTCTAATATCAGCCCCCCCCCCAAAAAATAACATATGTGGACCTGTTCTCTAATATCAGCCCCCCCCCCAAAATAACATATGTGGACCTGTTCTCTAATATCAGCCCCCCCCCAAAAAATAACATATGTGGACCTGTTCTCTAATATCAGCCCCCCCCCCAAAAAAAACACACATGTGGACCTGTTCTCTAATATCAGCCCCCCCCCCCAAAAAAATAACATATGTGGACCTGTTCTCTATTATCAGCCCCCCCCCCCCCAAAAAAAAATAACATATGTGGACCTGTTCTCTATTATCAGCCCCCCCCCCCCCAAAATAACATATGTGGACCTGTTCTCTATTATCAGCCCCCCCCCCCCCCCAAAAATAACATCTGTGGACCTGTTCTCTAATATCAGCCCCCCCCCCAAAAAAATAACATATGTGGACCTGTTCTCTATTATCAGCCCCCCCCCAAAAAAATAACATATGAGGACCTGTTCTCTAATATCAGCCCCCCCCAAAAAATAACATATGTGGACGTGTTCTCTAATATCAGCCCCCCCCCAAAATAACATATGTGGACCTGTTCTCTAATATCAGCCCCCCCCCCAAAAATAACATATGTGGACCTGTTCTCTAATATCAGCCCCCCCCCCCCCCAAAATAACATATGTGGACCTGTTCTCTAATATCAGCCCCCCCCCCAAAAAAAACACACATGTGGACCTGTTCTCTAATATCAGCCCCCCCCCCAAAATAACATATGTGGACCTGTTCTCTAATATCAGCCCCCCCCCCCCAAAATAACATATGTGGACCTGTTCTCTAATATCAGCCCCCCCCCCCCCAAAAAAAATAACACATGTGGACCTGTTCTCTAATATCAGCCCCCCCCCCCAAAATAACATATGTGGACCTGTTCTCTAATATCAGCCCCCCAAAATAACATATGTGGACCTGTTCTCTAATATCAGCCCCCCCCCCCCCCAAAATAACATATGTGGACCTGTTCTCTAATATCAGCCCCCCCCCCACAAAAAAAATAACAATGTGGACCTGTTCTCTAATATCAGCCCCCCCCCCCAAAATAACATATGTGGACCTGTTCTCTAATATCAGCCCCCCCCAAAATAACATATGTGGACCTGTTCTCTAATATCAGCCCCCCCCCCCAAAATAACATATGTGGACCTGTTCTCTAATATCAGCCCCCCCCCCCCCCCAAAATAACATATGTGGACCTGTTCTCTAATATCAGCCCCCCCCCCCAAAATAACATATGTGGACCTGTTCTCTAATATCAGCCCCCCCCCCCAAAAAATAACATATGTGGACCTGTTCTCTATTATCAGCCCCCCCCCCCCAAAAAAAAATAACATATGTGGACCTGTTCTCTATTATCAGCCCCCCCCCCCCCAAAATAACATATGTGGACCTGTTCTCTATTATCAGCCCCCCCCCCCCCCAAAATAACACGTGGACCTGTTCTCTAATATCAGCCCCCCCCCCCCCCAAATAACATATGTGGACCTGTTCTCTATTATCAGCCCCCCCCCCCAAAAAAAGAAATAACACATGTGGACCTGTTCTCTAATATCAGCCCCCCCCCCCCCAAAATAACATATGTGGACCTGTTCTCTAATATCAGCCCCCCCAAAATAACATATGTGGACCTGTTCTCTAATATCAGCCCCCCCCCCCCCCAAAATAACATATGTGGACCTGTTCTCTAATATCAGCCCCCCCCCCCCCCCAAAATAACATATGTGGACGTGTTCTCTAATATCAGCCCCCCCCCCCAAAAAAAATAACATAGGTGGACCTGTTCTCCAATATCAGCCCCCCCCCCCAAAAAAAATAAATAACACATGTGGACCTGTTCTCTAATATCAGCCCCCCCCCCCCCCCAAAATAACATATGTGGACCTGTTCTCAATATCAGCCCCCCCCCCAAAAAAAAACACATGTGGACCTGTTCTCTAATATCAGCCCCCCCCCCCAAAATAACATATGTGGACTGTTCTCTATATCAGCCCCCCCCCCCAAATAACATAGGTGGACCTGTTCTCCAATATCAGCCCCCCCCCCCAAAAAAAATAAATAACACATGTGGACCTGTTCTCTAATATCAGCCCCCCCCCCCCAAAATAACATATGTGGACCTGTTCTCTATTATCAGCCCCCCCCCCCCAAAATAACATATGTGGACCTGTTCTCTATTATCAGCCCCCCCCCCCCCAAAATAACATATGAGGACCTGTTCTCTATTATCAGCCCCCCCCCCCCCCCCCCAAAATAACATATGTGGACCTGTTCTCTATTATCAGCCCCCCCCCCCCCAAAATAACATATGTGGACCTGTTCTCTAATTTCAGCCCCCCCCCCCCAAATTAACATATGTGGACGTGTTCTCTAATATCAGCCCCCCCCAAAAAAATAACATATGAGGACCTGTTCTCTAATATCAGCTCCCCCCCAAAAAATAACATATGTGGACGTGTTCTCTAATATCAGCCCCCCCCCAAAATAACATATGTGGACCTGTTCTCTAATATCAGCCCCCCCCCAAAAAATAACATATGTGGACCTGTTCTCTAATATCAGCCCCCCCCCCCCCCCAAAATAACATATGTGGACCTGTTCTCTAATATCAGCCCACCCCCCAAAAAAAACACACATGTGGACCTGTTCTCTAATATCAGCCCCCCCCCCCAAAAAAATAACATATGTGGACCTGTTCTCTATTATCAGCCCCCCCCCCCCAAAAAAAAATAACATATGTGGACCTGTTCTCTATTATCAGCCCCCCCCCCCCAAAATTACATATGTGGACGTGTTCTCTAATATCAGCCCCCCCCCAAAAAATAACATATGTGGACCTGTTCTCTAATATCAGCCCCCCCCCCCCAAAATAACATATGTGGACCTTTTCTCTAATATCAGCCCCCCCCCCCCCCCCCCAAAATAACATATGTGGACCTGTTCTCTAATATCAGCCCCCCCCCCCCCAAAAAAAATAACATATGTGGACCTGTTCTCTAATATCAGCCCCCCCCCCCCCCAAAATAACATATGTGGACCTGTTCTCTAATATCAGCCCCCCCCCCCAAAAAAAACACACATGTGGACCTGTTCTCTAATATCAGCCCCCCCCCCCAAAAAAATAACATGTGGACCTGTTCTCTATTATCAGCCCCCCCCCCCAAAAAAAAAAAAAACATATGTGGACCTGTTCTCTATTATCAGCACCCCCCCCCAAAAAAAATAACATATGTGGACCTGTTCTCTAATATCAGCCCCCCCCCCCAAAATAACATATGTGGACGTGTTCTCTAATATCAGCCCCCCCCAAAATAACATATGTGGACCTGTTCTCTAATATCAGCCCCCCCCCCCCAAAAAAATAACATATGTGGACCTGTTCTCTAATATCAGCCCCCCCCCCAAAAAATAACATATGTGGACCTGTTCTCTAATATCAGCCCCCCCCCCAAAAAAACACACATGTGGACCTGTTCTCTAATATCAGCCCCCCCCCCAAAAAAAATAACATATGTGGACCTGTTCTCTATTATCAGCCCCCCCCCCCAAAAAAAAATAACATATGTGGACCTGTTCTCTATTATCAGCCCCCCCCCCCCAAAATAACATATGTGGACCTGTTCTCTATTATCAGCCCCCCCCCCCCCCCCAAAATAACATATGTGGACCTGTTCTCTATTATCAGCCCCCCCCAAAATAACATATGTGGACATGTTCTCTAATATCAGCCCCCCCCCCAAAAAAAACACATGTGGACCTGTTCTCTAATATCAGCCCCCCCCCCCCCCCAAAATAATAACATATGTGGACCTGTTCTCTAATATCAGCCCCCCCCCAAAAAAAATAACATATGTGGACCTGTTCTCTAATATCAGCCCCCCCCCCCCCAAAAAATAACATATGTGGACCTGTTCTCTAATATCAGCCCCCCCCCCCCAAAAAAACACACGTGGACCTGTTCTCTAATATCAGCCCCCCCCCCCCCAAAAAATAACATATGTGGACCTGTTCTCTATTATCAGCCCCCCCCCCCAAAAAAAATAACATATGTGGACCTGTTCTCTATTATCAGCCCCCCCCCCCCAAAATAACATATGTGGACCTGTTCTCTATTATCAGCCCCCACCCCCCCCCAAAATAACATATGTGGACCTGTTCTCTATTATCAGCCCCCCCCCCCCCCCAAAATAACATATGTGGACCTGTTCTCTATTATCAGCCCCCCCCCCCCCCAAAAATAATATATGTGGACCTGTTCTCTAATTTCAGCCCCCCCCCCCCCCAAATTAACATATGTGGACGTGTTCTCTAATATCAGCTCCCCCCCAAAAAATAACATATGTGGACGTGTTCTCTAATATCAGCCCCCCCCCAAAAAAATAACATAAGTGGACCTGTTCTCTAATATCAGCCCCCCCCCCAAAAATAACATAAGTGGACCTGTTCTCTATTATCAGCCCCCCCCCAAAAAAAATAACATATGTGGACCTGTTCTCTAATTTCAGCCCCCCCCAAAAAATAACATATGTGGACGTGTTCTCTAATGTCAGCCCCCCCCCAAAAAATAACATATGTGGACCTGTTCTCTAATATCAGCCCCCCCCAAAAAAAATAACATATGTGGACCTGTTCTCTAATATCAGCCCCCCCCAAATAACACATGTGGACCTGTTCTCTAATATCAGCCCCCCCCAAAATAACATATGTGGACATGTTCTCTAATATCAGCCCCCCCCCAAAAAAAAACACATGTGGACCTGTTCTCTAATATCAGCCCCCCCCCCCAAAAATAATAACATATGTGGACCTGTTCTCTAATATCAGCCCCCCCCCCAAAAAATAACATAAGTGGACATGTTCTCTATTATCAGCCCCCCCCCCCAAAAAAAAATAACATATGTGGACCTGTTCTCTAATATCAGCCCCCCCCCAAATAACACATGTGAACCTGTTCTCTAATATCAGCCCCCCCCCCAAAAAAACCACACATGTGGACCTGTTCTCTAATATCAGCCCCCCCCCCCAAAAAAATAACATATGTGGACCTGTTCTCTATTATCAGCCCCCCCCCCCCCAAAAAAAATAACATATGTGGACCTGTTCTCTATTATCAGCCCCCCCCCCCCCCAAAAATAACATATGTGGACGTGTTCTCTAATATCAGCCCCCCCCAAAATAACATATGTGGACCTGTTCTCTAATATCAGCCCCCCCCCCCAAAAAATAACACTATGTGGACCTGTTCTCTAATATCAGCCCCCCCCCCCCCCCAAAATATAACATATGTGGACCTGTTCTCTAATATCAGCCCCCCCCCCAAAAAACTAACATATGTGGACCTGTTCTCTAATATCAGCCCCCCCCCCCCCCAAAAAATAACATATGTGGACCTGTTCTCTAATATCAGCCCCCCCCCCCCCAAAAAAACACACGTGGACCTGTTCTCTAATATCAGCCCCCCCCCCCCAAAAAATAACATATGTGGACCTGTTCTCTATTATCAGCCCCCCCCCCCCAAAAAAAATAACATATGTGGACCTGTTCTCTATTATCAGCCCCCCCCCCCAAAATAACATATGTGGACCTGTTCTCTATTATCAGCCCCCCCCCCCCCCCCCAAAATAACATATGTGGACCTGTTCTCTATTATCAGCCCCCCCCCCCCCCCCAAAATAACATATGTGGACCTGTTCTCTATTATCAGCCCCCCCCCCCCCCAAAATAACATATGTGGACCTGTTCTCTAATTTCAGCCCCCCCCCCCCAAATTAACATATGTGGACGTGTTCTCTAATATCAGCCCCCCCCAAAAAAATAACATATGTGGACCTGTTCTCTAATATCAGCTCCCCCCCAAAAAATAACATATGTGGACGTGTTCTCTAATATCAGCCCCCCCCCCAAAAAATAACATAAGTGGACCTGTTCTCTAATATCAGCCCCCCCCCCAAAAATAACATAAGTGGACCTGTTCTCTATTATCAGCCCCCCCCCCAAAAAATAACATATGTGGACCTGTTCTCTAATTTCAGCCCCCCCAAAAAAATAACATATGTGGACGTGTTCTCTAATGTCAGCCCCCCCCCCAAAAATAACATATGTGGACCTGTTCTCTAATATCAGCCCCCCCCCAAAAAATAACATATGTGGACCTGTTCTCTAATTTCAGCCCCCCCCCCCAAAAATAACATATGTGGACGTGTTCTCTAATGTCAGCCCCCCCCCAAAAAATAACATATGTGGACCTGTTCTCTAATATCAGCCCCCCCCCAAAAAAATAACATATGTGGACCTGTTCTCTAATATCAGCCCCCCCCAAATAACACATGTGGACCTGTTCTCTAATATCAGCCCCCCCCAAAATAACATATGTGGACCTGTTCTCTAATATCAGCCCCCCCCCCAAAATAATAACATATGTGGACCTGTTCTCTAATATCAGCCCCCCCCCCCAAAAAATAACATAAGTGGACATGTTCTCTATTATCAGCCCCCCCCCCCAAAAAAAAATAACATATGTGGACCTGTTCTCTAATATCAGCCCCCCCCCAAATAACACATGTGAACCTGTTCTCTAATATCAGCCCCCCCAAAATAACATATGTGGACCTGTTCTCTAATATCAGCCCCCCCCCCCAAAAAAACCACATGTGGACCTGTTCTCTATTATCAGCCCCCCCCCCCCCCAAAATAACATATGTGGACCTGTTCTCTATTATCAGCCCCCCCCCTAACATATGTGGACGTGTTCTCTAATATCAGCCCCCCCCAAAAAAATAACATATGTGGACCTGTTCTCTATTATCAGCCCCCCCCCCAAAAAATAACATATGTGGACCTGTTCTCTAATATCAGCCCCCCCCCAAATAACACATGTGAACCTGTTCTCTAATATCAGCCCCCCCCCCAAAAAAACCACACATGTGGACCTGTTCTCTAATATCAGCCCCCCCCCCAAAAAAATAACATATGTGGACCTGTTCTCTATTATCAGCCCCCCCCCCCCCAAAAAAATAACATATGTGGACCTGTTCTCTATTATCAGCCCCCCCCCCCCCAAAAATAACATATGTGGACGTGTTCTCTAATATCAGCCCCCCCCAAAATAACATATGTGGACCTGTTCTCTAATATCAGCCCCCCCCCAAAAAAAATAACATATGTGGACCTGTTCTCTAATATCAGCCCCCCCCCCCCCAAAAAATAACATATGTGGACCTGTTCTCTAATATCAGCCCCCCCCCCCAAAAAAAACACACGTGGACCTGTTCTCTAATATCAGCCCCCCCCCCCCAAAAAAATAACATATGTGGACCTGTTCTCTATTATCAGCCCCCCCCCCCAAAAAAATAACATATGTGGACCTGTTCTCTATTATCAGCCCCCCCCCCCCCAAAATAACATATGTGGACCTGTTCTCTATTATCAGCCCCCCCCCCCCCCCCCAAAATAACATATGTGGACCTGTTCTCTATTATCAGCCCCCCCCCCCCCCCCCCCCAAAATAACATATGTGGACCTGTTCTCTATTATCAGCCCCCCCCCCCCCCAAATTAACATATGTGGACGTGTTCTCTAATATCAGCCCCCCCAAAAAAAATAACATATGTGGACCTGTTCTCTAATATCAGCCCCCCCCAAATAACACATGTGGACCTGTTCTCTAATATCAGCCCCCCCCAAAATAACATATGTGGACATGTTCTCTAATATCAGCCCCCCCCCAAAAAAAAACACATGTGGACCTGTTCTCTAATATCAGCCCCCCCCCCCCCCCAAAATAATAACATATGTGGACCTGTTCTCTAATATCAGCCCCCCCCCAAAAAAAATAACATATGTGGACCTGTTCTCTAATATCAGCCCCCCCCCCCCCAAAAAATAACATATGTGGACCTGTTCTCTAATATCAGCCCCCCCCCCCCAAAAAAACACACGTGGACCTGTTCTCTAATATCAGCCCCCCCCCCCCCAAAAAATAACATATGTGGACCTGTTCTCTATTATCAGCCCCCCCCCCCAAAAAAAATAACATATGTGGACCTGTTCTCTATTATCAGCCCCCCCCCCCCAAAATAACATATGTGGACCTGTTCTCTATTATCAGCCCCCACCCCCCCCCAAAATAACATATGTGGACCTGTTCTCTATTATCAGCCCCCCCCCCCCCCCCAAAATAACATATGTGGACCTGTTCTCTATTATCAGCCCCCCCCCCCCCCCAAAAATAATATATGTGGACCTGTTCTCTAATTTCAGCCCCCCCCCCCCCCAAATTAACATATGTGGACGTGTTCTCTAATATCAGCTCCCCCCCAAAAAATAACATATGTGGACGTGTTCTCTAATATCAGCCCCCCCCCCAAAAAATAACATAAGTGGACCTGTTCTCTAATATCAGCCCCCCCCCCAAAAATAACATAAGTGGACCTGTTCTCTATTATCAGCCCCCCCCCCAAAAAATAACATATGTGGACCTGTTCTCTAATTTCAGCCCCCCCCAAAAAATAACATATGTGGACGTGTTCTCTAATGTCAGCCCCCCCCCAAAAAATAACATATGTGGACCTGTTCTCTAATATCAGCCCCCCCCAAAAAAAATAACATATGTGGACCTGTTCTCTAATATCAGCCCCCCCCAAATAACACATGTGGACCTGTTCTCTAATATCAGCCCCCCCCAAAATAACATATGTGGACATGTTCTCTAATATCAGCCCCCCCCCCAAAAAAAACACATGTGGACCTGTTCTCTAATATCAGCCCCCCCCCCCAAAAAATAATAACATATGTGGACCTGTTCTCTAATATCAGCCCCCCCCCAAAAAAATTACATAAGTGGACATGTTCTCTATTATCAGCCCCCCCCCCAAAAAATAACATATGTGGACCTGTTCTCTAATATCAGCCCCCCCCCAAATAACACATGTGAACCTGTTCTCTAATATCAGCCCCCCCCCCAAAAAAACCACACATGTGGACCTGTTCTCTAATATCAGCCCCCCCCCCCAAAAAAATAACATATGTGGACCTGTTCTCTATTATCAGCCCCCCCCCCCCCCAAAAAATAACATATGTGGACCTGTTCTCTATTATCAGCCCCCCCCCCCCCCCAAAAATAACATATGTGGACGTGTTCTCTAATATCAGCCCCCCCCCAAAATAACATATGTGGACCTGTTCTCTAATATCAGCCCCCCCCCCAAAAAAAATAACATATGTGGACCTGTTCTCTAATATCAGCCCCCCCCCCCCCCAAAAAATAACATATGTGGACCTGTTCTCTAATATCAGCCCCCCCCCCAAAAAAAACACACGTTCTCTAATATCAGCCCCCCCCCCCAAAAAAAACACACGTGGACCTGTTCTCTAATATCAGCCCCCCCCCCCCAAAAAAATAACATATGTGGACCTGTTCTCTATTATCAGCCCCCCCCCCCCAAAAAAATAACATATGTGGACCTGTTCTCTATTATCAGCCCCCCCCCCCCCAAAATAACATATGTGGACCTGTTCTCTATTATCAGCCCCCCCCCCCCCCCCAAAATAACATATGTGGACCTGTTCTCTATTATCAGCCCCCCCCCCCCCCCCCCCCCCAAAATAACATATGTGGACCTGTTCTCTATTATCAGCCCCCCCCCCCCCCCAAAATAATATATGTGGACCTGTTCTCTAATTTCAGCCCCCCCCCCCCCCAAATTAACATATGTGGACGTGTTCTCTAATATCAGCCCCCCCCAAAAAAATAACATATGTGGACCTGTTCTCTAATATCAGCCCCCCCCCCAAAAATAACATAAGTGGACCTGTTCTCTATTATCAGCCCCCCCCCCCCCAAAATAACATATGTGGACCTGTTCTCTATTATCAGCCCCCCCCCCCCAAAATAACATATGTGGACCTGTTCTCTAATTTCAGCCCCCCCCGCCCCAAATTAACATATGTGGACGTGTTCTCTAATATCAGCCCCCCCCAAAAAAATAACATATGTGGACCTGTTCTCTAATATCAGCTCCCCCCCGAAAAATAACATATGTGGACGTGTTCTCTAATATCAGCCCCCCCCCCCCAAAAAATAACATATGTGGACCTGTTTTCTATTATAAGCCCCCCCCCCCAAAAAAATAACATATGTGGACCTGTTCTCTAATATCAGCCCCCCCCGCAAAAAATAACATATGTGGACCTGTTCTCTATTATCAGCCCCCCCCCCCAAAATAACATATGTGGACCTGTTCTCTAATATCAGCCCCCCCCCCAAAATAACATATGTGGACCTTTTCTCTAATATCAGCCCCCCCCCCCCCCCCAAAATAACATATGTGGACCTGTTCTCTAATATCAGCCCCCCCCCAAAAAAAAACACACATGTGGACCTGTTCTCTAATATCAGCCCCCCCCCCCCAAAATAACATATGTGGACCTGTTCTCTAATATCAGCCCCCCCCAAAAAAAAACACACATGTGGACCTGTTCTCTAATATCAGCCCCCCCCCCCCAAAAAATAACACATGTGGACCTGTTCTCTAATATCAGCCCCCCCCCCCCCCAAAATAACATATGTGGACCTGTTCTCTAATATCAGCCCCCCCCCCAAAAAAAACACACATGTGGACCTGTTCTCTAATATCAGCCCCCCCCCCCCAAAAAATAACATATGTGGACCTGTTCTCTATTATCAGCCCCCCCCAAAAAAAAACAATGTGGACCTGTTCTCTAATATCAGCCCCCCCCCCAAAAATAACATATGTGGACCTGTTCTCTATTATCAGCCCCCCCCCCCCCAAAATAACATATGTGGACCTGTTCTCTATTATCAGCCCCCCCCCCCCCCCAAAAATAACATATGTGGACCTGTTCTCTATTATCAGCCCCCCCCCCCCCCAAAATAACATATGTGGACCTGTTCTCTATTATCAGCCCCCCCCCCCCCCATAATAACATATGTGGACCTGTTCTCTAATTTCAGCCCCCCCCCCCCAAATTAACATATGTGGACGTGTTCTCTAATATCAGCCCCCCCCAAAAAAATAACATATGTGGACCTGTTCTCTAATATCAGCTCCCCCCCAAAAAATAACATATGTGGACGTGTTCTCTAATATCAGCCCCCCCCCCAAAAAATAACATAAGTGGACCTGTTCTCTAATATCAGCCCCCCCCCCAAAAATAACATAAGTGGACCTGTTCTCTATTATCAGCCCCCCCAAAAAAAAATAACATATGTGGACCTGTTCTCTAATTTCAGCCCCCCCCAAAAAATAACATATGTGGACGTGTTCTCTAATGTCAGCCCCCCCCCCAAAAATAACATATGTGGACCTGTTCTCTAATATCAGCCCCCCCCCAAAAAAATAACATATGTGGACCTGTTCTCTAATATCAGCCCCCCCCAAATAACACATGTGGACCTGTTCTCTAATATCAGCCCCCCCCAAAATAACATATGTGGACCTGTTCTCTAATATCAGCCCCCCCCCCCAAAATAATAACATATGTGGACCTGTTCTCTAATATCAGCCCCCCCCCCCAAAAATAACATAAGTGGACATGTTCTCTATTATCAGCCCCCCCCCCCCAAAAAAAATAACATATGTGGACCTGTTCTCTAATATCAGCCCCCCCCCAAATAACACATGTGAACCTGTTCTCTAATATCAGCCCCCCCAAAATAACATATGTGGACCTGTTCTCTAATATCAGCCCCCCCCCCCCAAAAAACCACATGTGGACCTGTTCTCTATTATCAGCCCCCCCCCCCCCCCCCCCAAAATAACATATGTGGACCTGTTCTCTATTATCAGCCCCCCCCCCCCAAAATAACATATGTGGACCTGTTCTCTAATTTCAGCCCCCCCCGCCCCAAATTAACATATGTGGACGTGTTCTCTAATATCAGCCCCCCCAAAAAAAATAACATATGTGGACCTGTTCTCTAATATCAGCTCCCCCCCGAAAAATAACATATGTGGACGTGTTCTCTAATATCAGCCCCCCCCCCCCCAAAAATAACATATGTGGACCTGTTTTCTATTATAAGCCCCCCCCCCAAAAAAAATAACATATGTGGACCTGTTCTCTAATATCAGCCCCCCCCGCAAAAAATAACATATGTGGACCTGTTCTCTATTATCAGCCCCCCCCCCCAAAATAACATATGTGGACCTGTTCTCTAATATCAGCCCCCCCCCCAAAATAACATATGTGGACCTTTTCTCTAATATCAGCCCCCCCCCCCCCCCCCCCAAAATAACATATGTCGACCTGTTCTCTAATATCAGCCCCCCCCCCAAAAAAAAAAAAAACATATGTGGACCTGTTCTCTAATATCAGCCCCCCCCCCCCCAAAATAACATATGTGGACCTGTTCTCTAATATCAGCCCCCCCCAAAAAAAAACACACATGTGGACCTGTTCTCTAATATCAGCCCCCCCCCCAAAAAATAACACATGTGGACCTGTTCTCTAATATCAGCCCCCCCCCCCCAAAATAACATATGTGGACCTGTTCTCTAATATCAGCCCCCCCCAAAAAAAAACACACATGTGGACCTGTTCTCTAATATCAGCCCCCCCCCCCCCCAAAAATAACATATGTGGACCTGTTCTCTATTATCAGCCCCCCCCCCCAAAATAACATATGTGGACCTGTTCTCTATTATCAGCCCCCCCCCCCCCCCCCCAAAATAACATATGTGGACCTGTTCTCTATTATCAGCCCCCCCCCCCCCCAAAATAACATATGTGGAACTGTTCTCTATTATCAGCCCCCCCCCCCCCCAAAATAACATATGTGGACCTGTTCTCTAATTTCAGCCCCCCCCCCCCAAATTAACATATGTGGACGTGTTCTCTAATATCAGCCCCCCCCAAAAAAATAACATATGTGGACCTGTTCTCTAATATCAGCTCCCCCCCAAAAAATAACATATGTGGACGTGTTCTCTAATATCAGCCCCCCCCCCAAAAAATAACATAAGTGGACCTGTTCTCTAATATCAGCCCCCCCCCCAAAAATAACATAAGTGGACCTGTTCTCTATTATCAGCCCCCCCCCAAAAAAATAACATATGTGGACCTGTTCTCTAATTTCAGCCCCCCCCAAAAAATAACATATGTGGACGTGTTCTCTAATGTCAGCCCCCCCCCCAAAAATAACATATGTGGACCTGTTCTCTAATATCAGCCCCCCCCCCCAAAAATAACATATGTGGACATGTTCTCTAATATCAGCCCCCCCCCCCAAAAAAACACATGTGGACCTGTTCTCTAATATCAGCCCCCCCCCCCCCAAAATAATAACATATGTGGACCTGTTCTCTAATATCAGCCCCCCCCCCAAAAAATAACATAAGTGGACATGTTCTCTATTATCAGCCCCCCCCAAAAAAAATAACATATGTGGACCTGTTCTCTAATATCAGCCCCCCCCCAAATAACACATGTGAACCTGTTCTCTAATATCAGCCCCCCCCCAAAAAAACCACACATGTGGACCTGTTCTCTAATATCAGCCCCCCCCCCCCAAAAAAATAACATATGTGGACCTGTTCTCTATTATCAGCCCCCCCCCCCCAAAAAAAAATAACATATGTGGACCTGTTCTCTATTATCAGCCCCCCCCCCCCAAAAAAATAACATATGTGGACCTGTTCTCTGATATCAGCCCCCCCCCCAAAAATAACATATGTGGACGTGTTCTCTAATATCAGCCCCCCCCAAAATAACATATGTGGACCTGTTCTCTAATATCAGCCCCCCCCCCAAAAAATAACATATGTGGACCTGTTCTCTAATATCAGCCCCCCCCCCCCCCCAAAAATAACATATGTGGACCTGTTCTCTAATATCAGCCCCCCCCCCAAAAAAAACACACATGTGGACCTGTTCTCTAATATCAGCCCCCCCCCCCCAAAAAATAACATATGTGGACCTGTTCTCTATTATCAGCCCCCCCCCCCAAAAAAAATAACATATGTGGACCTGTTCTCTATTATCAGCCCCCCCCCCCCAAAATAACATATGTGGACCTGTTCTCTATTATCAGCCCCCACCCCCCCCCAAAATAACATATGTGGACCTGTTCTCTATTATCAGCCCCCCCCCCCCCCAAAATAACATATGTGGACCTGTTCTCTATTATCAGCCCCCACCCCCCCCCAAAATAACATATGTGGACCTGTTCTCTATTATCAGCCCCCCCCCCCCCAAAATAACATATGTGGACCTGTTCTCTAATTTCAGCCCCCCCCCCCCCCCCCAAATTAACATATGTGGACGTGTTCTCTAATATCAGCCCCCCCCCAAAAAATAACATATGTGGACCTGTTCTCTAATATCAGCTCCCCCCCAAAAAATAACATATGTGGACGTGTTCTCTAATATCAGCCCCCCCCCCCCCAAAAATAACATAAGTGGACCTGTTCTCTAATATCAGCCCCCCCCCCAAAAATAACATAAGTGGACCTGTTCTCTATTATCAGCCCCCCCCCCCCCAAAAAATAACATATGTGGACCTGTTCTCTAATTTCAGCCCCCCCCCCAAAAATAACATATGTGGACGTGTTCTCTAATGTCAGCCCCCCCCCAAAAAATAACATATGTGGACCTGTTCTCTAATATCAGCCCCCCCCCCAAAAAATAACATATGTGGACCTGTTCTCTAATATCAGCCCCCCCCCAAATAACACATGTGGACCTGTTCTCTAATATCAGCCCCCCCCAAAATAACATATGTGGACCTGTTCTCTAATATCAGCCCCCCCCCAAAAAAAAACACATGTGGACCTGTTCTCTAATATCAGCCCCCCCCCCCAAAATAATAACATATGTGGACCTGTTCTCTAATATCAGCCCCCCCCCCCCAAAATAACATAAGTGGACATGTTCTCTATTATCAGCCCCCCCCCCCCAAAAATAACATATGTGGACCTGTTCTCTAATATCAGCCCCCCCCAAATAACACATGTGAACCTGTTCTCTAATATCAGCCCCCCCAAAATAACATATGTGGACCTGTTCTCTAATATCAGCCCCCCCCCCCCCCCAAAAAACCACATGTGGACCTGTTCTCTATTATCAGCCCCCCCCCCCCCCCAAAATAACATATGTGGACCTGTTCTCTATTATCAGCCCCCCCCCCCAAAATAACATATGTGGACCTGTTCTCTATTATCAGCCCCCCCCCCCCAAAATAACATATGTGGACCTGTTCTCTAATATCAGCCCCCCCCCAAAAAAATAACATATGTGGACCTGTTCTCTAATATCAGCTCCCCCCCGAAAAATAACATATGTGGACGTGTTCTCTAATATCAGCCCTTCCCCCCAAAAAATAACATAAGTGGACCTGTTCTCTAATATCAGCCCCCCCCAAATAACACATGTGGACCTGTTCTCTAATATCAGCCCCCAAAAAAATAACATATGTGGACCTGTTCTCTAATATCAGCCCCCCCCCCAAAAAAATAACATATGTGGACCTGTTCTCTAATATAAGCCCCCCCCCCAAAAAAACACACATGTGGACCTGTTCTCTAATATCAGCCCCCCCCCCCAAAAATAACATATGTGGACCTGTTCTCTATTATCAGCCCCCCCCCCAAAAAAAAAAACATATGTGAACCTGTTCTCTATTATCAGCCCCCCCCCCCCCAAAAATAACATATGTGGACCTGTTCTCTATTATCAGCCCCCCCCCCCCCCCCCCAAAATAACATATGTGGACCTGTTCTCTATTATCAGCCCCCCCCCCCCAAAATAACATATGTGGACCTGTTCTCTATTATCAGCCCCCCCCCCCCCCAAAAATAATATATGTGGACCTGTTCTCTAATTTCAGCCCCCCCCCCCCCAAATTAACATATGTGGACGTGTTCTCTAATATCAGCCCCCCCCAAAAAAATAACATATGTGGACCTGTTCTCTAATATCAGCTCCCCCCCAAAAAATAACATATGTGGACGTGTTCTCTAATATCAGCCCCCCCCCCCAAAAATAACATAAGTGGACCTGTTCTCTAATATCAGCCCCCCCCCAAAAAATAACATATGTGGACCTGTTCTCTATTATCAGCCCCCCCCCCCCCCCAAAAATAACATATGTGGACCTGTTCTCTATTATCAGCCCCCCCCCCCAAAATAACATATGTGGACCTGTTCTCTAATTTCAGCCCCCCCCGCCCCAAATTAACATATGTGGACGTGTTCTCTAATATCAGCCCCCCCCCAAAAAATAACAGATGTGGACCTGTTCTCTAATATCAGCTCCCCCCCGAAAAATAACATATGTGGACGTGTTCTCTAATATCAGCCCTTCCCCCCAAAAAATAACATAAGTGGACCTGTTCTCTAATATCAGCCCCCCCCCCCAAAAAAATAACATATGTGGACCTGTTTTCTATTATAAGCCCCCCCCCCAAAAAAAATAACATATGTGGACCTGTTCTCTAATATCAGCCCCCCCCCAAAATAACACATGTGGACCTGTTCTCTAATATCAGCCCCCCCCCCAAAAAAACCACACATGTGGACCTGTTCTCTAATATCAGCCCCCCCCCCCAAAAAAATAACATATGTGGACCTGTTCTCTATTATCAGCCCCCCCCCCCCAAAAAAAAAGAACATATGTGGACCTGTTCTCTATTATCAGCCCCCCCCCCCAAAAAAATAACATATGTGGACCTGTTCTCTGATATCAGCCCCCCCCCCCAAAAATAACATATGTGGACCTGTTCTCTATTATCAGCCCCCCCCCCCAAAAAAAATAACATAAGTGGACATGTTCTCTATTATCAGCCCCCCCCCCCCAAAAATAACATATGTGGACCTGTTCTCTAATATCAGCCCCCCCCAAATAACACATGTGAACCTGTTCTCTAATATCAGCCCCCCCAAAATAACATATGTGGACCTGTTCTCTAATATCAGCCCCCCCCCCCCCCCAAAAAACCACATGTGGACCTGTTCTCTATTATCAGCCCCCCCCCCCCCCCAAAATAACATATGTGGACCTGTTCTCTATTATCAGCCCCCCCCCCCAAAATAACATATGTGGACCTGTTCTCTATTATCAGCCCCCCCCCCCCAAAATAACATATGTGGACCTGTTCTCTAATATCAGCCCCCCCCCAAAAAAATAACATATGTGGACCTGTTCTCTAATATCAGCTCCCCCCCGAAAAATAACATATGTGGACGTGTTCTCTAATATCAGCCCTTCCCCCCAAAAAATAACATAAGTGGACCTGTTCTCTAATATCAGCCCCCCCCAAATAACACATGTGGACCTGTTCTCTAATATCAGCCCCCAAAAAAATAACATATGTGGACCTGTTCTCTAATATCAGCCCCCCCAAAAAAATAACATATGTGGACCTGTTCTCTAATATAAGCCCCCCCCCCAAAAAAACACACATGTGGACCTGTTCTCTAATATCAGCCCCCCCCCCCAAAAATAACATATGTGGACCTGTTCTCTATTATCAGCCCCCCCCCCAAAAAAAAAAACATATGTGAACCTGTTCTCTATTATCAGCCCCCCCCCCCCAAAAATAACATATGTGGACCTGTTCTCTATTATCAGCCCCCCCCCCCCCCCAAAATAACATATGTGGACCTGTTCTCTATTATCAGCCCCCCCCCCCCAAAATAACATATGTGGACCTGTTCTCTATTATCAGCCCCCCCCCCCCCCAAAAATAATATATGTGGACCTGTTCTCTAATTTCAGCCCCCCCCCCCCCAAATTAACATATGTGGACGTGTTCTCTAATATCAGCCCCCCCCAAAAAAATAACATATGTGGACCTGTTCTCTAATATCAGCTCCCCCCAAAAAAATAACATATGTGGACGTGTTCTCTAATATCAGCCCCCCCCCCCAAAAATAACATAAGTGGACCTGTTCTCTAATATCAGCCCCCCCCCAAAAAATAACATATGTGGACCTGTTCTCTATTATCAGCCCCCCCCCCCCCCAAAAATAACATATGTGGACCTGTTCTCTATTATCAGCCCCCCCCCCCAAAATAACATATGTGGACCTGTTCTCTAATTTCAGCCCCCCCCGCCCCAAATTAACATATGTGGACGTGTTCTCTAATATCAGCCCCCCCCCAAAAAATAACAGATGTGGACCTGTTCTCTAATATCAGCTCCCCCCCGAAAAATAACATATGTGGACGTGTTCTCTAATATCAGCCCTTCCCCCCAAAAAATAACATAAGTGGACCTGTTCTCCAATATCAGCCCCCCCCCCCAAAAAATAACATATGTGGACCTGTTTTCTATTATAAGCCCCCCCCCCAAAAAAAATAACATATGTGGACCTGTTCTCTAATATCAGCCCCCCCCCAAATAACACATGTGAACCTGTTCTCTAATATCAGCCCCCCCCCAAAAAAACCACACATGTGGACCTGTTCTCTAATATCAGCCCCCCCCCCCAAAAAAATAACATATGTGGACCTGTTCTCTATTATCAGCCCCCCCCCCCAAAAAAAAAAGAACATATGTGGACCTGTTCTCTATTATCAGCCCCCCCCCCCAAAAAAATAACATATGTGGACCTGTTCTCTGATATCAGCCCCCCCCCCAAAAATAACATATGTGGACGTGTTCTCTAATATCAGCCCCCCCCAAAATAACATATGTGGACCTGTTCTCTAATATCAGCCCCCCCCCCAAAAAAATAACATATGTGGACCTGTTCTCTAATATCAGCCCCCCCCCCCCCCAAAAATAACATATGTGGACCTGTTCTCTAATATCAGCCCCCCCCCCAAAAAAAACACACATGTGGACCTGTTCTCTAATATCAGCCCCCCCCCCCCAAAAAATAACATATGTGGACCTGTTCTCTATTATCAGCCCCCCCCCCCAAAAAAAATAACATATGTGGACCTGTTCTCTATTATCAGCCCCCCCCCCCCAAAATAACATATGTGGACCTGTTCTCTATTATCAGCCCCCACCCCCCCCCAAAATAACATATGTGGACCTGTTCTCTATTATCAGCCCCCCCCCCCCCCAAAATAACATATGTGGACCTGTTCTCTATTATCAGCCCCCACCCCCCCCCAAAATAACATATGTGGACCTGTTCTCTATTATCAGCCCCCCCCCCCCCAAAATAACATATGTGGACCTGTTCTCTAATTTCAGCCCCCCCCCCCCCCCCAAATTAACATATGTGGACGTGTTCTCTAATATCAGCCCCCCCCCAAAAAATAACATATGTGGACCTGTTCTCTAATATCAGCTCCCCCCCAAAAAATAACATATGTGGACGTGTTCTCTAATATCAGCCCCCCCCCCCCCAAAAATAACATAAGTGGACCTGTTCTCTAATATCAGCCCCCCCCCCAAAAATAACATAAGTGGACCTGTTCTCTATTATCAGCCCCCCCCCCCAAAAAAATAACATATGTGGACCTGTTCTCTAATTTCAGCCCCCCCCCCAAAAATAACATATGTGGACGTGTTCTCTAATGTCAGCCCCCCCCCAAAAAATAACATATGTGGACCTGTTCTCTAATATCAGCCCCCCCCCAAAAAAATAACATATGTGGACCTGTTCTCTAATATCAGCCCCCCCCAAATAACACATGTGGACCTGTTCTCTAATATCAGCCCCCCCCAAAATAACATATGTGGACCTGTTCTCTAATATCAGCCCCCCCCCAAAATAACACATGTGGACCTGTTCTCTAATATCAGCCCCCCCCCCCAAAATAATAACACATGTGGACCTGTTCTCTAATATCAGCCCCCCCCCCCGTTCTCTAATATCAGCCCCCCCCCCAAAATAATAACATATGTGGACCTGTTCTCTAATATCAGCCCCCCCCCCCCCAAAATAACATAAGTGGACATGTTCTCTATTATCAGCCCCCCCCCCCCAAAAATAACATATGTGGACCTGTTCTCTAATATCAGCCCCCCCCAAATAACACATGTGAACCTGTTCTCTAATATCAGCCCCCCCAAAATAACATATGTGGACCTGTTCTCTAATATCAGCCCCCCCCCCCCCAAAAAAACCACATGTGGACCTGTTCTCTATTATCAGCCCCCCCCCCCCCCAAAATAACATATGTGGACCTGTTCTCTATTATCAGCCCCCCCCCCCAAAATAACATATGTGGACCTGTTCTCTATTATCAGCCCCCCCCCCCCAAAATAACATATGTGGACCTGTTCTCTAATATCAGCCCCCCCCAAATAACACATGTGGACCTGTTCTCTAATATCAGCCCCCAAAAAAATAACATATGTGGACCTGTTCTCTAATATCAGCCCCCCCCCCCCAAAAAATAACATATGTGGACCTGTTCTCTAATATCAGCCCCCCCCCAAAAAAAACACACATGTGGACCTGTTCTCTAATATCAGCCCCCCCCCCCAAAAATAACATATGTGGACCTGTTCTCTATTATCAGCCCCCCCCCCCAAAAAAAAACATATGTGGACCTGTTCTCTATTATCAGCCCCCCCCCCCCCAAAATAACATATGTGGACCTGTTCTCTATTATCAGCCCCCCCCCCCCCCAAAATAACATATGTGGACCTGTTCTCTATTATCAGCCCCCCCCCCCCCCAAAATAACATATGTGGACCTGTTCTCTATTATCAGCCCCCCCCCCCCCAAAATAACATATGTGGACCTGTTCTCTAATATCAGCCCCCCCCCCCAAAAAACAATGTGGACCTGTTCTCTAATATCAGCCCCCCCCCCCCAAATAACATATGTGGACGTGTTCTCTAATATCAGCCCCCCCCAAAAAAATAACATATGTGGACCTGTTCTCTAATATCAGCTCCCCCCAAAAAAATAACATATGTGGACGTGTTCTCTAATATCAGCCCCCCCCCCCAAAAAAAAACATAAGTGGACCTGTTCTCTAATATCAGCCCCCCCCCAAAAAATAACATATGTGGACCTGTTCTCTATTATCAGCCCCCCCCCCCCCCCAAAATAACATATGTGGACCTGTTCTCTATTATCAGCCCCCCCCCCCAAAATAACATATGTGGACCTGTTCTCTAATTTCAGCCCCCCCCCCGCCCCAAATTAACATATGTGGACGTGTTCTCTAATATCAGCCCCCCCCCAAAAAATAACAGATGTGGACCTGTTCTCTAATATCAGCTCCCCCCCGAAAAATAACATATGTGGACGTGTTCTCTAATATCAGCCCTTCCCCCCAAAAAATAACATAAGTGGACCTGTTCTCTAATATCAGCCCCCCCCCCCAAAAAATAACATATGTGGACCTGTTTTCTATTATAAGCCCCCCCCCCCCAAAAAAATAACATATGTGGACCTGTTCTCTAATATCAGCCCCCCCCGCAAAAAATAACATATGTGGACCTGTTCTCTATTATCAGCCCCCCCCCCCCAAAATAACATATGTGGACCTGTTCTCTAATATCAGCCCCCCCCCCAAAATAACATATGTGGACCTTTTCTCTAATATCAGCCCCCCCCCCCCCCCCCCCCCAAATAACATATGTGGACCTGTTCTCTAATATCAGCCCCCCCCCCCAAAAAAAAAAAAACATATGTGGACCTGTTCTCTAATATCAGCCCCCCCCCCCCCCCCCAAAATAACATATGTGGACCTGTTCTCTAATATCACCCCCCCCCCCCCCCAAAATAACATATGTGGACCTGTTCTCTAATATCAGCCCCCCCCCCCAAAAAAAACACACGTGGACCTGTTCTCTATTATCAGCCCCCCCCCAAAAAAAAATAACATATGTGGACCTGTTCTCTAATATCAGCACCCCCCCCCAAAATAACATATGTGGACCTGTTCTCTAATATCAGCCCCCCCCCCAAAAAAAAACACACATGTGGACCTGTTCTCTAATATCAGCCCCCCCCCCCAAAAAATAACATATGTGGACCTGTTCTCTATTATCAGCCCCCCCCCCCCCAAAAAAAAAACATATGTGGACCTGTTCTCTAATATCAGCCCCCCCCCCCAAAAATAACATATGTGGACCTGTTCTCTAATATCAGCCCCCCCCCCAAAAAAAACACACATGTGGACCTGTTCTCTAATATCAGCCCCCCCCCCCAAAAAAAATAACATATGTGGACCTGTTCTCTATTATCAGCCCCCCCCCCCAAAAAAAATAACATATGTGGACCTGTTCTCTATTATCAGCCCCCCCCCCCCAAAAAAAAACACACATGTGGACCTGTTCTCTAATATCAGCCCCCCCCCCAAAAAAAATAACATATGTGGAACTGTTCTCTATTATCAGCCCCCCCCCCCCCAAAAAACACACATGTGGACCTGTTCTCTAATATCAGCCCCCCCCCCCCAAAAAATAACATATGTGGACCTGTTCTCTATTATCAGCCCCCCCCCCCAAAAAAAAATAACATATGTGGACCTGTTCTCTATTATCAGCACCCCCCCCCCAAAATAACATATGTGGACGTGTTCTCTAATATCAGCCCCCCCCAAAATAACATATGTGGACCTGTTCTCTAATATCAGCCCCCCCCCCCCAAAAAATAACATATGTGGACCTGTTCTCTAATATCAGCCCCCCCCCCCCAAAAAAATAACATATGTGGACCTGTTCTCTAATATCAGCACACCCCAAAAAAAAAACACACATGTGGACCTGTTCTCTAATATCAGCCCCCCCCCCAAAAATAACACATGTGGACCTGTTCTCTAATATCAGCCCCCCCCCCAAAAAAATAACATATGTGGACCTGTTCTCTATTATCAGCCCCCCCCCCCCAAAAAAAAAACATATGTGGACCTGTTCTCTAATATCAGCCCCCCCCGCAAAAAATAACATATGTGGACCTGTTCTCTATTATCAGCCCCCCCCCCCCAAAATAACATATGTGGACCTATTCTCTAATATCAGCCCCCCCCCCAAAATAACATATGTGGACCTTTTCTCTAATATCAGCCCCCCCCCCCCCCAAAAAATAACATATGTGGACCTGTTCTCTAATATCAGCCCCCCCCCCCAAAAAAAAAAAAACATATGTGGACCTGTTCTCTAATATCAGCCCCCCCCCCCAAAAAAACACACATGTGGACCTGTTCTCTAATATCAGCCCCCCCCCCCCAAAATAACATATGTGGACCTGTTCTCTAATATCAGCCCCCCCCCCAAAAAAAACACACATGTGGACCTGTTCTCTAATATCAGCCCCCCCCCCAAAAAAATAACATATGTGGACCTGTTCTCTATTACCAGCCCCCCCCCCCCAAAAAAAAATAACATATGTGGACCTGTTCTCTATTATCAGCCCCCCCCCCCCAAAAAAAATAACATATGTGGACCTGTTCTCTAATATCAGCCCCCCCCCCCCCAAAATAACATATGTGGACCTGTTCTCTAATATCAGCCCCCCCCCCAAAAAAAAAATAACATATGTGGACCTGTTCTCTAATATCAGCCCCCCCCCCCAAAAAAACACACATGTGGACCTGTTCTCTAATATCAGCCCCCCCCCCCCCAAAATAACATATGTCGACCTGTTCTCTAATATCAGCCCCCCCCCCAAAAAAACACACATGTGGACCTGTTCTCTAATATCAGCCCCCACCCCCAAAAAAATAACATATGTGGACCTGTTCTCTATTATCAGCCCCCCCCCCCCAAAAAAAATATAACATATGTGGACCTGTTCTCTATTATCAGCCCCCCCCCCCCCAAAAAAATAACATATGTGGACCTGTTCTCTAATATCAGCCCCCCCCCGAAAATAGCATATGTGGACCTGTTCTCTAATATCAGCCCCCCCCCCAAAAAAAAACACACATGTGGACCTGTTCTCTAATATCAGCCCCCCCCCCCCAAAATAACATATGTGGACCTGTTCTCTAATATCAGCCCCCCCCCCAAAAAAAAACACACATGTGGACCTGTTCTCTAATATCAGCCCCCCCCCCCAAAAAAATAACATATGTGGACCTGTTCTCTATTATCAGCCCCCCCCCCCAAAAAAAAAAAACATATGTGGACCTGTTCTCTAATATCAGCCCCCCCCCCCAAAAAATAACATATGTGGACCTGTTCTCTATTATCAGCCCCCCCCCCCCCCCAAAATAACATATGTGGACCTGTTCTCTATTATCAGCCCCCCCCCCCCCCCAAAATAACATATGTGGACCTGTTCTCTAATTTCAGCCCCCCCCCCCCCCCCAAATTAACATATGTGGACGTGTTCTCTAATATCAGCCCCCCCCAAAAAAATAACATATGTGGACCTGTTCTCTAATATCAGCCCCCCCCCCCCAAAAAAACACACATGTGGACCTGTTCTCTAATATCAGCCCCCCCCCCAAAAAAAATAACATATGTGGACCTGTTCTCTATTATCAGCCCCCCCCCCCAAAAAAAAATAACATATGTGGACCTGTTCTCTATTATCAGCACCCCCCCCCAAAATAACATATGTGGACGTGTTCTCTAATATCAGCCCCCCCCAAAATAACATATGTGGACCTGTTCTCTAATATCAGCCCCCCCCCCCAAAAAAATAACATATGTGGACCTGTTCTCTAATATCAGCCCCCCCCCAAAAAAAATAACATATGTGGACCTGTTCTCTAATATCAGCACACCCCAAAAAAAAAACACACATGTGGACCTGTTCTCTATTATCAGCCCCCCCCCCCAAAATAACATATGTGGACCTGTTCTCTAATTTCAGCCCCCCCCGCCCCAAATTAACATATGTGGACGTGTTCTCTAATATCAGCCCCCCCCAAAAAAATAACATATGTGGACCCGTTCTCTAATATCAGCTCCCCCCCGAAAAATAACATATGTGGACGTGTTCTCTAATATCAGCCCTTCCCCCCAAAAAATAACATAAGTGGACCTGTTCTCTAATATCAGCCCCCCCCCCCCAAAAAATAACATATGTGGACCTGTTTTCTATTATAAGCCCCCCCCCCAAAAAAAATAACATATGTGGACCTGTTCTCTAATATCAGCCCCCCCCGCAAAAAATAACATATGTGGACCTGTTCTCTATTATCAGCCCCCCCCCCCCAAAATAACATATGTGGACCTATTCTCTAATATCAGCCCCCCCCCCAAAATAACATATGTGGACCTTTTCTCTAATATCAGCCCCCCCCCCCCCCCCCCAAAATAACATATGTGGACCTGTTCTCTAATATCAGCCCCCCCCCCAAAAAAAAAAAAAACATATGTGGACCTGTTCTCTAATATCAGCCCCCCCCCCCAAAAAAACACACATGTGGACCTGTTCTCTAATATCAGCCCCCCCCCCCCAAAATAACATATGTGGACCTGTTCTCTAATATCAGCCCCCCCCCCAAAAAAAACACACGTGGACCTGTTCTCTAATATCAGCCCCCCCCCCCCAAAAAATAACATATGTGGACCTGTTCTCTATTATCAGCCCCCCCCCCCCCAAAAAAAAATTACATATGTGGACCTGTTCTCTATTATCAGCCCCCCCCCCAAAAAAAATAACATATGTGGACCTGTTCTCTAATATCAGCCCCCCCCCCCAAAATAACATATGTGGACCTGTTCTCTAATATCAGCCCCCCCCCAAAAAAAAAACACACATGTGGACCTGTTCTCTAATATCAAAAAAATAACATATGTGGACCTGTTCTCTTATATCAGCCCAAAATAACATATGTGGACCTGTTCTCTAATATCAGCCCCCCCCCCCAAAAAAAACACACATGTGGACCTGTTCTCTAATATCAGCCCCCCCCCCAAAAAAATAACATATGTGGACCTGTTCTCTATTATCAGCCCCCCCCCCAAAAAAAAAAAACATATGTGGACCTGTTCTCTAATATCAGCCCCCCCCCCCAAAAATAACATATGTGGACCTGTTCTCTATTATCAGCCCCCCCCCCCCAAAAATAACATATGTGGACCTGTTCTCTATTATCAGCCCCCCCCCCCCCCCAAAATAACATATGTGGACCTGTTCTCTAATTTCAGCCCCCCCCCCCCCCCCCAAATTAACATATGTGGACGTGTTCTCTAATATCAGCCCCCCCCAAAAAAATAACATATGTGGACCTGTTCTCTAATATCAGCTCCCCCCCAAAAAATAACATATGTGGACGTGTTCTCTAATATCAGCCCCCCCCCCCAAAAATAACATAAGTGGACCTGTTCTCTAATATCAGCCCCCCCCCCCAAAAATAACACATGTGGACCTGTTCTCTAATATCAGCCCCCCCCCCAAAAAAATAACATATGTGGACCTGTTCTCTATTATCAGCCCCCCCCCCCAAAAAAAAAAACATATGTGGACCTGTTCTCTAATATCAGCCCCCCCCGCAAAAAATAACATATGTGGACCTGTTCTCTATTATCAGCCCCCCCCCCCCCAAAATAACATATGTGGACCTATTCTCTAATATCAGCCCCCCCCCCAAAATAACATATGTGGACCTTTTCTCTAATATCAGCCCCCCCCCCCCCCCCCAAAATAACATATGTGGACCTGTTCTCTAATATCAGCCCCCCCCCCCAAAAAAAAAAAAACATATGTGGACCTGTTCTCTATTATCAGCCCCCCCCCCAAAAAAAATAACATATGTGGACCT
Organism: Salmo salar; assembly: GCF_965601325.2. Taxonomy (NCBI): domain Eukaryota; kingdom Metazoa; phylum Chordata; class Actinopteri; order Salmoniformes; family Salmonidae; genus Salmo; species Salmo salar. Next base: position 72,483,390 of record NC_138299.1, on the reverse strand, counting down.
GTTCTCTAATATCAGCCCCCCCCCCCCAAAATAACATATGTGGACCTGTTCTCTAATATCAGCCCCCCCCCAAAAAAAAACCACACATGTGGACCTGTTCTCTAATATCAGCCCCCCCCCCCCAAAAAACACACATGTGGACCTGTTCTCTAATATCAGCCCCCCCCCCCCAAAATAACATATGTGGACCTGTTCTCTAATATCAGCCCCCCCCAAAAAAAAACACACATGTGGACCTGTTCTCTAATATCAGCCCCCCCCCCAAAAAAATAACATATGTGGACCTGTTCTCTATTATCAGCCCCCCCCCCCCCCAAAAAAAATAACATATGTGGACCTGTTCTCTATTATCAGCCCCCCCCCCCCAAAAAAAATAACATATGTGGACCTGTTCTCTAATATCAGCCCCCCCCCCCAAAATAACATATGTGGACCTGTTCTCTAATATCAGCCCCCCCCCCCAAAAAAAACCAGACATGTGGACCTGTTCTCTAATATCAGCCCCCCCCCCCAAAATAACATATGTGGACCTGTTCTCTAATATCAGCCCCCCCCCCCAAAAAAAACACACATGTGGACCTGTTCTCTAATATCAGCCCCCCCCCAAAAAAAATAACATATGTGGACCTGTTCTCTATTATCAGCCCCCCCCCCCAAAAAAAAAACATATGTGGACCTGTTCTCTAATATCAGCCCCCCCCCCAAAAAATAACATATGTGGACCTGTTCTCTATTATCAGCCCCCCCCCCCCCCAAAATAACATATGTGGACCTGTTCTCTATTATCAGCCCCCCCCCCCCCCAAAAATAACATATGTGGACCTGTTCTCTAATTTCAGCCCCCCCCCCCCCCCCAAATTAACATATGTGGACGTGTTCTCTAATATCAGCCCCCCCCAAAAAAATAACATATGTGGACCTGTTCTCTAATATCAGCTCCCCCCCAAAAAATAACATATGTGGACGTGTTCTCTAATATCAGCCCCCCCCCCAAAAAATAACATAAGTGGACCTGTTCTCTAATATCAGCCCCCCCCCCAAAAATAACATAAGTGGACCTGTTCTCTATTATCAGCCCCCCCCCCCCCCCCCCCCCCAAAATAACATATGTGGACCTGTTCTCTAATATCAGCCCCCCCCCCCCAAAATAACATATGTGGACCTGTTCTCTAATATCAGCCCCCCCCCCCCCAAAAAAATAACATATGTGGACCTGTTCTCTAATATCAGCCCCCCCCCCAAAAAAAACACACATGTGGACCTGTTCTCTAATATCAGCCCCCCCCCCCCAAAATAACATATGTCGACCTGTTCTCTAATATCAGCCCCCAGCCCCAAAAAAATAACATATGTGGACCTGTTCTCTATTATCAGCCCCCCCCCCCCAAAAAAAATATAACATATGTGGACCTGTTCTCTATTATCAGCCCCCCCCCCCCAAAAAAATAACATATGTGGACCTGTTCTCTAATATCAGCCCCCCCCCCGAAAATAGCATATGTGGACCTGTTCTCTAATATCAGCCCCCCCCCCCCAAAAAAACACACATGTGGACCTGTTCTCTAATATCAGCCCCCCCCCCCCAAAATAACATATGTGGACCTGTTCTCTAATATCAGCCCCCCCCCCCAAAAAAAAACACACATGTGGACCTGTTCTCTAATATAAGCCCCCCCCCCCCAAAAAAAAATAACATATGTGGACCTGTTCTCTATTATCAGCCCCCCCCCCAAAAAAAAACAAAACATATGTGGACCTGTTCTCTATTATCAGCCCCCCCCCCAAAAAAAAATAACATATGTGGACCTGTTCTCTAATATCAGCCCCCCCCCCCCAAAATAACATATGTGGACTTGTTCTCTAATATCAGCCCCCCCCAAAATAACATATGTGGACCTGTTCTCTAATATCAGCCCCCCCCCAAAAAAATAACATATGTGGACCTGTTCTCTAATATCAGCCCCCCCCCCAAAAAAATAACATATGTGGACCTGTTCTCTAATATCAGCCCCCCCCCAAAAAAATAACATATGTGGACCTGTTCTCTAATATCAGCCCCCCCCCCCAAAAAATAACATATGTGGACCTGTTCTCTAATATCAGCCCCCCCCCAAAAAATAACATATGTGGACCTGTTCTCTAATATCAGCCCCCCCAAAATAACATATGTGGACCTGTTCTCTAATATCAGCCCCCCCCCCAAAAAATAACATATGTGGACCTGTTCTCTAATATCAGCCCCCCCCCCAAAAAAATAACATATGTGGACCTGTTCTCTAATATCAGCCCCCCCCCCAAAAATAACATATGTGGACCTGTTCTCTAATATCAGCCCCCCCAAAATAACATATGTGGACCTGTTCTCTATTATCAGCCCCCCCCCCCCCCAAAATAACATATGTGGACCTGTTCTCTATTATCAGCCCCCCCCCCCCCCCCCAAAATAACATATGTGGACCTGTTCTCTAATTTCAGCCCCCCCCCCCCCCCCCAAATTAACATATGTGGACGTGTTCTCTAATATCAGCCCCCCCCAAAAAAATAACATATGTGGACCTGTTCTCTAATATCAGCTCCCCCCCAAAAAATAACATATGTGGACGTGTTCTCTAATATCAGCCCCCCCCCCCCCAAAAATAACATAAGTGGACCTGTTCTCTAATATCAGCCCCCCCCCCAAAAATAACATAAGTGGACCTGTTCTCTATTATCAGCCCCCCCCCCCCCCCCCCAAAAATAACATATGTGGACCTGTTCTCTAATATCAGCCCCCCCCCCCCAAAATAACATATGTGGACCTGTTCTCTAATATCAGCCCCCCCCCCCAAAAAAAAATAACATATGTGGACCTGTTCTCTAATATCAGCCCCCCCCCCAAAAAAAACACACATGTGGACCTGTTCTCTAATATCAGCCCCCCCCCCCCAAAATAACATATGTCGACCTGTTCTCTAATATCAGCCCCCCCCCCAAAAAAACACACATGTGGACCTGTTCTCTAATATCAGCCCCCACCCCCAAAAAAATAACATATGTGGACCTGTTCTCTATTATCAGCCCCCCCCCCCCAAAAAAATATAACATATGTGGACCTGTTCTCTATTATCAGCCCCCCCCCCCCCAAAAAAAATAACATATGTGGACCTGTTCTCTAATATCAGCCCCCCCCCCGAAAATAGCATATGTGGACCTGTTCTCTAATATCAGCCCCCCCCCCCCAAAAAAAACACACATGTGGACCTGTTCTCTAATATCAGCCCCCCCCCCCCAAAATAACATATGTGGACCTGTTCTCTAATATCAGCCCCCCCCCCAAAAAAAAACACACATGTGGACCTGTTCTCTAATATAAGCCCCCCCCCCCCAAAAAAAAATAACATATGTGGACCTGTTCTCTATTATCAGCCCCCCCCCCAAAAAAAAAAAAAACATATGTGGACCTGTTCTCTATTATCAGCCCCCCCCCCCCAAAAAAATAACATATGTGGACCTGTTCTCTAATATCAGCCCCCCCCCCCCCCAAAATAACATATGTGGACTTGTTCTCTAATATCAGCCCCCCCCAAAATAACATATGTGGACCTGTTCTCTAATATCAGCCCCCCCCAAAAAAAATAACATATGTGGACCTGTTCTCTAATATCAGCCCCCCCCCCAAAAAATAACATATGTGGACCTGTTCTCTAATATCAGCCCCCCCCCAAAAAAAAACACACATGTGGACCTGTTCTCTAATATCAGCCCCCCCCCCAAAAAAATAACATATGTGGACCTGTTCTCTATTATCAGCCCCCCCCCCAAAAAAAATAACATATGTGGACCTGTTCTCTATTATCAGCCCCCCCCCCCCAAAAATAACATATGTGGACCTGTTCTCTATTATCAGCCCCCCCCCCCCCCCAAAATAACATATGTGGACCTGTTCTCTATTATCAGCCCCCCCCCCCCCCCAAAATAACATATGTGGACCTGTTCTCTATTATCAGCCCCCCCCCCCCCCAAAATAACATATGTGGACCTGTTCTCTAATTTCAGCCCCCCCCCCCCAAATTAACATATGTGGACGTGTTCTCTAATATCAGCCCCCCCCCAAAAAATAACATATGTGGACCTGTTCTCTAATATCAGCTCCCCCCCAAAAAATAACATATGTGGACGTGTTCTCTAATATCAGCCCCCCCCCCCAAAAATAACATAAGTGGACCTGTTCTCTAATATCAGCCCCCCCCCCAAAAATAACATATGTGGACCTGTTCTCTAATATCAGCTCCCCCCCAAAAAATAACATATGTGGACCTGTTCTCTAATATCAGCCCCCCCCCCAAAAATAACATAAGTGGACCTGTTCTCTATTATCAGCTCCCCCCCCCCCCCCCAAAATAACATATGTGGACCTGTTCTCTAATATCAGCCCCCCCCCCCCAAAATAACATATGTGGACCTGTTCTCTAATATCAGCCCCCCCCCCCCAAAAAAAATAACATATGTGGACCTGTTCTCTAATATCAGCCCCCCCCCCAAAAAAAACACACATGTGGACCTGTTCTCTAATATCAGCCCCCCCCCCCCAAAATAACATATGTCGACCTGTTCTCTAATATCAGCCCCCCCCCCCAAAAAACACACATGTGGACCTGTTCTCTAATATCAGCCCCCACCCCCAAAAAAATAACATATGTGGACCTGTTCTCTATTATCAGCCCCCCCCCCCCAAAAAAATATAACATATGTGGACCTGTTCTCTATTATCAGCCCCCCCCCCCCAAAAAAAATAACATATGTGGACCTGTTCTCTAATATCAGCCCCCCCCCCCGAAAATAGCATATGTGGACCTGTTCTCTAATATCAGCCCCCCCCCCCCCAAAAAAACACACATGTGGACCTGTTCTCTAATATCAGCCCCCCCCCCCCAAAAAAACACACATGTGGACCTGTTCTCTAATATAAGCCCCCCCCCCCCAAAAAAAATAACATATGTGGACCTGTTCTCTATTATCAGCCCCCCCCCCCAAAAAAAAAATAACATATGTGGACCTGTTCTCTATTATCAGCCCCCCCCCCAAAAAAAAATAACATATGTGGACCTGTTCTCTAATATCAGCCCCCCCCCCCCCCAAAATAACATATGTGGACTTGTTCTCTAATATCAGCCCCCCCCAAAATAACATATGTGGACCTGTTCTCTAATATCAGCCCCCCCCCAAAAAAATAACATATGTGGACCTGTTCTCTAATATCAGCCCCCCCCCAAAAAAATAACATATGTGGACCTGTTCTCTAATATCAGCCCCCCCCCCAAAAAAAACACACATGTGGACCTGTTCTCTAATATCAGCCCCCCCCCCCAAAAAATAACATATGTGGACCTGTTCTCTATTATCAGCCCCCCCCCCCAAAAAAAATAACATATGTGGACCTGTTCTCTATTATCAGCCCCCCCCCCCCAAAATAACATATGTGGACCTGTTCTCTATTATCAGCCCCCCCCCCCCCCCAAAATAACATATGTGGACCTGTTCTCTATTATCAGCCCCCCCCCCCCCCAAAATAACATATGTGGACCTGTTCTCTATTATCAGCCCCCCCCCCCCCAAAATAACATATGTGGACCTGTTCTCTAATTTCAGCCCCCCCCCCCAAATTAACATATGTGGACGTGTTCTCTAATATCAGCCCCCCCCCAAAAAATAACATATGTGGACCTGTTCTCTAATATCAGCTCCCCCCCAAAAAATAACATATGTGGACGTGTTCTCTAATATCAGCCCCCCCCCCCAAAAATAACATAAGTGGACCTGTTCTCTAATATCAGCCCCCCCCCCAAAAATAACATATGTGGACCTGTTCTCTATTATCAGCCCCCCCCCCCAAAAAAATAACATATGTGGACCTGTTCTCTAATATCAGCCCCCCCCCAAAAAAATAACATATGTGGACCTGTTCTCTAATATCAGCCCCCCCCCCAAAAAAATAACATATGTGGACCTGTTCTCTAATATCAGCCCCCCCCCAAAAAATAACATATGTGGACCTGTTCTCTAATATCAGCCCCCCCAAAATAACATATGTGGACCTGTTCTCTAATATCAGCCCCCCCCCCAAAAAATAACATATGTGGACCTGTTCTCTAATATCAGCCCCCCCCCCAAAAAAATAACATATGTGGACCTGTTCTCTAATATCAGCCCCCCCCCCAAAAATAACATATGTGGACCTGTTCTCTAATATCAGCCCCCCCAAAATAACATATGTGGACCTGTTCTCTATTATCAGCCCCCCCCCCCCCCAAAATAACATATGTGGACCTGTTCTCTATTATCAGCCCCCCCCCCCCCCCCCAAATTAACATATGTGGACGTGTTCTCTAATATCAGCCCCCCCCAAAAAAATAACATATGTGGACCTGTTCTCTAATATCAGCTCCCCCCCAAAAAATAACATATGTGGACGTGTTCTCTAATATCAGCCCCCCCCCCCCAAAAATAACATAAGTGGACCTGTTCTCTAATATCAGCCCCCCCCCCAAAAATAACATAAGTGGACCTGTTCTCTATTATCAGCCCCCCCCCCCCCCCCCAAAATAACATATGTGGACCTGTTCTCTAATATCAGCCCCCCCCCCCCAAAATAACATATGTGGACCTGTTCTCTAATATCAGCCCCCCCCCCCCAAAAAAAAATAACATATGTGGACCTGTTCTCTAATATCAGCCCCCCCCCCAAAAAAAACACACATGTGGACCTGTTCTCTAATATCAGCCCCCCCCCCCCCAAAATAACATATGTCGACCTGTTCTCTAATATCAGCCCCCCCCCCAAAAAAACACACATGTGGACCTGTTCTCTAATATCAGCCCCCACCCCCAAAAAAATAACATATGTGGACCTGTTCTCTATTATCAGCCCCCCCCCCCCAAAAAAAATATAACATATGTGGACCTGTTCTCTATTATCAGCCCCCCCCCCCCAAAAAAAATAACATATGTGGACCTGTTCTCTAATATCAGCCCCCCCCCCGAAAATAGCATATGTGGACCTGTTCTCTAATATCAGCCCCCCCCCCCCCAAAAAAACACACATGTGGACCTGTTCTCTAATATCAGCCCCCCCCCCCCAAAATAACATATGTGGACCTGTTCTCTAATATCAGCCCCCCCCCCCAAAAAAAACACACATGTGGACCTGTTCTCTAATATAAGCCCCCCCCCCCCCCAAAAAAAATAACATATGTGGACCTGTTCTCTATTATCAGCCCCCCCCCCCCAAAAAAAAAAAACATATGTGGACCTGTTCTCTATTATCAGCCCCCCCCCCCCAAAAAAATAACATATGTGGACCTGTTCTCTAATATCAGCCCCCCCCCCCCCCAAAATAACATATGTGGACTTGTTCTCTAATATCAGCCCCCCCCAAAATAACATATGTGGACCTGTTCTCTAATATCAGCCCCCCCCCAAAAAAATAACATATGTGGACCTGTTCTCTAATATCAGCCCCCCCCCAAAAAAATAACATATGTGGACCTGTTCTCTAATATCAGCCCCCCCCCAAAAAAAAACACACATGTGGACCTGTTCTCTAATATCAGCCCCCCCCCCCAAAAAATAACATATGTGGACCTGTTCTCTATTATCAGCCCCCCCCCCCAAAAAAAATAACATATGTGGACCTGTTCTCTATTATCAGCCCCCCCCCCCCCAAAATAACATATGTGGACCTGTTCTCTATTATCAGCCCCCCCCCCCCCCCCAAAATAACATATGTGGACCTGTTCTCTATTATCAGCCCCCCCCCCCCCCCCAAAATAACATATGTGGACCTGTTCTCTATTATCAGCCCCCCCCCCCCAAATTAACATATGTGGACGTGTTCTCTAATATCAGCCCCCCCCCAAAAAATAACATATGTGGACCTGTTCTCTAATATCAGCTCCCCCCCAAAAAATAACATATGTGGACGTGTTCTCTAATATCAGCCCCCCCCCCCCAAAAATAACATAAGTGGACCTGTTCTCTAATATCAGCCCCCCCCCCAAAAATAACATATGTGGACCTGTTCTCTAATATCAGCTCCCCCCCAAAAAATAACATATGTGGACGTGTTCTCTAATATCAGCCCCCCCCCCCCCAAAAATAACATAAGTGGACCTGTTCTCTAATATCAGCCCCCCCCCCAAAAATAACATAAGTGGACCTGTTCTCTATTATCAGCCCCCCCCCCCCCCCCCCAAAATAACATATGTGGACCTGTTCTCTAATATCAGCCCCCCCCCCCCCAAAATAACATATGTGGACCTGTTCTCTAATATCAGCCCCCCCCCCCAAAAAAAAAATAACATATGTGGACCTGTTCTCTAATATCAGCCCCCCCCCCCAAAAAAACACACATGTGGACCTGTTCTCTAATATCAGCCCCCCCCCCCCAAAATAACATATGTCGACCTGTTCTCTAATATCAGCCCCCCCCCCAAAAAAACACACATGTGGACCTGTTCTCTAATATCAGCCCCCACCCCCAAAAAAATAACATATGTGGACCTGTTCTCTATTATCAGCCCCCCCCCCCAAAAAAAAATATAACATATGTGGACCTGTTCTCTATTATCAGCCCCCCCCCCCCCCAAAAAAATAACATATGTGGACCTGTTCTCTAATATCAGCCCCCCCCCCCGAAAATAGCATATGTGGACCTGTTCTCTAATATCAGCCCCCCCCCCAAAAAAAACACACATGTGGACCTGTTCTCTAATATCAGCCCCCCCCCCCCAAAATAACATATGTGGACCTGTTCTCTAATATCAGCCCCCCCCCCCAAAAAAAACACACATGTGGACCTGTTCTCTAATATAAGCCCCCCCCCCCAAAAAAAAAATAACATATGTGGACCTGTTCTCTATTATCAGCCCCCCCCCCAAAAAAAAAAAAAACATATGTGGACCTGTTCTCTATTATCAGCCCCCCCCCCCAAAAAAAATAACATATGTGGATCTGTTCTCTAATATCAGCCCCCCCCCCCCCCAAAATAACATATGTGGACTTGTTCTCTAATATCAGCCCCCCCCAAAATAACATATGTGGACCTGTTCTCTAATATCAGCCCCCCCCCAAAAAAATAACATATGTGGACCTGTTCTCTAATATCAGCCCCCCCCCCAAAAAATAACATATGTGGACCTGTTCTCTAATATCAGCCCCCCCCCCAAAAAAAACACACATGTGGACCTGTTCTCTAATATCAGCCCCCCCCCCCAAAAAATAACATATGTGGACCTGTTCTCTATTATCAGCCCCCCCCCCCAAAAAAAAATAACATATGTGGACCTGTTCTCTATTATCAGCCCCCCCCCCCCCCCAAAATAACATATGTGGACCTGTTCTCTATTATTAGCCCCCCCCCCCCCCAAAATAACATATGTGGACCTGTTCTCTATTATCAGCCCCCCCCCCCCCCAAAATAACATATGTGGACCTGTTCTCTATTATCAGCCCCCCCCCCCCCCCAAAATAACATATGTGGACCTGTTCTCTAATTTCAGCCCCCCCCCCCAAATTAACATATGTGGACGTGTTCTCTAATATCAGCCCCCCCCCAAAAAATAACATATGTGGACCTGTTCTCTAATATCAGCTCCCCCCCAAAAAATAACATATGTGGACGTGTTCTCTAATATCAGCCCCCCCCCCCAAAAATAACATAAGTGGACCTGTTCTCTAATATCAGCCCCCCCCCCAAAAATAACATAAGTGGACCTGTTCTCTATTATCAGCCCCCCCCCCCAAAAAAATAACATATGTGGACCTGTTCTCTAATATCAGCCCCCCCCCCAAAAAATAACATATGTGGACCTGTTCTCTTATATCAGCCCCCCCCCCCAAAAAATAACATATGTGGACCTGTTCTCTAATATCAGCCCCCCCCCCCAAAAATAACATATGTGGACCTGTTCTCTAATATCAGCCCCCCCCAAAAAAATAACATATGTGGACCTGTTCTCTAATATCAGCCCCCCCCCCCCCCAAAATAACATATCTGGCCCTGTTCTCTAATATCAGCCCCCCCCAACCCCCCAAAATAACACATGTGGACGTGTTCTCTAATATCAGCCCCCCCCAAAAAAATAACATATGTGGACCTGTTCTCTAATATCAGCTCCCCCCCAAAAAATAACATATGTGGACCTGTTCTCTAATATCAGTCCCCCCCCCAAAAATAACATAAGTGGACCTGTTCTCTATTATCAGCCCCCCCCCCCCCCCCCCAAAATAACATATGTGGACCTGTTCTCTAATATCAGCCCCCCCCCCCCCAAAATAACATATGTGGACCTGTTCTCTAATATCAGCCCCCCCCCCCAAAAAAAAAAAACATATGTGGACCTGTTCTCTAATATCAGCCCCCCCCCCAAAAAAAACACACATGTGGACCTGTTCTCTAATATCAGCCCCCCCCCCCCAAAATAACATATGTCGACCTGTTCTCTAATATCAGCCCCCCCCCCAAAAAAACACACATGTGGACCTGTTCTCTAATATCAGCCCCCACCCCCCAAAAAATAACATATGTGGACCTGTTCTCTATTATCAGCCCCCCCCCAAAAAAAAAATATAACATATGTGGACCTGTTCTCTATTATCAGCCCCCCCCCCCCCAAAAAAATAACATATGTGGACCTGTTCTCTAATATCAGCCCCCCCCCCGAAAATAGCATATGTGGACCTGTTCTCTAATATCAGCCCCCCCCCCAAAAAAAAACACACATGTGGACCTGTTCTCTAATATCAGCCCCCCCCCCCCAAAATAACATATGTGGACCTGTTCTCTAATATCAGCCCCCCCCCCCAAAAAAAACACACATGTGGACCTGTTCTCTAATATAAGCCCCCCCCCCCCAAAAAAAAATAACATATGTGGACCTGTTCTCTATTATCAGCCCCCCCCCCCAAAAAAAAAAAAACATATGTGGACCTGTTCTCTATTATCAGCCCCCCCCCCAAAAAAAAATAACATATGTGGACCTGTTCTCTAATATCAGCCCCCCCCCCCCCCAAAATAACATATGTGGACTTGTTCTCTAATATCAGCCCCCCCCAAAATAACATATGTGGACCTGTTCTCTAATATCAGCCCCCCCCCCAAAAAATAACATATGTGGACCTGTTCTCTAATATCAGCCCCCCCCCCAAAAAATAACATATGTGGACCTGTTCTCTAATATCAGCCCCCCCCCCAAAAAAAACACACATGTGGACCTGTTCTCTAATATCAGCCCCCCCCCCCAAAAAATAACATATGTGGACCTGTTCTCTATTATCAGCCCCCCCCCCCAAAAAAAATAACATATGTGGACCTGTTCTCTATTATCAGCCCCCCCCCCCCCAAAATAACATATGTGGACCTGTTCTCTATTATCAGCCCCCCCCCCCCCCCCCAAAATAACATATGTGGACCTGTTCTCTATTATCAGCCCCCCCCCCCCCAAAATAACATATGTGGACCTGTTCTCTATTATCAGCCCCCCCCCCCCCAAAATAACATATGTGGACCTGTTCTCTAATTTCAGCCCCCCCCCCCCAAATTAACATATGTGGACGTGTTCTCTAATATCAGCCCCCCCCAAAAAAATAACATATGTGGACCTGTTCTCTAATATCAGCTCCCCCCCAAAAAATAACATATGTGGACGTGTTCTCTAATATCAGCCCCCCCCCCCCAAAAATAACATAAGTGGACCTGTTCTCTAATATCAGCCCCCCCCCCCAAAATAACATAAGTGGACCTGTTCTCTATTATCAGCCCCCCCCCCAAAAAAAATAACATATGTGGACCTGTTCTCTAATATCAGCCCCCCCCCCAAAAAATAACATATGTGGACCTGTTCTCTTATATCAGCCCCCCCCCCCAAAAAATAACATATGTGGACCTGTTCTCTAATATCAGCCCCCCCCCCCAAAAATAACATATGTGGACCTGTTCTCTAATATCAGCCCCCCCCCCAAAAATAACATATGTGGACCTGTTCTCTAATATCAGCCCCCCCCCCCCCCCAAAATAACATATCTGGCCCTGTTCTCTAATATCAGCCCCCCCCAACCCCCCAAAATAACACATGTGGACCTGTTCTCTAATATCAGCCCCCCCCCCCCCCCCAAAATAACATATGTGGACCTGTTCTCTAATATCAACCCCCCCCCCCAAAAAAAAATAACATATGTGGACCTGTTCTCTAATATCAGCCCCCCCCCCAAAAAATAACATATGTGGACCTGTTCTCTTATATCAGCCCCCCCCAAAAAAAATAACATATGTGGACCTGTTCTCTAATATCAGCCCCCCCCCCCCAAAAAATAACACGTTGACCTGTTCTCTAATATCAGCCCCCCCCCCAAAAAAATAACATATGTGGACCTGTTCTCTAATATCAGCCCCCCCCAAAAAAATAACATATGTGGACCTGTTCTCTAATATCAGCCCCCCCAAAATAACATATGTGGACCTGTTCTCTAATATCAGCCCCCCCCCCCCCCAAAAAAAAAACATATGTGGACCTGTTCTCTAATATCAGCCCCCCCCCCCCAAAATAACACATGTGGACCTGTTCTCTAATATCAGCCCCCCCCCCCCCCCCCAAAAATAACACATGTGGCCCTGTTCTCTAATATCAGCCCCCCCCACCCCCCCAAAATAACACATGTGGACCTGTTCTCTAATATCAGCCCCCCCCCCCCAAAATAACACATGTGGACCTGTTCTCTAATATCAGCCCCCCCCCCCCAAAAATAACACATGTGGACCTGTTCTCTAATATCAGCCCCCCACCCCCCCAAAATAACATATGTGGACCTGTTCTCTAATATCAGCCCCCCCCAAAAAAAATAACACATGTGGACCTGTTCTCTAATATCAGCCCCCCCCCCAAAATAACATATGTGGACCTGTTCTCTAACATCAGCCCCCCCCCCAAAATAACATATGTGGACCTGTTCTCTAATATCAGCCCCCCCAAATTAACATATGTGGACGTGTTCTCTAATATCAGCCCCCCCCCCCCCCCAAAATAACATATGTGGACGTGTTCTCTAATATCAGCCCCCCCCCCAAAATAACATATGTGGACGTGTTCTCTAATATCAGCCCCCCCCCCCCCCCAAAATAACATATGTGGACCTGTTCTCTATTATCAGCCCCTCCCCCCCCCCCCAAAATAACATATGTTGACGTGTTCTCTAATATCAGCCTCCCCCCCCCCCCCCAAAATAACATATGTGGACCTGTTCTCTATTATCAGCCCCTCCCCCCCCCCCAAAATAACATATGTGGACGTGTTCTCTAATATCAGCCCCCCCCCAAAATAACACATGTGGACCTGTTCTCTAATATCAGCCCCCCCCCCCCCCCCCAAAAAAAATAACACTTGTGGCCCTGTTCTCTAATATCAGCCCCCCCCACCCCCCAAAATAACATATGTGGACCTGTTCTCTAATATCAGCCCCCCCCCCCCCCCCAAAATAACACATGTGGACCTGTTCTCTAATATCAGCCCCCCCCCCCCAAAATAACACATGTGGCCCTGTTCTCTAATATCAGCCCCCCCCACCCCCCCAAAATAACATATGTGGACCTGTTCTCTAATATCAGCCCCCCCCCCCCCCCCAAAATAACATATGTGGACCTGTTCTCTAATATCAGCCCCCCCAAATTAACATATGTGGACGTGTTCTCTAATATCAGCCCCCCCCCCCCCCCCCAAAATAACATATGTGGACGTGTTCTCTAATATCAGCCCCCCCCCCAAAATAACATATGTGGACGTGTTCTCTAATATCAGCCCCCCCCCCCCCCCAAAATAACATATGTGGACCTGTTCTCTATTATCAGCCCCTCCCCCCCCCCCAAAATAACATATGTTGACGTGTTCTCTAATATCAGCCTCCCCCCCCCCCCCCCAAAATAACATATGTGGACCTGTTCTCTATTATCAGCCCCTCCCCCCCCCCCAAAATAACATATGTGGACGTGTTCTCTAATATCAGCCCCCCCCCAAAATAACACATGTGGACCTGTTCTCTAATATCAGCCCCCCCCCCCCCCCCCCCCCCAAAATAACACTTGTGGCCCTGTTCTCTAATATCAGCCCCCCCCCACCCCCCAAAATAACATATGTGGACCTGTTCTCTAATATCAGCCCCCCCCCCCCCCCAAAATAACACATGTGGACCTGTTCTCTAATATCAGCCCCCCCCCCCCAAAATAACACATGTGGCCCTGTTCTCTAATATCAGCCCCCCCCACCCCCCCAAAATAACATATGTGGACCTGTTCTCTAATATCAGCCCCCCCCCCAAAAAAACACACATGTGGACCTGTTCTCTAATATCAGCCCCCACCCCCAAAAAAATAACATATGTGGACCTGTTCTCTATTATCAGCCCCCCCCCCCCCAAAAAAATAACATATGTGGACCTGTTCTCTATTATCAGCCCCCCCCCCCCCAAAATAACATATGTGGACCTGTTCTCTATTATCAGCCCCCCCCCCCCCAAAATAACATATGTGGACCTGTTCTCTATTATCAGCCCCCCCCCCCCCCAAAATAACATATGTGGACCTGTTCTCTATTATCAGCCCCCCCCCCCCCCCAAAATAACATATGTGGACCTGTTCTCTAATTTCAGCCCCCCCCCCCCAAATTAACATATGTGGACGTGTTCTCTAATATCAGCCCCCCCCCAAAAAATAACATATGTGGACGTGTTCTCTAATATCAGCCCCCCCCCCCAAAAATAACATAAGTGGACCTGTTCTCTAATATCAGCCCCCCCCCCAAAAAAAATAACATATGTGGACCTGTTCTCTAATATCAGCCCCCCCCAACCCCCCAAAATAACACATGTGGACGTGTTCTCTAATATCAGCCCCCACCCCCAAAAAAATAACATATGTGGACCTGTTCTCTATTATCAGCCCCCCCCCAAAAAAAAAATATAACATATGTGGACCTGTTCTCTATTATCAGCCCCCCCCCCCCCAAAAAAAATAACACATGTGGCCCTGTTCTCTAATATCAGCCCCCCCCACCCCCCCAAAATAACATATGTGGACCTGTTCTCTAATATCAGCCCCCCCCCCAAAAAAACACACATGTGGACCTGTTCTCTAATATCAGCCCCCCCCCCCAAAAATAACATAAGTGGACCTGTTCTCTAATATCAGCCCCCCCCCAAAAAAATAACATATGTGGACCTGTTCTCTTATATCAGCCCCCCCCCCAAAAAATAACATATGTGGACCTGTTCTCTAATATCAGCCCCCCCCCCCAAAAATAACATATGTGGACCTGTTCTCTAATATCAGCCCCCCCCCCCCCCAAAATAACATATCTGGCCCTGTTCTCTAATATCAGCCCCCCCCAACCCCCCAAAATAACACATGTGGACGTGTTCTCTAATATCAGCCCCCCCCCAAAAAATAACATATGTGGACCTGTTCTCTAATATCAGCTCCCCCCCAAAAAATAACATATGTGGACCTGTTCTCTAATATCAGTCCCCCCCCCAAAAATAACATAAGTGGACCTGTTCTCTATTATCAGCCCACCCCCCCCCCCCCCCCAAAATAACATATGTGGACCTGTTCTCTAATATCAGCCCCCCCCCCCCCCAAAATAACATATGTGGACCTGTTCTCTAATATCAGCCCCCCCCCCCAAAAAAAAAAAAACATATGTGGACCTGTTCTCTAATATCAGCCCCCCCCCCAAAAAAAACACACATGTGGACCTGTTCTCTAATATCAGCCCCCCCCCCCCAAAATAACATATGTCGACCTGTTCTCTAATATCAGCCCCCCCCCAAAAAAACACACATGTGGACCTGTTCTCTAATATCAGCCCCCACCCCCAAAAAAATAACATATGTGGACCTGTTCTCTATTATCAGCCCCCCCCCCAAAAAAAAATATAACATATGTGGACCTGTTCTCTATTATCAGCCCCCCCCCCCCCAAAAAAATAACATATGTGGACCTGTTCTCTAATATCAGCCCCCCCCCCGAAAATAGCATATGTGGACCTGTTCTCTAATATCAGCCCCCCCCCCCAAAAAAAACACACATGTGGACCTGTTCTCTAATATCAGCCCCCCCCCCCCAAAATAACATATGTGGACCTGTTCTCTAATATCAGCCCCCCCCCCCAAAAAAAACACACATGTGGACCTGTTCTCTAATATAAGCCCCCCCCCCCAAAAAAAAATAACATATGTGGACCTGTTCTCTATTATCAGCCCCCCCCCCAAAAAAAAAAAAAACATATGTGGACCTGTTCTCTATTATCAGCCCCCCCCCCCAAAAAAAATAACATATGTGGACCTGTTCTCTAATATCAGCCCCCCCCCCCCCCAAAATAACATATGTGGACTTGTTCTCTAATATCAGCCCCCCCCAAAATAACATATGTGGACCTGTTCTCTAATATCAGCCCCCCCCCAAAAAAATAACATATGTGGACCTGTTCTCTAATATCAGCCCCCCCCCCAAAAAATAACATATGTGGACCTGTTCTCTAATATCAGCCCCCCCCCCAAAAAAAACACACATGTGGACCTGTTCTCTAATATCAGCCCCCCCCCCCAAAAAATAACATATGTGGACCTGTTCTCTATTATCAGCCCCCCCCCCCAAAGAAAATAACATATGTGGACCTGTTCTCTATTATCAGCCCCCCCCCCCCCCAAAATAACATATGTGGACCTGTTCTCTATTATCAGCCCCCCCCCCCCCCCCCCAAAATAACATATGTGGACCTGTTCTCTATTATCAGCCCCCCCCCCCCCAAAATAACATATGTGGACCTGTTCTCTATTATCAGCCCCCCCCCCCCCCAAAATAACATATGTGGACCTGTTCTCTAATTTCAGCCCCCCCCCCCAAATTAACATATGTGGACGTGTTCTCTAATATCAGCCCCCCCCCAAAAAATAACATATGTGGACCTGTTCTCTAATATCAGCTCCCCCCCAAAAAATAACATATGTGGACGTGTTCTCTAATATCAGCCCCCCCCCCCAAAAATAACATAAGTGGACCTGTTCTCTAATATCAGCCCCCCCCCCAAAAAATAACATATGTGGACCTGTTCTCTTATATCAGCCCCCCCCCCAAAAATAACATATGTGGACCTGTTCTCTAATATCAGCCCCCCCCCCAAAAAATAACATATGTGGACCTGTTCTCTAATATCAGCCCCCCCCCAAAAAATAACATATGTGGACCTGTTCTCTAATATCAGCCCCCCCCCCCCCAAAATAACATATCTGGCCCTGTTCTCTAATATCAGCCCCCCCCAACCCCCCAAAATAACACATGTGGACCTGTTCTCTAATATCAGCCCCCCCCCCCCCCCCCCAAAATAACATATGTGGACCTGTTCTCTAATATCAACCCCCCCCCCCCCAAAAAAAAATAACATATGTGGACCTGTTCTCTAATATCAGCCCCCCCCCCAAAAAATAACATATGTGGACCTGTTCTCTTATATCAGCCCCCCCCAAAAAAATAACATATGTGGACCTGTTCTCTAATATCAGCCCCCCCCCAAAAAATAACACGTTGACCTGTTCTCTAATATCAGCCCCCCCCCAAAAAAAATAACATATGTGGACCTGTTCTCTAATATCAGCCCCCCCCCAAAAAATAACATATGTGGACCTGTTCTCTAATATCAGCCCCCCCAAAATAACATATGTGGACCTGTTCTCTAATATCAGCCCCCCCCCCCCCCCCCAAAAAAAAAACATATGTGGACCTGTTCTCTAATATCAGCCCCCCCCCCCCAAAATAACACATGTGGACCTGTTCTCTAATATCAGCCCCCCCCCCCCCCCCCCCCCAAAATAACACATGTGGCCCTGTTCTCTAATATCAGCCCCCCCCACCCCCCCAAAATAACACATGTGGACCTGTTCTCTAATATCAGCCCCCCCCCCCCAAAATAACACATGTGGACCTGTTCTCTAATATCAGCCCCCCCCCCCCCAAAATAACACATGTGGACCTGTTCTCTAATATCAGCCCCCCACCCCCCCAAAATAACATATGTGGACCTGTTCTCTAATATCAGCCCCCCCCCAAAAAAATAACACATGTGGACCTGTTCTCTAATATCAGCCCCCCCCACCCCCCCAAAATAACACATGTGGACCTGTTCTCTAATATCAGCCCCCCCCCCCCCAAAATAACACATGTGGACCTGTTCTCTAATATCAGCCCCCCCCCCCCAAAATAACACATGTGGACCTGTTCTCTAATATCAGCCCCCCACCCCCCCAAAATAACATATGTGGACCTGTTCTCTAATATCAGCCCCCCCCCCAAAATAACATATGTGGACCTGTTCTCTAACATCAGCCCCCCCCCCAAATAACACATGTGGACCTGTTCTCTAATATCAGCCCCCCCCCCCAAAATAACATATGTGGACCTGTTCTCTAACATCAGCCCCCCCCCCCCAAAATAACACATGTGGACCTGTTCTCTAATATCAGCCCCCCCCCCCCCCCCAAAATAACATATGTGGACCTGTTCTCTAATATCAGCCCCCCCAAATTAACATATGTGGACGTGTTCTCTAATATCAGCCCCCCCCCCCCCCCCCAAAATAACATATGTGGACGTGTTCTCTAATATCAGCCCCCCCCCCCCCCCCCAAAATAACATATGTGGACGTGTTCTCTAATATCAGCCCCCCCCCCCCCCCCCAAAATAACATATGTGGACCTGTTCTCTATTATCAGCCCCTCCCCCCCCCCCAAAATAACATATGTTGACGTGTTCTCTAATATCAGCCTCCCCCCCCCCCCCCCAAAATAACATATGTGGACCTGTTCTCTATTATCAGCCCCTCCCCCCCCCCAAAATAACATATGTGGACGTGTTCTCTAATATCAGCCCCCCCCCCCCCCAAAATAACACATGTGGACCTGTTCTCTAATATCAGCCCCCCCCCCCCCCAAAATAACACATGTGGCCCTGTTCTCTAATATCAGCCCCCCCCACCCCCCAAAATAACATATGTGGACCTGTTCTCTAATATCAGCCCCCCCCCCCCCCCCAAAATAACACATGTGGACCTGTTCTCTAATATCAGCCCCCCCCCCCCAAAATAACACATGTGGCCCCTGTTCTCTAATATCAGCCCCCCCCACCCCCCCAAAATAACATATGTGGACCTGTTCTCTAATATCAGCCCCCCCCCCCCCCAAATAATCACTTCCATCTGGCACAGTTGATGTTTAATTTTCTTTTTAAAAAAAACATAAGTGAAAAAGATTTCTGAAAATAATTACAATGCTACAGGATTTTCTCTTCTAAAATAGGGAAACATTTAGACAAAAGTATATATTTATTTTCTTTTTAGATTTGGCAGTGAGGGAGTGGGGTGGGTAAGAAATAAGTATACATTAGAAGCACTAGACTGAATGGTAACAGGGCAGAATAATGACAGCAAATCATACATTTATACACAATCTTAGCAGGTGAAACTGAAAGGAACTCACATTTTATCCATGGGAAACAGAAAATGCATTAAAGTGGGGGTGAGGGGCATTTCCTAAAATAGAGACGGTTGTCCTAGATCCGCATTTGTACAAAACAGGGAGAGTTTTGGGAGTGATAGCACCTGAATTCTAACTGTTGTTTGAGATCGCACCATTTACCCTGTCACCCTCCTTTCTCCCTTTCATTCACGCCCCACCCTTGTTTTGGAGTGGTCTCGTCAACGTCGATTGCCCTCTCGCGCCGTCCCTGAAACCCTCCGTCTCACTGACCGAAGTACTCCTGGAAGAGTTCGTCCACAACCAACACCTTTTGGGTTAGAGACGGCCTTGTCATAAAGCACTTAGAACCCACTAGGGTAAGGAGGGAACCCTGTCTGGTATGACCGCAACACCCCTAGCACCCCCATAATCCCCAGCCACACTCACGGGAACCCCCAATTCTACCCCCCCCCCCCACTTTAATCATGCAGCGTAGGCGCCTGAACGCAAACACCTGAGTCTCTTGTCTGGTTTAGTCAAAAAAATGTATACAACATGGAAAGAAACCCTTCTCCCACTAAGTGTGTAGTAACTAATCACTCTCCTTTCCTACTCCCTTCTGAGTGCAGGGGATTTTTAAGCCTCCCTTGTCCTTCTACAGTCTTTTCTCTGTCCCACAGAGATGTACCCGACCTCTCCCTGTATGCCCCCTGTCCCAGACAGAGGCGGCGGGCCTCTAGGATATCCTCTGGATCAGCTTGTCCTCTGATAGGCAGTAGAGGGCGTTGACAGACAGCTCAGAGATGAAGGCCTCACAGGCTTTGCGGGAGACACCCTTGCATTCCCGCAGGTCCAGCAGGGAGAGGCAGGAGAGCCGGCGGAGATACCGCAGACACGCGTCCGTCAGCTTACTGCAGCCTGGGAGATAGAGAGAGACAGCTGTGCTCAATATGAACAACTCAATAGCAATCCTGTGTGTGCTGTGCGAGTCCAAGGCTTACCCCCCACGTTGAGCTCAGTGAGTGTGTTGCGTGTGGAGGAACCCACGGCAGTGAGCAGGTTGATGGACTGGTCAGTGAGGCCTCCGCAGTGGGACAGGTCCAGACGGGTCAGCAGGGGCATGTGTCTGATCACCAGCCTCAGAGTTGAGTCACTGATCTCCAGCCCCGCCAGACGGAAAGACTGCATGTTCCTCAGCTGACTGCGGTTATCACAACCTAGAGAGGGACAGAGAGGGGGACGGGATTAGGGCAGAAAGAGGGAGGGAGGAGGGAGAGGCCGGAGGAGAAAGAGGTGACAGGAGGGCGACAGCGGAAGAGAGAAAAGATGAAGGAGAGGGAAAGGAGGACTGAGAATATCTGTGTCCGCTGCTGACTCCAGAGGGACATAGCTAATTAACGTGGTATGACAAGGGATTTATCCAAACAGTACTTAATTCAAACAGAAAACGCTGGGGGGGGGGGCTTTCACCTGGGGGGTTGAGCAGGTCTCGGATCTGTCCATCTTTCACCCCGTCGGCCCACCGCAGGTCCAGCGTGCGCAGGAGGGGGCAACTGATCGAGCTCAGAGCCGAAATAGAAGACCAGGAGCACCCAGATAACATGAGATCCTTCAGCCCTGAGCCGGAGAGAGAGAGAATTACATCTCCAACGTGAGTAATAGTTCAAGTGGGAATGTCTGTCTGCGTCTCTCTGTCTGCGTCTCTCTGTCTGCGTCTCTCTGTCTGCGTCTCTCTGTCTGCGTCTCTCTGTACCTGGCAGGCGGTTGACGAGCCAGGTGAGTTGTTTCTTGGAGATGGAGGTCCAGGAGAGGTCCAGGGCGACTGGCTGGCGTTTGATGATGCCTGACAGGGCCTGAGGACTGATTGCTTTAGACACGGTCAGATTGATCCTCATCCACAGCCTCTTATCCAGGCTCCTGCACCAGAACACATTTGTTAAGGTTTTTAATTCAAGCACCCATACACTCTTGCACATGCAGACACATGAATAGTTACCACAGCTCTTACGGAAACAAAGGCGGTTATCACTGCGTGTATGTGTGTATAAAATGCATTCTAAAATGTTTCTCTTACCATTTGTACCAGTTCTTGCAGACGGCCATGCAGACACAGAGCTCGGCACGAGTCAGGTAACGGAAGACAGATACCCACACCTCCCTCTCACAGCCCGGTTCGCTCCCTCCATTCGCCACCTCCCTCTCCCCATCCTGTAAAGCCGACAGAGGGAGGTGTAGAGGAGGAACCCGAGAGGAGAAAGCACCATTGTTTGTCCTCTCTGGTCTACCCGGCCTCCTCCTCCTCACGTCTTGATGGGAGCCGCCCGTGTGTGTGTTGCTTTCCCGGATGTGTGTGTGTCTGTCTGAGCGTGAGGGTGCAGGGTCTGGGGCGTGGTTCCTGAGGGGTGGTCGGGCCAGATTCTTGCGTTGTGTGTAAATCTGTCCGGGAGGGGCAGGGCGGGGGGTGACTGCAGCCTCCAGTTTGGGGACGATGGCCCCTGGATCATGTTTGGCCCTCGACGGCTGTAGGGTCACAGTGAGATACGAGCCCTTCATGAGGTCGTCGCTAATGTCCGACACTACGAGGACCGGTGGCTCCGCCTGTGCCTGTTCTCCTTCCCTCCAGTCTTCATCCATCGCCTCTTCTTCTTCGTTTTGGTTGGACTCCCCACTCCCCTCATCTTCTTTGGCTGTTCCTCGTCTCTGCGGCCGGTTTTCTTTGTCCCTTCTGCCACCCCGCACGCCGTTCTCCCTGTCCTCCTCCTCCTCATCATCACTACTACAACTACTGCTGCTGCTGCTGGTACTGCTACCACTCTCTTCCTCTGCTCCACCGTGTCTCTGTCCTCTTCCTGCTGCTCCTCCTCTGAGCCGTACTCCTCGCCCCCTGCGCCCCTCTCCCCTGCCTGCGGGGGCCAGGCTAAGGGAGGGTTGGGGGGGCTGGAGTCGTGCCCCTGTAGGGGAGCCTCTGAAGGACCCACGGCCCCGGGACAGTCTGCCGACGGGGGAGTGAAGGCGAGAGGACACCCCTCTCTGGAGGTGGGCCAGACGCTGGGAGCCCGGGAGCTTGTGAGAAAGCTCTGGAGACGACGTCTGCTGCTTGTGTAGAGAGGAGTAGAATAGGTAAAACAATGCTTTGGTTTGAATAATCATACACTGGTTTAGAGAGATACAGTGCTTTAAAATGGGCTGCATGTACTTACCGATTGTAAGATTTTGCTGCGCTCCAGTTTGATCTGCAACACAAAGACAGATTAAAATTAGATGACTTGGTGAAAAATGATTGTACGAATCAAAAACCCCTTTCACCCTTCTCGTTCTCCCTCTCTTACACTCTTCCGGAGTCGTAGCTCCAGTGCACCGGCTCTCTTCCTGTTCTGTTGTTGCTGCAGTAGCAGTCGCTGAGAGGGAGGGGGCGCCCTCCGCTGGGACAGAGGGGACGTCAGGGGGGGTCTGCCACGTCGCCCCTTCCTCAGCCCACCTCCTGCCTCCCCTACTCCTATCCCTTCCCGGTGGACATGCTTTGATGTAGTGAGAGAACCTGTAGACGCCATGCTGTCCTCATCACTGCTGGACGACTGAGACCGAGAGGGAGAGTAAGAGACAGAGGCAACATCACAAAACAGGTATTAACAGAGTTGGTGGCTATCATCTTACAGGGACAGAAGAAGACGCAGAGCGAGAGCGATCGAGCGAGCCGCACTCCCGCAGAGCGAGAGGGAGGGAGCGAGCCGCACTCCCGCAGAGCGAGAGGGAGGGAGCGAGCCGCACTCCCGCAGAGCGAGAGGGAGGGAGCGAGCCGCACTCCCGCAGAGCGAGAGCGAGGGAGCGAGCCGCACTCCCGCAGAGCGAGAGGGAGATAGCGAGCCGCACTCCCGCAGAGCGAGAGGGAGGGAGCGAGCCGCACTCCCGCAGAGCGAGAGGGAGGGAGCGAGCCGCAAGTCCCGCAGAGCGAGAGGGAGGGAGCGAGCCGCACTCCCGCAGAGCGAGAGGGAGGGAGCGAGCCGCACTCCCGCAGAGCGAGAGGGAGGGAGCGAGCCGCACTCCCGCAGAGGGAGAGAGCGAGCCGCACTCCCGCAGAGGGAGAGAGCGCGAGCCGCACTCCCGCAGAGGGAGAGAGAGCGCCACACGCAGAGCGAGAGAGAGAGAGCGCCGCACGCAGAGCGAAAGCGAGAGAGAGCGAGAGAGAGCGCGAGAGAGAGAGCGAGAGAGAGCGCCGCACGCAGAGCGAGAGAGAGCGCCACACGCAGAGAGAGAGAGAGCGCGAGCGCCGCACGCAGAGCGAGAGAGAGCGCGAGAGAGACCGCGAGAGAGAGAGAGAGCGAGAGAGAGCGCCGAACGCAGAGCGAGAGAGAGCGTGAGAGAGAGAGAGCGAGAGAGAGCGCGAGAGAGAGCCGCACGCAGAGCGAGCGCGAGCGAGCGCGAGCGCGAGAGCGCGAGAGAGAGAGAGAGAGAGCGAGAGAGAGCGCCGCACGCAGAGAGAGAGAGCGAGCGAGAGAGAGCGCCACACGCAGAGCGAGAGAGAGCGCGAGAGAGCGAGCGAGAGAGAGCGCCACACGCAGAGAGAGAGAGAGCGCGAGAGAGAGCGAGAGCGAGCGCCGCACGCAGAGCGAGAGAGAGCGCGAGAGAGAGAGAGCGAGCGAGAGAGAGCGCCGCACGCAGAGCGAGAGAGAGCGCGAGAGAGAGCGAGAGCGAGCGCCGCACGCAGAGCGAGAGAGAGCGCGAGAGAGAGAGAGCGAGAGAGAGCGCGAGAGAGAGAGAGCGAGAGAGAGCGCCGAACGCAGAGCGAGAGAGAGCGCGAGAGAGAGAGAGCGAGAGAGAGCGCGAGAGAGAGAGAGCGCCGCACGCAGAGCGAGAGAGCGCGAGAGAGAGAGAGCGAGCGAGAGAGAGCGCCGCACGCAGAGCGAGAGAGAGCGAGAGAGCGAGCGCGAGCGAGAGCGCCGCACGCAGAGCGAGAGAGCGCGCCACACGCACGCAGAGCGAGAGAGCCCCAAACGCACGCAGAGAGAGAGAGCGCGCCACACGCACGCAGAGCGAGAGAGCCCCAAACGCACGCAGAGCGAGAGAGAGAGAGAGCGCCACACGCACGCAGAGCGAGAGAGCCCCAAACACACGCAGAGCGCGAGAGCGAGAGAGAGAGCGCCACACGCAGAGCGCGAGAGAGAGAGCGCCACACGCACGCAGAGCGAGAGAGAGAGAGAGCGCCACACGCACGCAGAGCGAGAGAGAGCCACACGCACGCAGAGCGAGAGAGAGCGAGAGAGAGCGCCACACGCACGCAGAGCGAGAGAGAGAGAGAGCGCCACACGCACGCAGAGCGAGAGAGAGAGAGAGCGCCACACGCAAACAAAGCGAGAGAGAGAGAGAGCGAGAGCGCCACACGCACGCAGAGCGAGAGAGAGAGAGAGCGCCACACGCACGCAGAGCGAGAGAGAGAGCGCCACACGCACGCAGAGCGAGAGAGAGAGAGAGCGCCACACGCACGCAGAGCGAGAGAGAGAGCGCCACACGCACGCAGAGCGAGAGAGAGAGAGAGCGCCACACGCACGCAGAGCGAGAGAGAGAGAGAGCGCCACACGCACGCAGAGCGAGAGAGAGCGCCACACGCACGCAGAGCGAGAGAGAGCGCCGCACGCAGAGCGAGAGAGAGAGAGAGCGCCGCACGCAGAGCGAGAGAGAGAGCACCGCACGCAGAGCGAGAGCGCCACACGCAGAGCGAGAGAGCGCCACACGCAGAGCGAGAGAGAGAGCCACACGCACGCAGAGCGAGAGAGAGCGCCACACGCACGCAGAGCGAGACAGAGCGCCGCACGCAGCGCGAGAGGGAGAGCACCGCACGCAGAGCGAGAGCGCCACACGCAGCGCGAGAGAGCGCCACACGCAGAGCGAGAGAGAGCGCCACACGCAGAGCGAGAGAGAGAGCACCGCACGCAGAGCGAGAGAGAGAGAGCGCCACACGCACGCAGAGCGAGAGAGAGAGAGCGCCACACGCACGCAGAGCAGAGAGGAGAGAGAGCGCCACACGCACGCAGAGCGAGAGAGAGCGCCACACGCACGCAGAGCGAGAGAGAGAGAGAGCGCCACACGCACGCAGAGCGAGAGAGAGCGAGAGCGCCACACGCACGCAGAGCGAGAGAGAGCGCCACACGCACGCAGAGCGAGAGAGAGAGAGCGCCACACGCACGCAGAGCGAGAGAGAGGAGAGCGCCACACGCACGCAGAGCGAGAGAGAGAGAGCGCCACACGCACGCAGAGCGAGAGAGAGCGCCACACGCACGCAGAGCGAGAGAGAGAGAGACGCCACACGCACGCAGAGCGAGAGAGAGCGAGAGCGCCACACGCACGCAGAGCGAGAGAGAGAGAGAGCGCCACACGCACGCAGAGCGAGAGAGAGCGCCACACGCACGCAGAGCGAGAGAGAGAGAGCGCCACACGCACGCAGAGCGAGAGAGAGAGAGCGCCACACGCACGCAGAGCGAGAGAGAGCCCCACACGCACGCAGAGCGAGAGAGAGCGCCACACGCACGCAGAGCGAGAGAGAGCGCCACACGCACGCAGAGCGAGAGAGAGCGCCACACGCACGCAGAGCGAGAGAGAGAGCGCCACACGCACGCAGAGCGAGGAGAGAGAGAGAGCGCCACACGCACGCAGAGCGAGAGAGAGAGCGCCACACGCACGCAGAGCGAGAGAGCGCCACACGCACGCAGAGCGAGAGAGAGAGCGCCACACGCACGCAGAGCGAGAGAGAGAGCGCCAGAGCGCCACACGCACGCAGAGAGAGAGAGCGCCACACGCACGCAGAGCGAGAGAGAGCGCCACACGCACGCAGAGCGAGAGAGAGAGCGAGAGCGCCACACGCACGCAGAGCGAGAGAGAGAGAGAGCGCCACACGCACGCAGAGCGAGAGAGAGAGAGCGCCACACGCACGCAGAGCGAGAGAGAGCGCCACACGCACGCAGAGCGAGAGAGAGAGCGCCACACGCACGCAGAGCGAGAGAGAGAGAGAGAGCGCCACACGCACGCAGAGCGAGAGAGAGAGAGAGCGCCACACGCACGCAGAGCGAGAGAGAGCGCCACACGCACGCAGAGCGAGAGAGAGAGCGCCACACGCACGCAGAGCGAGAGAGAGAGAGCGCCACACGCACGCAGAGCGAGAGAGAGCGCCACACGCACGCAGAGCGAGAGAGAGAGAGAGAGCGCCACACGCACGCAGAGCGAGAGAGAGAGAGAGCGCCACACGCACGCAGAGCGAGAGAGAGAGCGCCACACGCACGCAGAGCGAGAGAGAGCGCCACACGCACGCAGAGCGAGAGAGAGCGCCACACGCACGCAGAGCGAGAGAGAGAGAGAGAGCGCCACACGCACGCAGAGCGAGAGAGAGAGAGCGCCACACGCGCGCAGAGCGAGAGAGAGAGAGAGACGCCACACGCACGCAGAGCGAGAGAGAGAGCGCCACACGCACGCAGAGCGAGAGAGAGCGCCACACGCACGCAGAGCGAGAGAGGAGCGCCACACGCACGCAGAGCGAGAGAGGAGCGCCACACGCACGCAGAGCGAGAGAGAGAGCGCCACACGCACGCAGAGCGAGAGAGAGAGCGCCACACGCACGCAGAGCGAGAGAGAGCGCCCACGCAGAGCGAGAGAGAGAGCGCCACACGCACGCAGAGCGAGAGAGAGAGCGCCACACGCACGCAGAGAGAGAGAGAGCGCCACACGCACGCAGAGCGAGAGAGAGCGCCACACGCACGCAGAGGAGAGAGAGCGCCACACGCACGCAGAGCGAGAGAGAGCGCGAGAGAGAGCGCCGCACGCAGAGCGAGAGAGAGCGCCACACGCAGAGCGAGAGAGAGCGCCGCACGCAGAGCGAGAGAGAGAGAGAGCGAGAGAGAGAGCGCCGCACGCAGAGCGAGAGAGCGCGAGCACCGCACGCAGAGCGAGAGAGAGCGCGAGAGAGACCGCGAGAGAGAGAGAGAGCGAGAGAGAGCGCCGAACGCAGAGCGAGAGAGAGCGTGAGAGAGAGAGAGCGAGAGAGAGCCGCACGCAGAGCGAGAGAGAGCGCGAGAGAGCGCGAGCGAGAGAGCGCGAGAGAGAGAGAGAGAGCGAGAGAGAGCGCCACACGCAGAGCGAGAGAGAGCGCGAGAGAGAGAGAGCGAGCGAGAGAGAGCGCCGCACGCAGAGCGAGAGAGAGCGCGAGAGAGAGCGCGAGCGAGCGCCGCACGCAGAGCGAGAGAGAGCGAGAGAGAGCGCGAGAGAGAGAGAGAGCGCCGAACGCAGAGCGAGAGAGAGCGCGAGAGAGAGAGAGCGAGAGAGAGCGCGAGAGAGAGAGAGCGAGAGAGAGAGAGCGCCGCACGCAGAGCGAGAGAGCGCGAGAGAGAGAGAGCGAGCGAGAGAGAGCGCCGCACGCAGAGCGAGAGAGAGCGAGAGAGCGAGCGCGAGCGAGAGCAGAGCGAGAGCGCCAACGCACGCAGAGCGAGAGAGCGCGCCACACGCACGCAGAGCGAGAGAGCGCCAGACGCGCGCCACACGCACGCAGAGCGAGAGAGAGAGAGCGCCACACGCACGCAGAGCGAGAGAGGAGAGAGCGCCACACGCACGCAGAGCGCGAGAGCGCCCAAACGCACGCAGAGCGAGAGAGAGAGAGAGCGCCACACGCACGCAGAGCGAGAGAGAGAGAGAGCGCCACACGCACGCAGAGCGAGAGAGAGAGAGCGCCACACGCACGCAGAGCGAGAGAGAGAGCGCGCCACACGCACGCAGAGCGAGAGAGAGAGAGCGCCACACGCACGCAGAGCGAGAGAGAGAGAGCGCCACACGCACGCAGAGCGAGAGAGAGCGCCACACGCACGCAGAGCGAGAGAGAGAGCGCCACACGCACGCAGAGCGAGAGAGAGAGCGCCACACGCACGCAGAGCGAGAGAGAGAGAGACGCAGAGCGCAGAGCGAGAGAGAGAGCGCCGCACGCAGAGCGAGAGAGAGAGAGAGCGCCACACGCACGCAGAGCGAGAGAGAGGAGAGAGAGCGCCACACGCACGCAGAGCGAGAGAGAGCGCCACACGCACGCAGAGCAGAGAGAGAGCGCCACACGCACGCAGAGCGAGAGAGAGCGCCACACGCACGCAGAGCGAGAGAGAGAGAGCGCCACACGCACGCAGAGCGAGAGAGAGAGAGCGCGCACACGCACGCAGAGCGAGAGAGAGAGCGCCACACGCACGCAGAGCGAGAGAGAGAGAGAGCGCCACACGCACGCAGAGCGAGAGAGAGCGCCACACGCACGCAGAGCGAGAGAGAGAGAGCGAGGAGAGAGAGCGCCACACGCACGCAGAGCGAGAGAGAGAGAGAGCGCCACACGCACGCAGAGCGAGAGAGAGCGAGAGCGCCACACGCACGCAGAGCGAGAGAGAGCGCCACACGCACGCAGAGCGAGAGAGAGAGAGAGAGAGAGAGAGAGAGCGCCACACGCACGCAGAGCGAGAGAGAGCGCCACACGCACGCAGAGCGAGAGAGAGAGCGCCACACGCACGCAGAGCGAGAGAGAGCGCCACACGCACGCAGAGCGAGAGAGAGAGAGCGCCACACGCACGCAGAGCGAGAGAGAGAGCGCCACACGCACGCAGAGCGAGAGAGAGAGAGAGCGCCACACGCACGCAGAGCGAGAGAGAGAGCGCCACACGCACGCAGAGCGAGAGAGAGAGCGCGCCACACGCACGCAGAGCAAGAGAGAGAGAGCGCGCCACACGCACGCAGAGCGAGAGAGAGCGCCACACGCACGCAGAGCGAGAGAGAGAGAGCGCCACACGCACGCAGAGCGAGAGAGAGAGCGCGCCACACGCACGCAGAGCGAGAGAGAGAGCGCGCCACACGCACGCAGAGCGAGAAAGAGAGCGCCACACGCACGCAGAGCGAGAGAGAGCGCCACACGCACGCAGAGCAAGAGAGAGAGAGCGCGCCACACGCACGCAGAGCGAGAGAGAGAGAGAGCGCCACACGCACGCAGAGCGAGAGAGAGAGCGCCACACGCACGCAGAGCGAGAGAGAGCGCCACACGCACGCAGAGCGAGAGAGAGAGAGCGCCACACGCACGCAGAGCGAGAGAGAGCGCCACACGCACGCAGAGCGAGAGAGAGCGCCACACGCACGCAGAGCGAGAGAGCGCCACACGCACGCAGAGCGAGAGAGAGCGAGAGCGCCACACGCACGCAGAGCGAGAGAGAGAGAGAGCGCCACACGCACGCAGAGCGAGAGAGAGAGAGAGAGAGAGCGCCACACGCACGCAGAGCGAGAGAGAGCGCCACACGCACGCAGAGCGAGAGAGAGCGCCACACGCACGCAGAGCGAGAGAGAGAGAGAGCGCCACACGCACGCAGAGCGAGAGAGAGAGAGAGCGCCACACGCACGCAGAGCGAGAGAGAGAGAGAGCGCCACACGCACGCAGAGCGAGAGAGAGCGCCACACGCACGCAGAGCGAGAGAGAGAGCGCCACACGCACGCAGAGCGAGAGAGAGCGCCGCACGCAGAGCGAGAGAGCGCCACACGCACGCAGAGCGAGAGAGAGCGCCACACGCACGCAGAGCGAGAGAGCGCCACACGCAGAGCAGAGAGCGCCACACGCAGAGCGAGAGAGAGCGCCACACGCAGAGCGAGAGAGAGCGCCACACGCACGCAGAGCGAGAGAGAGCGCCACACGCACGCAGAGCGAGAGAGAGCGCCACACGCACTTAGAGCGAGACAGAGCGCCACACGCACGCAGAGGGAGAGAGAGAGAGAGAGCGCCACACGCACGCAGAGCGAGAGAGAGAGAGCGCCACACGCGCGCAGAGCGAGAGAGAGAGAGCGCCACACGCACGCAGAGCGAGAGAGAGAGCGCCACACGCACGCAGAGCAGAGAGAGAGCGCCACACGCACGCAGAGCGAGAGAGCGAGAGAGAGAGAGCCACACGCGCGCAGAGCGAGAGAGAGAGAGCGCCACAGCGCCAGAGCGAGAGAGCGAGAGAGAGAGCGCCACACGCACGCAGAGCGAGAGAGAGAGCGCCACACGCACGCAGAGCGAGAGAGAGAGCGCCACACGCACGCAGAGCGAGAGAGAGAGCGCCACACGCACGCAGAGCGAGAGAGAGAGCGCCACACGCACGCAGAGCGAGAGAGAGAGAGCGCCACACGCACGCAGAGCGAGAGAGAGAGCGCCACACGCACGCAGAGCGAGAGAGAGAGAGAGAGCGCCACACGCACGCAGAGCGAGAGAGAGAGCGCCACACGCAGAGAGAGAGAGAGCGCCACACGCACGCAGAGCGAGAGAGAGCGCGAGAGAGAGCGCCGCACGCAGAGCGAGAGAGAGCGCCACACGCAGAGAGAGAGAGAGCGCCGCACGCAGAGCGAGAGAGAGCGCCACACGCAGAGCGAGAGAGAGCGCCGCACGCAGAGCGAGAGAGAGAGAGAGAGAGAGAGAGCGCCGCACGCAGAGCGAGAGAGCGCGAGCACCGCACGCAGAGCGAGAGAGAGCGCGAGAGAGACCGCAGAGAGAGAGAGAGCGAGAGAGAGCGCCGAACGCAGAGCGAGAGAGAGCGTGAGAGAGAGAGAGCGAGAGAGAGCCGCACGCAGAGCGAGAGAGAGCGCGAGAGAGCGCGAGAGAGAGAGAGAGGAGCGAGAGAGAGCGCCACACGCAGAGTGAGAGAGAGCGCGAGAGAGAGAGAGCGAGCGAGAGAGAGCGCCGCACGCAGAGCGAGAGAGAGCGCGAGAGAGAGCGAGAGCGAGCGCCGCACGCAGAGCGAGAGAGAGCGAGAGAGAGCGCGAGAGAGAGAGAGAGCGCCGAACGCAGAGCGAGAGAGAGCGCGAGAGAGAGAGAGCGAGAGAGAGCGCGAGAGAGAGAGAGCGAGAGAGAGAGAGCGCCGCACGCAGAGCGAGAGAGCGCGAGAGAGAGAGAGCGAGCGAGAGAGAGCGCCGCACGCAGAGCGAGAGAGAGCGAGAGAGCGAGCGCGAGCAGAGAGCTGCCGCACGCAGAGCGAGAGAGCGCGCCACACGCACGCAGAGCGAGAGAGCGCGCCACACGCACGCAGAGCGAGAGAGAGAGAGCGCCACACGCACGCAGAGCGAGAGAGAGAGAGCGCCACACGCACGCAGAGCGAGAGCCCCAAACGCACGCAGAGCGAGAGAGAGAGAGAGCGCCACACGCACGCAGAGCGAGAGAGCCCCAAACGCACGCAGAGCGAGAGAGAGAGAGCCCCAAACGCACGCAGAGAGAGAGAGCGCGCCACACGCACGCAGAGCGAGAGAGCGCCACACGCACGCAGAGCGAGAGAGAGAGCGCCACACGCACGCAGAGCGAGAGAGAGAGAGAGCGCCACACGCACGCAGAGCGAGAGAGCGCGCCACACGCACGCAGAGCGAGAGAGAGCCACACGCACGCAGAGCGAGAGCGCCACACGCACGCAGAGCGAGAGAGAGAGCGCCACACGCACGCAGAGCGAGAGAGGCGCCACACGCACGCAGAGCGAGAGAGGCCCACGCGCACGCAGAGCGCCACACGCACGCAGAGCGAGAGAGAGAGAGAGAGGGAGAGAGCGCCACACGCACGCAGAGCGAGAGAGAGAGAGAGAGAGAGCGCCACACGCACGCAGAGCGAGAGAGAGAGAGAGCGCCACACGCACGCAGAGCGAGAGAGAGAGAGCGCCACACGCACGCAGAGCGAGAGAGAGAGAGAGAGCGCCACACGCACGCAGAGCGAGAGAGAGAGAGAGAGAGAGAGCGCCACACGCACGCAGAGCGAGAGAGAGAGAGAGCGCCACACGCACGCAGAGCGAGAGAGAGAGAGAGAGAGAGCGCCACACGCACGCAGAGCGAGAGAGAGCGCCACACGCACGCAGAGCGAGAGAGAGAGAGAGCGCCACACGCACGCAGAGCGAGAGAGAGAGAGAGCGCCACACGCACGCAGAGCGAGAGAGAGAGAGAGCGCCACACGCACGCAGAGCGAGAGAGAGGAGAGCGCCACACGCACGCAGAGCGAGAGAGAGAGAGAGCCACACGCACGCAGAGCGAGAGAGAGAGAGAGAGAGAGCGCCACACGCACGCAGAGCGAGAGAGAGAGAGAGAGCGCCACACGCACGCAGAGCGAGAGAGAGGGAGAGAGAGCGCCACACGCACGCAGAGCGAGAGAGAGCGCCACACGCACGCAGAGCGAGAGAGAGAGCGCCACACGCACGCAGAGCGAGAGAGACGCAGAGCAGAGAGAGAGAGAGAGCGCCACACGCACGCAGAGCGAGAGAGAGCGCCACACGCACGCAGAGCGAGAGAGAGAGAGAGAGCGCCACACGCACGCAGAGCGAGAGAGAGAGAGAGAGCGCCACACGCACGCAGAGCGAGAGAGAGAGCGCCACACGCACGCAGAGCGAGAGAGAGAGCGCCACACGCACGCAGAGCGAGAGAGAGAGAGAGAGCGCCACACGCACGCAGAGCGAGAGAGAGAGAGAGCGCCACACGCACGCAGAGCGAGAGAGAGAGAGAGCGCCACACGCACGCAGAGCGAGAGAGAGCGCCACACGCACGCAGAGCGAGAGAGAGAGCGCCACACGCACGCAGAGCGAGAGAGAGAGAGAGCGCCACACGCACGCAGAGCGAGAGAGAGAGCGCCACACGCACGCAGAGCGAGAGAGAGAGGCGCCACACGCACGCAGAGCGAGAGAGAGAGCGCCACACGCACGCAGAGCGAGAGAGAGGGCCACACGCACGCAGAGCGAGAGAGAGAGCGCCACACGCACGCAGAGCGAGAGAGAGAGAGAGAGAGAGAGAGCCACACGCGCGCAGAGCGAGAGAGAGAGAGAGAGAGAGAGAGCGCCACACGCGCGCAGAGCGAGAGAGAGAGAGAGAGAGAGAGAGCGCCACACGCACGCAGAGCGAGAGAGAGCGCCACACGCACGCAGAGCGAGAGAGAGAGCGCCACACGCACGCAGAGCGAGAGAGAGCGCCACACGCACGCAGAGCGAGAGAGAGCGCCACACGCACGCAGAGCGAGAGAGAGGAGAGCGCCACACGCACGCAGAGCGAGAGAGAGACGCCACACGCACGCAGAGCAGAGAGAGAGCGCCACACGCACGCAGAGCGAGAGAGAGAGAGAGAGCGCCACACGCACGCAGAGCGAGAGAGAAGAGAGCGCCACACGCACGCAGAGCGAGAGAGAGGAGAGCGCCACACGCACGCAGAGCGAGAGAGAGAGAGAGCGCCACACGCACGCAGAGCGAGAGAGAGAGAGAGCGCCACACGCACGCAGAGCGAGAGAGAGAGAGAGAGCGCCACACGCACGCAGAGCGAGAGAGAGCGCGAGCGCACGAGAGCGGAGAGAGAGAGCGCCACACGCACGCAGAGCGAGAGAGAGAGAGAGCGCCACACGCACGCAGAGCGAGAGAGAGAGAGAGAGAGAGCGCCACACGCACGCAGAGCGAGAGAGAGAGAGAGAGAGAGCGCCACACGCACGCAGAGCGAGAGAGAGAGAGAGAGAGCGCCACACGCACGCAGAGCGAGAGAGAGAGAGAGAGAGCGCCACACGCACGCAGAGCGAGAGAGAGAGAGAGAGCGCCACACGCACGCAGAGCGAGAGAGAGAGAGAGAGCGCCACACGCACGCAGAGCGAGAGAGAGAGAGAGAGCGCCACACGCACGCAGAGCGAGAGAGAGAGAGAGCGCCACACGCACGCAGAGCGAGAGAGAGAGAGAGAGAGCGCCACACGCACGCAGAGCGAGAGAGAGAGAGAGCGCCACACGCACGCAGAGCGAGAGAGAGAGAGAGCGCCACACGCACGCAGAGCGAGAGAGAGAGAGAGAGCGCCACACGCACGCAGAGCGAGAGAGAGAGAGAGAGAGCGCCACACGCACGCAGAGCGAGAGAGAGAGAGAGAGAGCGCCACACGCACGCAGAGCGGAGAGAGAGAGAGAGAGCGCCACACGCACGCAGAGCGAGAGAGAGAGAGAGAGAGCGCCACACGCACGCAGAGCGAGAGAGAGAGAGAGAGCGCCACACGCACGCAGAGCGAGAGAGAGAGAGAGCGCCACACGCAGCGAGCGAGAGAGAGCGCAGACGCAGAGCGAGAGAGAGCGCCACACGCACGCAGAGCGAGAGAGAGAGAGAGAGCGCCACACGCACGCAGAGCGAGAGAGAGAGAGAGAGAGAGCGCCACACGCACGCAGAGCGAGAGAGAGAGAGAGCGCCACACGCACGCAGAGCGAGAGAGAGAGCGCCACACGCACGCAGAGCGAGAGAGAGAGAGAGAGAGAGCGCCACACGCACGCAGAGCGAGAGAGAGAGAGAGCGCCACACGCACGCAGAGCGAGAGAGAGAGAGGAGAGAGAGCGCCACACGCACGCAGAGCGAGAGAGAGAGAGAGAGCGCCACACGCACGCAGAGCGAGAGAGAGAGAGAGCGCCACACGCACGCAGAGCGAGAGAGAGCGCCACACGCACGCAGAGCGAGAGAGAGAGAGTGAGAGAGAGCGCCACACGCACGCAGAGCGAGAGAGAGAGAGAGAGCGCCACACGCACGCAGAGCGAGAGAGAGAGAGAGCGCCACACGCACGCAGAGCGAGAGAGAGCGCCACACGCACGCAGAGCGAGAGAGAGGGAGAGACGCCACACGCACGCAGAGCGAGAGAGAGCGCCACACGCACGCAGAGCGAGAGAGAGAGCGCCACACGCACGCAGAGCGAGAGAGAGCGCCACACGCACGCAGAGCGAGAGAGAGAGAGCGCCACACGCACGCAGAGCGAGAGAGAGAGCGCCACACGCACGCAGAGCGAGAGAGAGAGAGCGCCACACGCACGCAGAGCGAGAGAGAGAGAGAGAGCGCCACACGCACGCAGAGCGAGAGAGAGAGAGCGCCACACGCACGCAGAGCGAGAGAGAGAGCGCCACACGCACGCAGAGCGAGAGCGCCACACGCACGCAGAGCGAGAGAGAGAGAGCGCCACACGCACGCAGAGCGAGAGAGAGAGAGAGAGCGCCACACGCACGCAGAGCGAGAGAGAGAGAGAGCGCCACACGCACGCAGAGCGAGAGAGAGAGAGCGCCACACGCACGCAGAGCGAGAGAGAGAGAGAGAGCGCCACACGCACGCAGAGCGAGAGAGAGAGAGAGCGCCACACGCACGCAGAGCGAGAGAGAGAGAGAGAGAGAGCGCCACACGCACGCAGAGCGAGAGAGAGAGAGAGAGAGAGAGCGCCACACGCACGCAGAGCGAGAGAGAGAGAGAGAGCGCCACACGCACGCAGAGCGAGAGAGAGAGAGCGCCACACGCACGCAGAGCGAGAGAGAGCGCCACACGCACGCAGAGCGAGAGAGAGAGAGCGAGAGAGCGCCACACGCACGCAGAGCGAGAGAGAGAGAGAGAGCGCCACACGCACGCAGAGCGAGAGAGAGAGAGAGCGCCACACGCACGCAGAGCAGAGAGAGAGAGCGCCACACGCACGCAGAGCGAGAGAGAGAGCGCCACACGCACGCAGAGCAGAGAGAGAGAGCGCCACACGCACGCAGAGCGAGAGAGAGAGCGCCACACGCACGCAGAGCGAGAGAGAGAGAGCGCCACACGCACGCAGAGCGAGAGAGAGAGAGAGCGCCACACGCACGCAGAGCAGAGAGAGAGAGCGCCACACGCACGCAGAGCGAGAGAGAGAGAGCGCCACACGCACGCAGAGCGAGAGAGAGAGAGCGCCACACGCACGCAGAGCGAGAGAGAGCGCCACACGCACGCAGAGCGAGAGAGAGAGAGAGCGCCACACGCACGCAGAGCGAGAGAGAGAGCGCCACACGCACGCAGAGCGAGAGAGAGAGCGCCACACGCACGCAGAGCGAGAGAGAGAGCGCCACACGCACGCAGAGCGAGAGAGAGAGCGCCACACGCACGCAGAGCGAGAGAGAGCGCCACACGCACGCAGAGCGAGAGAGAGCGCCACACGCACGCAGAGCGAGAGAGAGAGAGCGAGAGAGAGCGCCACACGCACGCAGAGCGAGAGAGAGAGCGCCACACGCACGAGCGAGAGAGAGAGCGCCACACGCACGCAGAGCGAGGAGAGAGCGCCACACGCACGCAGAGCGAGAGAGAGAGCGCCACACGCACGCAGAGCGAGAGAGAGAGCGCCACACGCACGCAGAGCGAGAGAGAGAGCGCCACACGCACGCAGAGCGAGAGAGAGAGCGCCACACGCACGCAGAGCGAGAGAGAGAGCGCCACACGCACGCAGAGCGAGAGAGAGAGCGCCACACGCACGCAGAGCGAGAGAGAGAGCGCCACGACGCAGAGCGAGAGAGACGCCACACGCACGCAGAGGGAGAGAGCGCCACACGCACGCAGAGCGAGAGAGAGAGCGCCACACGCACGCAGAGCGAGAGAGAGAGAGCGCCACACGCACGCAGAGCGAGAGAGAGAGAGAGCGCCACACGCACGCAGAGCGAGAGAGAGAGAGAGAGCGCCACACGCACGCAGAGCGAGAGAGAGCGCCACACGCACGCAGAGCGAGAGAGAGAGACGCCACACGCACGCAGAGCGAGAGAGAGAGAGAGAGCGCCACACGCACGCAGAGCGAGAGAGAGAGAGAGAGCGCCACACGCACGCAGAGCGAGAGAGAGAGAGAGAGCGCCACACGCACGCAGAGCGAGAGAGAGCGCCACACGCACGCAGAGCGAGAGAGAGCGCCACACGCACGCAGAGCGAGAGAGAGCGCCACACGCACGCAGAGCGAGAGAGAGCGCCACACGCACGCAGAGCGAGAGAGAGCGCCACACGCACGCAGAGCGAGAGAGAGCGCCACACGCACGCAGAGCGAGAGAGAGCGCCACACGCACGCAGAGCGAGAGAGAGAGCGCCACACGCACGCAGAGCGAGAGAGAGCGCCACACGCACGCAGAGCGAGAGAGAGAGCGCCACACGCACGCAGAGCGAGAGAGAGAGAGAGCGCCACACGCACGCAGAGCGAGAGAGAGAGCGCCACACGCACGCAGAGCGAGAGAGAGAGCGCCACACGCACGCAGAGCGAGAGAGAGAGCGCCACACGCACGCAGAGCGAGAGAGAGAGAGAGAGAGAGAGCGCCACACGCACGCAGAGCGAGAGAGAGCGCCACACGCACGCAGAGCGAGAGAGAGAGGCGCCACACGCACGCAGAGCGAGAGAGAGAGCGCCACACGCACGCAGAGCGAGAGAGAGAGGCGCCACACGCACGCAGAGCGAGAGAGAGCGCCACACGCACGCAGAGCGAGAGAGAGCGCCACACGCACGCAGAGCGAGAGAGAGAGAGCGCCACACGCACGCAGAGCGAGAGAGAGAGAGAGGCGCCACACGCACGCAGAGCGAGAGAGAGAGGCGCCACACGCACGCAGAGCGAGAGAGAGAGAGAGCGCCACACGCACGCAGAGCGAGAGAGAGAGCGCCACACGCACGCAGAGCGAGAGAGAGAGCGCCACACGCACGCAGAGCGAGAGAGAGAGGCGCCACACGCACGCAGAGCGAGAGAGAGAGAGGCGCCACACGCACGCAGAGCGAGAGAGAGAGAGAGCGCCACACGCACGCAGAGCGAGAGAGAGAGAGAGCGCCACACGCACGCAGAGCGAGAGAGAGAGAGAGCGCCACACGCACGCAGAGCGAGAGAGAGAGAGAGAGCGCCACACGCACGCAGAGCGAGAGAGAGAGAGAGCGCCACACGCACGCAGAGCGAGAGAGAGAGAGAGCGCCACACGCACGCAGAGCGAGAGAGAGGCGCCACACGCACGCAGAGCGAGAGAGAGAGCGCCACACGCACGCAGAGCGAGAGAGAGAGCGCCACACGCACGCAGAGCGAGAGAGAGCGCCACACGCACGCAGAGCGAGAGAGAGAGCGCCACACGCACGCAGAGCGAGAGAGAGCGCCACACGCACGCAGAGCGAGAGAGAGAGCGCCACACGCACGCAGAGCGAGAGAGAGAGCGCCACACGCACGCAGAGCGAGAGAGAGCGCCACACGCACGCAGAGCGAGAGAGAGCGCCACACGCACGCAGAGCGAGAGAGAGCGCCACACGCACGCAGAGCGAGAGAGAGAGCGCCACACGCACGCAGAGCGAGAGAGAGAGAGCGCCACACGCACGCAGAGCGAGAGAGAGAGCGCCACACGCACGCAGAGCGAGAGAGAGCGCCACACGCACGCAGAGCGAGAGAGAGCGCCACACGCACGCAGAGCGAGAGAGAGAGAGCGCCACACGCACGCAGAGCGAGAGAGAGAGCGCCACACGCACGCAGAGCGAGAGAGAGAGAGCGCCACACGCACGCAGAGCGAGAGAGAGCGCCACACGCAGAGAGAGAGAGAGCGCCACACGCACGCAGAGCGAGAGAGAGAGAGCGCCACACGCACGCAGAGCGAGAGAGAGAGCGCACACGCACGCAGAGCGAGAGAGAGCGCCACACGCACGCAGAGCGAGAGAGAGAGAGCGCCACACGCACGCAGAGCGAGAGAGAGAGAGCGCCACACGCACGCAGAGCGAGAGAGAGAGAGCGCCACACGCACGCAGAGCGAGAGAGAGAGCGCCACACGCACGCAGAGCGAGAGGAGAGAGAGCGCCACACGCACGCAGAGCGAGAGAGAAGAGAGAGCGCCACACGCACGCAGAGCGAGAGAGAGAGAGAGCGCCACACGCACGCAGAGCGAGAGAGAGAGAGCAGAGCGAGCGCGCACGCAGAGCGAGAGAGAGCGCCACACGCAGCGAGCGAGAGAGAGCGCCAACGACGCACGCAGAGCGAGAGAGAGAGAGCGCCACACGCACGCAGAGCGAGAGAGAGGAGAGCGCCACACGCACGCAGAGCGAGAGAGAGAGAGCGCCACACGCACGCAGAGCGAGAGAGAGAGAGCGCCACACGCACGCAGAGCGAGAGAGAGAGAGCGCCACACGCACGCAGAGCGAGAGAGAGAGAGCGCCACACGCACGCAGAGCGAGAGAGAGAGAGAGCGCCACACGCACGCAGAGCGAGAGAGAGAGAGAGCGCCACACGCACGCAGAGCGAGAGAGAGCGCCACACGCACGCAGAGCGAGAGAGAGAGAGCGCCACACGCACGCAGAGAGAGAGAGAGCGCCACACGCACGCAGAGCGAGAGAGAGCGCCACACGCACGCAGAGCGAGAGAGAGAGAGAGAGAGCGCCACACGCACGCAGAGCGAGAGAGAGAGAGAGGCGCCACACGCACGCAGAGCGAGAGAGGAGAGCGCCACACGCACGCAGAGCGAGAGAGAGAGAGAGAGAGGCGCCACACGCACGCAGAGCGAGAGAGAGAGAGAGAGAGCGCCACACGCACGCAGAGCGAGAGAGAGAGAGAGCGCCACACGCACGCAGAGCGAGAGAGAGAGCGCCAGCACGCGAGCGAGAGAGAGAGCGCCACGCAGAGCGAGAGAGAGAGCGCCACACGCACGCAGAGCGAGAGAGAGAGAGCGCCACACGCACGCAGAGCGAGAGAGAGAGCGCCACACGCACGCAGAGCGAGAGAGAGAGAGAGCGCCACACGCACGCAGAGCGAGAGAGAGGAGAGCGCCACACGCACGCAGAGCGAGAGAGAGAGAGCGCCACACGCACGCAGAGCGAGAGAGAGAGAGCGCCACACGCACGCACGAGAGGAGCGAGAGAGAGCGAGAGAGAGCGCCACACGCACGCAGAGCGAGAGAGAGCGCCACACGCACGCAGAGCGAGAGAGAGCGCCACACGCACGCAGAGCGAGAGGAGAGCGCCACACGCACGCAGAGCGAGAGAGAGAGGCGCCACACGCACGCAGAGCGAGAGAGAGCGCCACACGCACGCAGAGCGAGAGAGAGCGCCACACGCACGCAGAGCGAGAGAGAGAGAGCGCCACACGCACGCAGAGCGAGAGAGAGAGAGAGCGCCACACGCACGCAGAGCGAGAGAGAGAGAGAGAGAGAGAGAGCGCCACACGCACGCAGAGCGAGAGAGAGAGAGAGAGAGCGCCACACGCACGCAGAGCGAGAGAGAGAGCGCCACACGCACGCAGAGCGAGAGAGGAGAGCGCCACACGCACGCAGAGCGAGAGAGAGAGCGCCACACGCACGCAGAGCGAGAGAGAGAGACGCCACACGCACGCAGAGCGAGAGAGAGAGAGGCGCCACACGCACGCAGAGCGAGAGAGAGAGAGCGCCACACGCACGCAGAGCGAGAGAGAGAGCGCCACACGCACGCAGAGCGAGAGAGAGAGCGCCACACGCACGCAGAGCGAGAGAGAGAGCGCCACACGCACGCAGAGCGAGAGAGAGAGAGAGAGAGCGCCACACGCACGCAGAGCGAGAGAGAGCGCCACACGCACGCAGAGCGAGAGAGAGCGCCACACGCACGCAGAGCGAGAGAGAGCGCCACACGCACGCAGAGCGAGAGAGAGAGCGCCACACGCACGCAGAGCGAGAGAGAGAGAGCGCCACACGCACGCAGAGCGAGAGGGGGGCGCCACACGCACAGAGCGAGAGAGAGCGCCACACGCACGCAGAGCGAGAGAGAGAGAGCGCCACACGCACGCAGAGCGAGAGAGAGGAGAGCGCCACACGCACGCAGAGCGAGAGAGAGAGCGCCACACGCACGCAGAGCGAGAGAGAGAGAGAGAGCGCCACACGCACGCAGAGCGAGAGAGAGAGAGCGCCACACGCACGCAGAGCGAGAGAGAGAGAGCGCCACACGCACGCAGAGCGAGAGAGAGAGAGCGCCACACGCACGCAGAGCGAGAGAGAGAGAGGCGCCACACGCACGCAGAGCGAGAGAGAGAGAGAGAGAGCGCCACACGCACGCAGAGCGAGAGAGAGCGCCACACGCACGCAGAGCGAGAGAGAGCGCCACACGCACGCAGAGCGAGAGAGAGCGCCACACGCACGCAGAGCGAGAGAGAGGCGCCACACGCACGCAG
The DNA here is from genome assembly GCF_965601325.2 of Salmo salar. Classification (NCBI taxonomy): domain Eukaryota; kingdom Metazoa; phylum Chordata; class Actinopteri; order Salmoniformes; family Salmonidae; genus Salmo; species Salmo salar. Next base: position 72,441,973 of record NC_138299.1, on the reverse strand, counting down.
AGCGAGAGAGAGGCGCCACACGCACGCAGAGCGAGAGAGAGAGAGAGAGCGCCACACGCACGCAGAGCGAGAGAGAGAGAGCGCCACACGCACGCAGAGCGAGAGAGAGAGCGCCACACGCACGCAGAGCGAGAGAGAGCGCCACACGCGCGAGCGAGAGAGCGCCACACGCACGCAGAGCGAGAGAGAGCGCCACACGCACGCAGAGCGAGAGAGAGAGAGCGCCACACGCACGCAGAGCGAGAGAGAGCGCCACACGCACGCAGAGCGAGAGAGAGGGAGAGCGCCACACGCACGCAGAGCGAGAGAGAGAGAGAGAGAGCGCCACACGCACGCAGAGCGAGAGAGAGAGCGAGAGAGCGCCACACGCGCACAGAGCGAGAGAGAGAGCGCCACACGCACGCAGAGCAGAGAGAGAGCGCCACACGCACGCAGAGCGAGAGAGAGCGCCACACGCACGCAGAGCGAGAGAGAGCGCCACACGCACGCAGAGCGAGAGAGAGCGCCACACGCACGCAGAGCGAGAGAGAGCGCCACACGCACGCAGAGCGAGAGAGAGAGAGCGCCACACGCACGCAGAGCGAGAGAGAGAGCGCCACACGCACGCAGAGCGAGAGAGAGCGCCACACGCACGCAGAGCGAGAGAGAGCGCCACACGCACGCAGAGCGAGAGAGAGCGCCACACGCACGCAGAGCGAGAGAGCGCCACACGCACGCAGAGCGAGAGAGAGAGAGAGCGCCACACGCACGCAGAGCGAGAGAGAGAGAGCGCCACACGCACGCAGAGCGAGAGAGCGCCACACGCACGCAGAGCGAGAGAGAGAGAGCGCCACACGCACGCAGAGCGAGAGAGAGAGAGAGCGCCACACGCACGCAGAGCGAGAGAAAGAGAGCGCCACACGCACGCAGAGCGAGAGAGAGAGCGCCCACACGCACGCAGAGCGAGAGAGAGAGCGCCACACGCACGCAGAGCGAGAGAGAGAGCGCCACACGCACGCAGAGCGAGAGAGAGAGAGAGCGCCACACGCACGCAGAGCGAGAGAGAGAGCGCCACACGCACGCAGAGAGAGAGAGAGAGCCCAAAACGCACGCAGAGCGAGAGAGAGAGCCCCAAACGCACGCAGAGCGAGAGAGAGAGAGCGCCACACGCACGCAGAGCGAGAGAGAGAGAGAGCGCCACACGCACGCAGAGCGAGAGAGAGAGCGCCACACGCACGCAGAGAGAGAGGAGAGAGAGAGCGCCCAACACGCACGCAGAGCGAGAGAGAGAGCGCGCCAAACGCACGCAGAGCGAGAGAGAGAGAGCGCACACACGCACGCAGAGCGAGAGAGAGCCCAAAACGCACGCAGAGCGAGAGAGAGACCCAAACGCACGCAGAGCGAGAGCGCCACACGCACGCAGAGCGAGAGAGCGCCACACGCACGCAGAGCGAGAGAGAGAGCGCCACACGCACGCAGAGCGAGAGAGAGAGCGCCACATGCACGCAGAGCGAGCGCCACACGCACGCAGAGCGAGAGAGAGAGAGAGAGAGCGCCACACGCACGCAGAGCGAGAGAGAGAGCGCCACATGCACGCAGAGCGAGCGCCACACGCACGCAGAGCGAGAGAGAGAGAGAGAGAGCGCCACACGCACGCAGAGCGAGAGAGAGAGCGCCACATGCACGCAGAGCGAGCGCCACACGCACGCAGAGCGAGAGAGAGCGAGAGAGAGCGCCACACGCACGCAGAGCGAGAGAGAGCGCCACACGCGCGCAGAGCGAGACAGAGCGCCACACGCGCGCAGAGCGAGAGAGAGCGAGCGCCACACGCGCGCAGAGCGAGAGAGAGCGAGCGCCACACGCGCGCAGAGCGAGAGAGAGCGAGCGCCACACGCGCGCAGAGCGAGAGAGAGCGAGCGCCACACGCGCGCAGAGCGAGAGAGAGCGAGCGCCACACGCGCGCAGAGCGAGAGAGAGCGAGCGCCACACGCGCGCAGAGCGAGAGAGAGCGAGCGCCACACGCGCGCAGAGCGAGAGAGAGCGAGCGCCACACGCGCGCAGAGCGAGAGAGAGCGAGCGCCACGCGCAGAGCGAGAGCGAGAGACAGAGAGCGAGAGACAGAGAGCGAGAGACAGAGAGCGAGAGACAGAGAGCGAGAGACAGAGAGCGAGAGACAGAGAGCGAGAGACAGAGAGCGAGAGACAGAGAGCGAGAGACAGAGAGCGAGACAGAGAGCGAGACAGAGAGCGAGACAGAGAGCGAGACAGAGAGCGAGACAGAGAGCGAGACAGAGAGCGAGACAGAGAGCGAGACAGAGAGCGAGACAGAGAGAGCGACAGAGAGCGAGACAGAGAGAGCGACAGAGAGAGCGACAGAGAGAGCGACAGAGAGAGCGACAGAGAGAGCGACAGAGAGAGCGAGACAGAGAGCGACAGAGAGAGCGACAGAGAGAGCGACAGAGAGAGCGACAGAGAGAGCGACAGAGAGAGCGACAGAGAGAGCGACAGAGAGAGCGACAGAGAGAGCGACAGAGAGAGCGACAGAGCGAGACAGAGAGAGCGAGACAGAGAGAGCGACAGAGCGAGACAGAGAGACAGAGAGCCAGAGAGAGACAGCGAGAGAGACAGAGAGACAGAGAGAGACAGAGCGAGAGAGAGACACGTGCCTCTCACTCTGTAATCTGACATTTTAAACGTCTATTCCTTTGAAACTTTTGCGAATTGAATGTTGACTGTTGGTTTCACTTTGGTTAATGAACATATGTTCCCCATGCCAATAAAGAAATGATGGGATACCTGTGATGAGGAGCCATCTTTGTCCTGGTAACATTTGGGACACTCCCAGCAGCTGGGCAGGTCCTTGTTGATTCTGCCCTCCCCTGGCACCTGAGAGAGGACAATGAAAAGCTATAAACACCTGACATACACACAGAGGACTGTTATGAACCCCTAGAACACCGTCGTCATCCTCAAGGGCCATATGAGTTCGGGACCTCTTCGTGTCGAATACGAAAGAAAATATGTATTGGAAGTACATGCTGCATAAGAGGGATTTTTCAGTGTACACTGTAGTACAGGTATATCCACGTGCTGGTGCGAGGCCTGGTCACCTTGATGCAGTCGGGGTGGGCGATCTGAGCACAGTTGGAGCATTCCATCAGGGTTGTGGAGGAAGGACTAGCGTCCACCAGCTCCTGCTTCCCCTGACCCTCTCCACAGAGAACACACACCGCCGAGTTGGGCAGGCCAGGCTGGAGACGGGGAGAGACAATGGTCAACATGCTATACACACACACACAGGGCGTGAAGGCGTGCACTGGATACTTACAGCGAGACACTGCCGCATCATGCAGCCCTTCTTCATGCGCCCGGGTCCTCCGAACCTCCTCATGTCTCTGCAGAAGTTGCATTCGCCGCACTCCTTCCTCTGGCAGGCCGCACAGCGTTTGCAGCGCACGCGCCGCCGCCTCAGGGCCGAGATGGAGGCGGCGGGCCTGGCCTGGCGCGGGACCGCGGGCTTGTGGGGCGTGGCCGGGCGCGGGCGGTCCATCGGCGAGGGGGAAGGGGGCTGGTACCACGACGGCTGGCCGGGGAAGGTGGGAGCAGAAAGGAGGAAAGTTGAGACGTCTGCTGTGACTAAACACATGTACTCGCGCGTGCATGTCAGGTGAGTGTTTGAACGTGTGCGTACGAGAGGCACGTGCCCTCTTGGCTCACCCTCTTGGGCCACTTGACGATGGGCTTCCCAGTGTAAGACAGCTTGGGGTCGTCGTTGCGGTGGTCTTCCAGAAGAGCCTAAACAGGATACAAGCCACGTAAAAAGGTCAAGTCAAGACTATTGATTGAAAGACGTACAGATGGATACAGCCAGATGGATACAGCCAGATGGATACAGACTTTTACCTGCTTTCTGAACAGCCAAAAAAAGTACATGTACTTTTTTTTCCACCAGTTAGGCTACTTGAGAACAAGTTCTCATTTGCAACTGTGACCTGGCCAAGATAAAGTGTAGCAATTCGACACATACAACAACACAGAGTTACACATGGAATAAACAAAACATACAGTCAATAATACAGTAGAAAGAAAGTCTATATACAGTGAGTGCAAATGAGGTAAGTTAAGGCAATAAATAGGCCATGGTGGTGAAGTAATTACAATTTAGCAATTAAACACTGGAATGGTAGATGTGCAGAAGATGAATGTGAAAGTAGAGATACTGGGGTGCAAAGGAGCAAGATAAATAAATAAATACAGTATGGGGATGAGGTAGGTAGATAGATGGACTATTTACAGATGAGCTATGTACAGGTGCAGTGATCTGTGAGCTGCTCTGACAGCTGGTGCTTAAAGCTAGTGAGGGAGGTAAGAGTCTCCAGCTTCAGTGATCTTTGCAGTTCGTTCCAGTCATTGGCAGCAGAGAACTGGAAGGAAAGGCGGCCAAACGAGGAATTGGCTTTGGGGGTGACCAGTGAGATATACCTGCTGGAGCGCGTGCTACGGGTGGGTGCTGCTATGGTGACCAGTGAGCTGAGATAAGGCGGGGCTTTACCTAGCAGGGTCTTGTAGATGACCTGGAGCCAGTCGGTTTGGCGACGAGTATGAAGCGAGGGCCAACCAACGAGAGCATACAGGTCGCAGTGGTGGGTAGTGTATGGGGTTTTGGTGACAAAACGGATGGCACTGTGATAGACTGCATCCAGTTTGTTGAGTAGAGTGTTGGAGGCTATTTTATAGATGACATCACCGAAGTCGAGGATCGGTAGGATAGTCAGTTTTACGAGGGTATGTTTGGCAGCATGAGTGAAGGATGCTTTGTTGCGATATAGGAAGCCGATTCTAGATGTAATTTTGGATTGGAGATGCTTAATGTGAGTCTGGAAGGAGAGTTTACAGTCTAACCAGACACCCAGGTATTTGTAGTTGTCCACGTATTCTAAGTCAGAACTGTCCAGAGTAGTGATGCTGGACAGGCGAGCAGGTGCGGGCAGTGATCGATTGAATAGCATGCATTTAGTTTTACCAGCGTTTAAGAGCAGTTGAACAGCCACGGAAGGAGAGTTGTATGGCATTGAAGCTCGTCTGGAGGTTAGTTAACACAGTGTCCAAAGAAGGGCCAGAAGTATACAGAATGGTGTCGTCTGCGTAGAGGTGGATCAGAGAACCGCCAGCAGCAAGAGCAACATCATTGATATATACAGAGAAAAGAGTCGGACAGAAAATTTAACTCTGTGGCACCCCCATAGACACTACCAGAGGTCCGGACAACAGGCCCTCCGATTTGACACAGTGAACTGTCTGAGAAGTAGTTGGTAAACCAGGCGAGGCAGTCATTTGAGAAACCAAGGCTGTCGAGTCTGCCAATAAGAATGTGGTGATTGACAGAGTCGAAAGCCTTGGCCAGGTCGATGAATACGGCTGCACAGTAATGTCTCTTATCGATGGCGGTTATGATGTCGTTTAGGACCTTGAGCGTGGCTGAGGTGCACCCATGACCAGCTCTGAAACCAGATTGTATTCCGGAGAAGGTACGTAATCAGATATTTCAAGCCACATTTCAAACCACCTTTGTAGGATGGTTTGGGCAGTGATAAGTGTCTAAATTGGAACGTACTGGCAGTACAGTAACGTGCTCTAAACGATGTCAGAGCTCAGGCTCTGTGCTTCACAGCGCTGAATGGGTGTTGACTGACAGACGTTCTGAACTTGGGTATCGCACGCGACAAGAAGTTGTTCCCATCCTTCCTAGTAATGGGGAAACTTTTGCAAAATTTGTCAGAGTGAGGGAAATGCTGTAAATTAAAAGGGTTTGATGTATTTTGAAAGATGATACGTTGAGGATTTTATTATTCATACCAGCAAGCCTGCACTTCACATTTCCATATCATAAAACTCATGTAAACGTTTATGATCACTGTGTTTGATGGACAATTACAAGATTACATGGCGTCATATCCAGAGTTGTTCTGAATAGAATGAGACTGTCTATTGTGAGGAAAATTTGCAGTGGAACACGCACCAGAATGCACCCAAACCTCCTTTCTATCCGCACCAAAAGTACAACCCGTTCCTCAGAACTGTCTTGTGAAGGCCTAACACTAAGACTGTACTTTATAACATGGCTAGTCATGTTGGCAATAGAAAAAGCTTTCAAATGATGCCCACCTGATCCAGATTGCAATTGATAAAATGGGAACATTTTGGGATTGCGTAAACAATTGGAGGGGATGCAGGGTTGTGTTCCAAACAAAACATCTGCAAGTGTACTTGTTCTAGTTCCTCAAGGGCACATCTAGGAACACTAAAAAAAACACCTTATAGTCGAAGACACTTCTTTGAGTGTTCTTTGAGTCCTAAAAGTGCATTGAAATGACTTAGGAACTGTACACACTCTGGAGAGGTATGGACACTTGGAGACTCCAGTTAGTCCTCTCACTCAAACCCTTGTCATTTCTTTTGTCTTGTTGCACCTACCCCACCTTTTCTAGGAATATTTTTATGTTACTGAATGTATCCAGAATATTTTTAGATTTCATTATCAACCAAATGCATTGAAAAGTACAGTAAATGTAAAATGTACAAAATGTTTGGATTCAGTCTTCTGTCCGATAAACTGTTGTGTCCTCAACTTTGGTCAAATACTTTTTCCCCATAATCCCCAAACTATTCCCTTTCAATTGCTACCATGGTTATGCATTTCATATTTCTTCTGTAAGAAACATTTCAAATTTAGCCCCATCCACATAAGCCTTTACGCTCGTGGGAATTGGCCTAAGACCATGTTGACGGTTCCTTTATTTTGGCAGTTTCCTTTATGTACACACTACTGTAAATGACTTGAGGTGAAAGCATCTGCTAAAAGGGATACATGATAATATTATATTCTAGACTGGTGCCTTGTACCCACCCGTATGTCGTGGAGCAGGGCGGGGGCGTTGCGGATACCTGCGGGGACACACTTCTTGTGGGCTGGCAGCTCCTCCAGCTTTCCCAGCAGGTTCCACAGCCCCTCCAGCTCCAGGGGGGTCAGGTTTACCCTCACCCCCAGCTTAGTGGCACCCGGAGCGGGGGAGACATCCTCGTTGCTCTCTTCCATTTTGACCTTGCTCTCCCTTTCCTCCTCCTTTCCTTCCTCATCGTCGTCTCCGTCCTCCTCCTCCTCCGACGTGCCGTTTTTCGCATGGCCGTTGAGTTTGTTCTCCGAGGAGACACGAGTCAGACCTGAGAGGGAGGGACAAAAACAGAGGGATTAAAATGAGAAGAGAGCGGAAATGAGAGACAGAAAAATATAAATTGTTGTGCGTGTGTGTGTACACTCACCAACACCGAGCGAGTGCTTCTGGAACTCAGGGGTGAGGTGAGAGGTGTTGGTCAGACAGTAGAGGTATCTCTCCAGCACGTACCAACACATCTCATAGTAGAAGGGGTATCGGAACTTAGCCGGGACCTGGACAGCAGAACACATGAGATATTGAAGGGACTACTCTCACCTGTAGTCAACAATTAATAGTCAGTCCCCCACCCTCAGTGAGCAGTACTCGTGCATGTGCAGTGGAGTTCTCTGTGACGGGTGTGCGGTAGTGTACTCACTCGTGTGCGGTAGTGTACTCACTCGTGTGCGGTAGTGTACTCACTCGTGTGCGGTAGTGTACTCACTCGTGTGCGGTCCTCGATGTTGTAGATGTTGAGCTGCATGGGGATGTTGAAGCTGTGGAGGAAGTTTCCCCCAAACACCAGCGTGTCCTCAGGGGTGTACACAGCATGGATCCAACCTAGACGTCAACAGTGGTGGAGGTTAGATGGGGGAACAAAAAGGTACCGTGTGTATCAGTGTGTGTGTGTACGTACCGGAGGGGATCATGAAGGTATAGCCCTGCTTCAGCTCAATCCTCTGACAGTCCCGAGCCTTGTCTCCCAGGAAGATGTCCCCTTGTTTCCCTGACAACACCCAGTCTTCATACAGCTCCAGGTTCTGGGGTGTGGGTGGGATCAGCCAGAACACCTACAGGAGGAGGTCAGAGGTCAAGATTGGGATAGCCATAAAGATGCAATAAAATACTAGAATGGCCTATGTCCTAAACGTTCATAACTCTAGAATGTGCTGACAAATGGCAGCCATCTTGGTCAGGGATAAATTGTCTTCTAATGAAGTCTGTGGCGATTCAAAATGTGACACATCCAAGGCTCTAGTTCTCCTGGGTGTCGTCTCACCTTGCCCCCCCGCAGGATGTGGTACCAGACCGACGTACCACCAAAGTCAACGTGGAAGTCTGTGAAGCAGCCCTGGACACTCATCAGACAGTACCTGAAGGAATATACATCTTTACACCGTACATCACCCAGCAATAAAAACAAAGACGTGTGTTAAATGAACTCACGCTCCACGCACAAACACCGCATTGTTACATTTTAAAATAAAGTGGTTGAGTACATGTGGAATGAAGGCCATGTAAAGGTGGAAGTTCGGGACTCACTTCTGCACTTTGGGATACTGCATGTCTATGATGGAGTTGGTTGAGTCTCTCTGTCTCTCCTTCAGGTGCCTTGGCCACATGTTGTCCACCCAGTCGATCAAATCCACCTGGGGAGAGGGAGGGAAGGTCAGCAGGGACATGCACCACTGACTGTCCAGGGCTCTGGGGAAGTGATAGCCCAGTGTTTACAATGGTCAGACACCTGAACTTGCTATGTGATTGTTTGGTGTTTGACAAGGTTTTCTGGTTTGTAGTACTGAGTGATTAGTGCTTCGAGGTCGGTTCGGTTTTGCTTCGACTGTTTAAAGATTATCACAATTTTTCGACTTTGATTATTTTTTTAAACATTAAATCCATTATGAAATAATGACACTACAGTGATGAGGTTTTTAATGGAAATTCCAAAGCCGAAAATAGTGAACATTCAATTGCCAAAACTGAAATTTCACCTTGCCTCTGATCAGATCCACATTGCATAGACATCAATAGAAAAATAGGAAATGACTATGAAATAGAATATTTCAGTTGTGTTTATTACTTAGTTTTTATTTGATGACTTTATTATTTCTCATTCCTTGACGTCCTCATCTCTTTCTCTGCTCAGCCAGGAGCAGTCAGCCAGGAGCAGTCAGCCAGCCAGGCCATCTAACATTATGTTCTCCTCCATACTGTACTGTCTTCAGTCATCCTACTAGTTCTTCAAAGTAGATAAGATAGAACTGTTCCGGAACAGTTCTGTCTCTCTCCTCATTGTGTTGTGTACATTCCTCTCTCATACGGTCTGTGTATATCTAACATAACGTAGCAGGTGTAAACGTGTATCTGTCCAGAGATCTGAATATAATGAGGAGATACTCATGTCTCCGCCCTAACAATGGGAGTCGTTGTCCCAAAGGCAACAAGCTTAGGTCCAAAACGCATTGGGCTTATTTTGGACAGGTTTTGGCGAGAGTGAAACTGTTCGCCTCTTCCCCTCTGTTCGAGCCAGGAAAAAAACAAGCGAAATGGATTATGGACACTGTAGTCATATTCCAGGGTTCTGTGCTGAATTAGATGGAATATTTGCTTAATGAAAACCCCAACTCCCTTCAGTCCAGCATCCCACATAGTTCTGGACTTGATTTCTTTCGTGAATTAAACAGCGAGTTGGGCTTAGAAAAAAAGGAAATGGAATTAAAGTAATTGAACAGAAGTCGGTAATTTAGATATTTAATAACTGAAAAAATATACACTACCGTTCAAACATTTGGGGTCACTTAGAAATGTCCTTGTTTTTGAAAGAAAAGCACTTTTTGTCCATTAAAATAACATCAAATTGATCAGAAACACAGTGTAGACATTGTTAATGTTGTAAATGACTTTTGTAGCTGGAAACGGGTGATATTTAATGGAATATACACATACGGAGCATCAGCATTTGTGGGTTTGATCGCACAAATGCTGATGCTCCAGATACTCAACTAGTCTAAAGAAGGCCAGTTTTATGGCTTCTTTAAACAGGACAACAGTTTTCAGCTGTGCTAACATAATTGCAAAAGGGTTTTCTAATGATCAATAAGCCTTTTAAAATGATAAACTTGGATTAGCTAACACAACGTGCCATTGGAACACAGGAGTGATGGTTGCTGATAATGGGCCTCTGTACGCCAATGTAGATATTCCATAAACAAAGAAAGAAAAATCCGCCGTTTCCAGCTACAATAGTCATTTACAACTTTTAATGTTATTTTAAAATGGACAAAAAAAAGTGATTTTCTTTCAAAAACAAGGACATTTCTAAGTGACCCCAAACTTTTGAACAGCAGTGTATATAATGTTGGGTACTCGCTCAGCACTACTGGTTTGTGTGTGTGTGCCCGCGCCCGTCTTACCGAGGCGGGTCGTTTCACCAGGTTCTCCAGCTTGGTGTGACTGAACTCCAGGCTGATGACGTTATAGAGCTTATCTCGCTCCGAGGGCGGGGTCTCGTAGTACCGCCGCCATTGGGCCATGGACATCTCGATGCCCTTCTGAGTAGTAACATCCATAACGTCGACCATCCTCCGACTGCCTATGACAGAAGGGGACAGGCAAAGGGCAGGGAGAATTACTTACAGGCCCTGCAGCACTGTTTCAAAAATCAGATGAAATCAGCAGCCATGAGTTCATAAGAGTGTTCATAGTTTGGGCCTTACCTACAAACAGGTTGACGTCACTCACACTGAAATCAGAGTCCGGCATCCTGACAGAATAAGATAGAGGGGGGGAGAGAGAGCGAGAGAGAGCAAGAGGAGGTAGTTAAATAAAGCTGTAGAATCAGAGTGAGCCAGCAGTTATATTTCCATCTCCCACAGATCTGCAGAGGAGGAGGTGGGCTAGATAATTAGAAGACAAAGAGTGACCTACTCTAAGCCGAGGCCGTCTTTTTTCTCAAAGATCAGAGGGTCTCTCAGCCCCTCCCTCTGGATGTACTCGAACGTGAAGTCTGCAAAGAAACACACGTTACCCTCAACAATGCAGGACAGGCACACCAAAAGTAATCAAAGTAGTAGAACCATAATTAGGGCCAAGGTTTTTGGCCAGATTACAAAGCAAACAAGGTTTTTCCAGGTCAAGATCATAACATAGGAGGAACTGGGTTAACGCCTCTGTAAGGGATATCATAGCGTGGTTTGACCCCTGACCTTTTCCCTCCATGTGTTTAACCAGGTTAGAGTTGAACCGGTCACTCTGCAGCTTCTCATCCAGGTCAAAGGTCCTCTTCCCCTCAATCTCATCGTCCGAGATCCCGTCATCGAGGTAGCGCCGCCGCGTCCCCGTACGCTAGTGACACAAAGCAGAAACTCAACTCGTATCCAGGGATGGTAATTGTATAACCGTGTAACTGACGGTTGTGGACGAAGACCACCATGAAAATAAAATAACTGTCAAAACCGTTTAAATAGTCCTACATTTATTTTAGGGTATCTAAAATATATATATATATTTGCATGTAGATCCTAATAGCTGGAGTGTTTACTAATGATTATAAGCAATTGTTTTGCTAACATAATCTGTCTATTAAACGGTCTATATCTCATCCTCTTTCCAACTGGCCTTTGATGCTCAGGCAGCTAATTCACGAGATGCGTGGGGGTGTAGAGCGCTACAGGCTAGGGCACTTCGAGTGCCTGAGCACGCATAGCAAATGTCAAATGTAGAAAAGTGCCCAGCTGGGTTTCAGTAATTTTTTCTTCCCCTCACACATTAAGTCATTCAAATTCAAATCAAAACAGTTCCTCACAGTATTTGAAAAATCTTTCCAACTCTCTCCCCCCTTTGATAATCATCGTCGTGATAAATAGGCTATGGACATTTTATAGTGCATTTTTTCTATTTTAATGATTGTCAATTTCATCTTCATACTACAACTCCGTTGTCCACTTCACACTTTCCTTGTCAATACATTATCTTATAACGTACTTTCCGAAAGCCTAAGGTAGGCCTAGGTTTTTTAATACGTTTTAAGGAAAGGAGAAATATTTGCTTGTGTCTGACATATGCTGGTGGCTTTGACAGGTGCTTTTACGAGGGTGTGCGTGAGTTTGCTGATTCTCTCTATAGGCCGATAGGCTACTTTTCAGAAACTACTGTCCAGACTCCATCTCTTTCATAAGAATCAAATGCTCCTGTCATTATTGAATCTTGTAAAAGGCCTGTTTTCAGTAGCTCGGGCTACATTATTTCTCTCATTACTGCATCCTCTCTTTGAAGAACATATGCCACTGCCATCGAATGACCGCAGCAACAGGGTTTGTAACGTAATGCGAATGTTTCGGGGAAAACCCATTGGACTTCGATTGAATTGAATTGTATTCTGCATCGAAATAGGATCTGTATCAAAATAAATAAATATATATGCAGAAAAGCCAACAGACAAGGAAAGTATGCATCTTTATTTTGACTCTGTTAATGTTGTGTTAATACAAAAATGCTACAGATTTGTTGATTAAGGACAATAAGTAATAACCTGAATAATAATAATGAAATGCCATGATAATAATGAAGTGTAATGGCTTGTTTCAAATAGGTTTTATTAATAAGCATATCCATGTAAACAAGTGTGTAAACAGAATTGTGACCGTGTACATTGGCCTGGCCAATTACCGTAACCTCAAATTCCAAGACCGTCACAGCACTACTTTTATCACTTGGAATGATTTCTGCTAAGACCACGCACATATAACAGTATTGCCTTTGTCCCTCTTTGCCACAACACTGGCTCGAACCAGGGACTCTCTGAATATATAACAACTGCCACACAAGAAGCATCGTTAACTATCTCTCAACAAAAGCAGTGGCCCTTGAAGCGCAATGGAAACAACTGCCTTTAAGGTCTCCGAGCGAGGGACGTCGCCGATTGAACGCTACTAGCATGCACTGCTAACAAGCTAACCATTTCACATCGGGCAACACACCAACGTACACTGAGTATACCAAATATTAGGAGCACCTTCCTAATAGAGTTGAGTGAACAGCCTCAATTCGTCTGGGCATGGACTCTACAAGGTGTCGAAAGCGTTCCACAGGGACGCTGGCCCATGTTGACTCCACAGTTGTGTCAAGTTGGCTAGATGTCCTTTGGGTGGTGGACCATTCTAGATACACATAGGAAACTATTGAGTGTGGAAAAACCCAGCAGCTTTGCAAAGACTGGTGCACCTGGAACCTACTACCATACCCTGTTCAAAGGCACAAAGACTCATAACAGAAAGATTTTGCGGATCAGTCATTCAGTCACGCAATGGTCTGCGTGGGCATCACAGAAGGATGGCCTTATCCCCACCCCACTTACTTCCATTCACCCACTGCTCTCATATCTTGGCTAGACAGATGGGTCCAGCACAACACCCCACCCCCATCCTGTTCCACCAAACCCGGGCTATGCCTGGTATTATCTTTACTCAAAACACCCCGCATGCTGTTTCCTATTGCTCTGCAACTCAGCTGGACTGGTCTATTCTTATATCTTGACTAACTATACATTCTAAGATCCACACAAACATTCCATCATTATCTATAATTCTGTGGATTATTTTTAATGGCCAATTTTTTTTCATTCTTTTTTTTAAATACACCCTTTAGAAAAGCCTAAATGGGTCTAAGTCAGGGCATGGTAACAAAAAGCTCGACGCAACGTAAAGCGACATGAGCAAGCACTATCAGGTCAGACAACAGTGAACTTGAACCTGACCCTACATTGAACCCACTGACACGCATCCAGTCTATTGTCAAGTCAACAGATCCAAAACACTCTCTCGTTGATTTAGCTTGTTACCGATGCAACAGTCGTTTTCTTAAGGGAAACTAGCTAAATACAACTTGCAAAACAATTTTAGCTAACACACCAACACGTAGTTATTAATTAAACTGTACTTACCAAGCGCTTGCTGTAACGGGGGTTCTGGTCTTCCATGACCTAAGACAGGAATGAGATCGTTGAGAAATCACAATGCCATGAACAGCCTAAGTTAATTGAGCAGCTAACTAATTTAACAGCAGCTTTTGAGAGCTAAACTATTGGCCAATTGTTGGCATATGAATATAAAATACCCTCAACTTCTGGCGCTTGGATTGAGTTCGCCAGCTACAGTATCGGGACAAGGATAAAGGTTAGCTACATTTTGGCTAACGTTATAATATACTAACTGACTGAATATTATGATATAGCAAGTTAATGCTGAGTACTAAATAACTGGCTACACGGTAATAAATGTATTTAGCTAACTAACGTCACTGTAGCTAACAAGTAGCAACAACAATCAAATAACGTTAGTTGTCTAAACGTTAACTAGCCACCATTGGCTAGTTATCAATATTGTTGACAAAAACGGTAACATGCAAATTACACTTTTTTTGCAAGAAAACCTGTTATTTAACTATATCGTTATCATTGGATAATGTTACAGAACTGACCAACTTGCAGCAGAGGCTGTTAGCGAGTTACAACGCTATGCTATATACATATACTAACGCGTTAGCTACAAGAGACTGTTGTTAGCTAGCTAGCTAACTTCCCCGAATACATATGAGTGTCTAGTTGTCCTGCTCTGTTCGGACGCAATATCAGTTAATAACCTACCATTACCTAGCCAACATACCCAGCACAATATAACCGTTTAATGTTAGTTACATTTGTGGGTTATCTTTACGTAGGTAAAATGATCTAACTTACGTTAGCGTCTTCATTCACGGAACGTTAGCTAGTTAGCCATCATTGCGCTAACGTTAGCTTCCTAATCGGGAAATAGCTAACGTATTATTTTGAGATAACTTTACCACAGAAATAACTCCTTGGGTTGTTGTGGTCTGTACGTTATCCTGTAGCGCGGCATCTAGAAGTTATCGCTGAACTTTGTATCCATCTTATATATTTTTAGCTTTGTAGTTTGTTATCCTTGTTATTGTGCGATAAAGTTAAAGCGATCTGCTTCGATCCGCCATTTTCAGCTGAGCATAAAACACACACCACTACCCGCCCCAAGATTTACACTGCCATCCAGTAGCACATGGATAAATCAACACAGGAATGTTGTGATTGGGTAAAAGTTATGTCATTCCGAAAGATGGTTTGTAGAGCCGTTTAAACTGCGCCCCACGTGGTGTGACCGCCTATGGCAGTAGAGACCACTGACGCGAGCGAAACATTATTCGCTGGGATGTCAAAATGGGGTCAACAAGAGAGCCTATCATAAGACCAGTATGGGGAACAACTTATGTACATAAACCAATCATATCGGAACATAGTAAGGCCATTGTCATAAGGACAAGGGAACATATAGTAAGAGGGACAATAGTTGTTCCATCCCATTCAAAAAGTCTCTGAATGCCACCTGCCAACCAAAGAATAAAAACGTTTCTTCAACAGATGAGGAAAAAGAGAGAATAAAAGACAAGAGGCGCACTAATAGCACACACACACACACACACAACATTCTATTACATAACAAGCTTTACTGGACTGACAACCACACTGGATGACTGACAACCACACTGGATGACTGACAACCACACTGGATGACTGACAACCACTCATCACTGAAAAGACCAACACTAACATTTCAGCACATTACATACTGACACAGCATACCGAGAAACAACATTGTATGACCGACCACACACACACACACACACACACACAGTTACATCATGAAGAAAAAAATACATGTGCAATAAAATACATGACTGGGTATAACTATATATAACTATACATCACAGCTATAACTATATTTATGTTGAATTTTGTGCAAGTATAACATCATACATATTTTCTTATGCACATATTTCAGTCATTGAATCATTGATACATTAGAATACATTTATCCAAATATTCACCCAATGTTTTCGCATACATATGTTACCACAATGTCCTACTGTCATTGGCAGGGGGCGCCAATCTCATTGTGCATAGAATCTTCATAACCTTAGTCCTAGGTTACCACACTGTCATCTGAAAGAGAAATTAGAAGCAGGGAGCTAAATGAAGAAAATTAAGACTTTTTCCACATTTTGTTACTTTACAGCCTTATTCTAAAATGGATTAAATAAAAATCCTCAGCAATCGACACACAATACATTGGTTCTGGGACACAAAGCATCCTTCACTCATGCTGCCAAACATACCCTCGTAAAACTGACTATCCTACCGATCCTTGACTTCGGCGATGTCATTTACAAAATAGCCTCCAACACTCTACTCAGCAAACTGGATGCAGTCTATCACAGTGCCCGCCGTTTTGTCACCAAAGCCCCATATACTAACCACCACTGTGACCTGTATGCTCTCGTTGGCTGGCCCTCGCTTCATACTCGTCGCCAAACCCACTGGCTCCAGGTCATCTATAAGTCTTTGCTAGGTAAAACCCCGCCTTATCTCAGCTCACTGGTCACCATAGCAGCACCCACCCGTAGCACGCGCTCCAGCAGTTACATTTTACTGGTCACCCCCAAAGTCAATTCCTCGTTTGGCCGCCTTTCCTTCCAGTTCTCTGCTGCTAATGACTGGAACGAACTGCAAAGATCACTGAAGCTGGAGACTCATATCTCCCTCACTAACTTTAAGCATCAGCTGTCAGAGCAGCTCACAGATCACTGCACATAGCCCATCTGTAAACAGCCCATCAACTACCTCATCCCCATACTGTTATTCATTTTGCTCCTTTGCACCCCAGTATCTCTACTTGCACATTCATCTTCTGCAGATCTATCACTCCAGTGTTTATTTGCTAAATTGTAATTATTTCTCCACTGTGGCCTATTTTTTGCCTTACCTCCCTAATCTTACTACATTTGCACACACTGTATATAGACTTTTCTATTGTATTATTGACTGTATGTTTATTTATTCCATGTGTAACTGTGTTGTTGTTTGTGTCGCACTGCTTTGCTTTATCTTGGCCAGGTCGCAGTTGTAAATGAGAACTTGTTCTCAACTAGCCTACTTGGTTAAATAAAGGTGAAATAAAATACCCCATAATGACAGAGCAAAACCAGTTTAGACATAAATACCTTATTTACATAAGTATTCAGACCTTTTGCTATGAGACTTGAAATTGAGCTCAGGTGCATCCTGTTTACATTGATCATCTTTGAGATGTCTCTACAACTTGATTGGAGTCCTCCTGTGGTAAATTCAAATTGATTGGACATGATTTGGAAAGGCACACCCCCGTCTATGTAAAAGGTCCCACAGTTGACAGTGCATGTCAGAGCAAAAACCAAGTCATGAGGATGAACGGATTGTCCGTAGAGCGCCGAGACAGGATTGTGTCGAGGCACAGATCTGGGGAAGGGTACCAAAACATTTCTGCAGCATTGAAGGTCCCCAGAACACAGTGGCCTCCATCATTCTTAAATGGAAGATGTTTGGAACCAGCAAGGCTCTTCCTAGAGCTGGCCGCCCGGCCAAACTGAGCAATCGGTGGAGAAGGGCCTTGGTCAGGGAAGTGACCAAGAACCCAAAGGTCACTCTGAGAAAGCTCTAGAGTTCCTCTGTGGAGATGGGAGACACTTCCAGAAGGACAAACATCTCTGCAGCACTCCACCAATCAGGCCTTTATGGTAGAATGGCCAGACGGAAGCCACTCCTCAGTAAAAGACATGACAGCCTGCTTGGAGTTTGCCAAAAGGAACCTAAAGACTCTCAGACCATGAGAAACAAGATTCTCTGGTCTGATGAAACCAAGATTGAACTCTATGGCCTGAATGCCAAGTGTCACGTCTGGAAGAAACCTGGCCCCATCCCTACAGTTGAGCATGGTGGCGGCAGCATCATGCTGTAGTGATGTTTTTCAGCAGCAGGGAGTGAGACTAGTCTGGATGGAGGCAAAGATTAACAGAGCGAAGTACAGCCATCCTTGATGAAAACCTGCTCCAGAGCACTCAGGACCTCAGACTAGGGCGAAGGTTCACCTTCCAACAGGACAACTAACCCAAAGCACACAGCCAAGAGAATGCAGGAGTGGCTTCGGGACAAGTCTCTGAATGTCCTTGAGTGGCCCAGCCAGAGCCCGGACTTGAACATCTCTGGTGACATCTGTAAATAGCTGTGCAGCGACACTCCCCATCCAACCTGACAGAGCTTGAATGGATCTGCAGAGAAGAATGGTAGAAACTCCCCAAATACAGGTGTGCCAAGCTTGTACTGTCATACCCAAGAAGACCCGAGGCTGTAATCGCTGCCAAAGGTGCTTCAACACATATGTAAATGTGACAGTTTAATACATTTGCAAACATTTCTAAAAACCTACTTTTGCTTTGTCATTTTGGGGTATTGTATGTTGAGGGGGGAATAAATAAAAAAATACATTTTAGAATATGGCTGTAACGTAGAAGTCAAGGGGTCTGAATACTTTCCTTAGATCATTTTGCAAACGTGAAATTCAATCAGCAGTAAGACATTTTCCCTTCAAACCGAAGGACTAAGCATCTCATCCAAACTCCAATGGAAGCACAGACAACCTATTTCCCCACCATCCCGTCGGAGACAGATAAAGGGAAGGAAGAACCAAGTGAACAGGAGAGAGCAGGGTCAGCGGGGAGTGTGTGCGTGTCAGTACAGGCCTGTTTGACTGAATTAAAGAATGAGGGTGTGTGAGAAAGAGACTTAGTTTCTCTTGACTTCAGTACCTTAAACCAGACTCTAGGTGCTGCTGTCATTGCCACTCGTTAACTACTGTATTTCAATAGAGCAGATAACCTATTACCATGAATACGTTTTTCTTCAGAGAAAAATGTGCACCTACAGTCAATGATTCACTCACAAAGTCAAACTATCCCACATTCAGTGTAACCCATCATTCAGACGTGCCAAGTCTACCAACTAGGTATTACACAATGCAGCATGAACCAAAACACCAGCAGTCTTAACCAAAAGATTTTAAAAAACATTTTATTCCATCATTAAAATCTCTGACATCCACCATAATACTACAGTGAAGTTAGATTACATTTAAAACAGTCTTGAAATATCCAGACCTTCAGGGATGACCTCAATTGCATACTCCACGCATCCTCCCTCCTACTCAAAACCCACTGGATGAGAAAGAAAGAGGTCCCTCCAATGGGTTTTGAGAAGGAGAGGCGACACGAGTACGTAATTGAGATCTTCCCTCCGTGTCTCATTTAAAGCCTTGCCATTGGCCACCGTGTCTGAGGTATGGAAATTAATTTAAAATTGGACAGATAACAAAAACCAAAAAAAGGCTTTAGGCGCAAATCAGATGTTAGACTCATATCTCACCCAAATGCTCAGAGGTTAGGTGTGCTTTGGGAGTTTTAAAAAACACTATTCAAGCAGCATCAAACACATGCACATTGCTTTACATAAATTGAAGTGAAATCCACTGGTTTCCATCCTCAGTGCATATCATAGGTGAGGTCAATGTACCGTTCCCCTGTGGGCTGGAGGAGGCTGTGGCTGGCTGGCTACCTTTCAGCTTGGAGGGTCATCATGGCAAGACAATAAGGCACAGGTGGTGGCAGGGATACATTAAGTCAATGGTTTTTGTAATGGAGAGAGGAGTGTCATGGATTCCCTTCAGTGTGGATCAAGATCAATCACATCACAGGATACATAGAAAGCAGTTCAGAGAATGCCATTGAAGTGTTGCATGGTGTCCATTTAGTTGTGTGAGGGTAAGGATATACATTACTTAAGATTCCCTTTTTATTGGCATTATCAGAGGCTCATAAACAGTCTAAGTTTTGGTCCTCTTGTTTCTCTCCCAGCTGATGGTCATCCTCTCAGCCACCTTAGGGAAGACACCAGCCAGTCTCATCAGCTGGGCCTTTTTCTATTGGTCAGATGTACAGTAAGAGAGGGGGAGGATCCCAGGGCAATGGAAGTGATTGGTTGAGTCTACATCCCCCTCTTTGCCGTTACAGCTGGAGGAGGGCAGAATGGAGTGATTATGAAGATGGAGAGGTTGGGTGGGTGAGGGCCGTGGTCCCTCTATTACCCTACTGTCTGTGATAGGATGATGGCGAGGATGAGGACAGCAAGCACAGTACAGACCACTGCTATAATGATTGTCTTCTACAGAGGGGGAGAAAAAACAAACATGGGAGAACAAATACATCAGTTATTTATGGTAATAAATGAGGCGGTGATACACAGACAGAACTACCAAGGGAAATGAAGCTCTGAACATGGACGGGAATATCACGCACTGTCAATCATCAGGCAATTCTGATCAACCGGGGGCTCTTTGATGCAGAGGATGCAGAGCTTCTATTGGCCGATACGAGTCAGCGATTGACAGCAAGTGACGATCCCGCCCATCATAACACAGCGAGTCATCACTCATAGTCAAACAGGACACAGCCCAAAGACCCCAATGAGAAACTTAGACCCACATATACTACCCTACACATTCACACAGAGCCCAAAGACACCATTGGGGGACTGACACACAGTTCCAACCAGTGACCCAGCCATAGAGATACATAATGGCATTTCTATGGACCCCTAACCCTTACCATAAGCAACGAGTGCACTTGTGAAATGCTTGGAAGGAAGTCCAGATAAGACATGCAGTACACCCAGAGATAGCACCAACACACCTCATAAAATAGGCCAAGGAGCATGAACGCCTAAACATTTAAATACCTTCACGCCACACCCAGAGACAGTCGAAGGAAAGGAAAATGGAAACAGCCAAAGTTCCAGATCCACCCGCACCCCATTGTGACACCCCAGTTCCCCCCCCCCTGCTTTACTCACCCTTTACACAACTCTTATTCAGACACCTTCCATCACTGCTTCTTATTCAAGCCCACCGACAACCCAATAATCAGAGCCACTATGGCGAGCACGATAATCACAATAGCCAATATGATCACCTTTTTCTGTGGGGAACAAATAGGTGTCTGCTATGAAGAACATTTTCTTGTGGGAAACCACTTTTACAAAATGTTTTCTGTTGAGAAAATCTGTGTTCACTATCGTGACCACTTCCGAACAGCAGTAACCAGTATTAACAGTTTTTTCTGTAGGGAGGAAAAGATGATTATCAAGCCCTGACTACAATCAACACTTTATGTAGAGAAACGGTCATGTCCACTTTTCACCACGTATTCCTGGGCAAAGCGACAACATCTCTTTTCAAACAGCCTAAAAACACATGCATGACTCAGAGCTAAATGTTACATAAAGTGATCATAAATAACTGGAAAAAACACATACAACTGTAGTTACTGTTGAAAGAAGGAAATTATATACAGCTAGAAAGGAAGCGGAAAATACAAATAGCGAGATGGAGAACGACCATAGAAGTGTACAGTGTGTGTGTGTGTGTATATATATCCATCTCCTCTTTCCGGGGGGTATTGGTCCAGATCTGGAGGAGGATGATTCAAGGTTTAGGATGGGGATCGATGGGTACCAGGCCAATAGAGGCTGGTCAACGGAGCAGGGGGGAGGGGCCAGGGGGTGAGACAAGGGCCTTTCTATAGCCACTCACATGACGGGCCTCCTGCTGAAACTTGGCGGCTTTCTTAGGGTCAGCTACCGCCCACTCTACAAAGCCCACTGATTGGTCCATGTTGCTCTAAATTCTGTCCATCATTCCACCCTGGCAGAGGGGGCAGGACATTGCAGGAAAGAGATGTGCAGAGGAAGAGACAGAGACGGACAGAAGACAGAGGGACTACCTGTCCTAATCAGCTACCTGGCATGCTCTGAAAACCTGTGTAACGGAGGAAGGCCCGCAAAAATACCAATGGCTGCAACTGTGTTAAAGCAGGTTAAAACAGTAAGTGTATATTTTGCATTGGTGAAATTATTTTTGATGTGATATGAAAGTAAAGGGGTTTATGTTTCTAGAACTGTGGTGCAATTAAGAAACGATTGATGTTTAGATGAAGTATTTGGCTGTTTTGGTTGCCAGAGCCAGTCTACCCCGGTAAATAACCTGTAAGGTATTTGGACCATAAGGAATAACGGTAGGTCCCTTAAGAGCACATCTCGGGCTAACCGCATAGAAGCTTCTTAGAAACAGGGACAGTAGCATAGTTGATTAGGTTCAGGTAGATAGCGGTTCTAGCTGATGGATGGGGTGCAGTACCTTGCGTGCTTTGTTCTGGTACTGGATGGCCTTCTTGGTCTCAGTCTTAGCCACTACTATGTGGTCCACAGCTTTAGACACTTGCACCTCTATATTGTTCACTATGTCACCCTGAAACATAAAAATAAACACACACACACACAGTGAGTATACAGATATACCGTAATTTCCGGACTATAAGCCGCAACTTTTTTCCCACGCTTTGAACCTCGCGGCTTAAACAATGACGCGGCTAATATATGGATTTTTCCCGCATTCACATTTTTTTTCCCCAAAAAACACATTCTGTGACGTGCTCAGTTTTTTGGCGGCATGAAGCTTTCATTAGACCAATGAAATTGCCGAACGGGTTAAGGTCAAATAACTTTTTTGTTTACTGTTTAGATTAAATCGAGTGCTCTCAAACTTCCCATCATTCTGATTACGGTAGTCATTTTGTCACCCTCATCATGGCAAAGACACGGAGAAATGCATATGATGCAGCTTTCAAGTTGAAGGCGATTGATCTGGCTGTTGGAAAAGGAAATAGAGCTGCTGCACGGGAGCTTGGTCTTAATGAGTCGATGATAAGACATTGGAAACAGCAGCGTGAGGAATTGACTCAGTGCAAAAAGACAACTAAAGCTTACTGCTAATTTTTTATTTTTTGTTGCAAGCCGTGTTTCGTTAAAGCCCATTTATTTTTGTTACAAGCCGTGTTTCGTTAAAGCCCATTTATTTTTGTTACAAGCCGTGTTTCGTTAAAGCCTATTTATTTTTGTTACAAGCCGTGTTTCGTTAAAGCCCATTTATTTTTGTTACAAGCCATGTTTCGTTAAAGCCTGTATAAAGTTCATTTGTTTCAATGTACCGGTAGGCACCTGCGGCTTATAGACATGTGCGGCTTATTTATGTTCAAAATAAAAACAATTTTTTAATTCAGTGGGTGCGGCTTATATTCAGGTGCGCTCAATAGTCCGGAAATTACGGTAGAACAAATAAAACTTTGCACTCTAACTGAATACATCAGAGACAAAAACGTCACAAAGAGGATTATATTAGAAAGAATGAAGGCGCTTACCTCGCACAAAACTTTCCCTCGGAAAGCATAGGACAACCAATGAGATACAGGTGGTTACAGAGATTATATGTAGCTGTGTGGTGACTACAGTATGGGGTTGGGTCGATTCCAACGTGGCTTTAGTGATTCACAGACCACTGTAGGCTACTAAGATGTTGAATCAAATGTGACTCTTACTGAGAATGTAGACTCCTAACTGAAGATGAATGAGTGATGGGAGGGAGACAGATGGATAGACACACACAAGGGGAACTTCTGTCCCAAAGCACGGAGAGAGGAGGAAAGCACAACGGAAGGAGAAAGGGAAGAGCGTACTGGAAAAGAGAAAGGAAAAACAGATGACAGACAGGGAACGATGAAGCAAACGAGACAGAAACAAAGTCAGACAGTAGGATTTCAAATGTAGATCTGAAATAGTGGATGGAGATATCAATTAATGACTGAATAGACAGATCGGAGGACGAGACGTGTACCTGGGTCTCCACCAGCATGGCGATGTCTACGAACATGTCATGCAGCTCTTTGATGCTGCTCTCCAGACGCACAATGTCTTTGTGTCGCGCCTCGATCTCACTGAGGGCCTGCTTCGAGATCCCAGAGTCCATGATCTAAAGAGAGGAGGTGGTTAGTTCGTACGCACGCGCGCACACACACACTAAAACACTTTCTTACCCCTGAAGTGAAGACAGCCGAGTTTCCCCCCTCTAACATCTCCTCCAGCTCCTCGTCAGTCGTGGCTTTGCCAGCTGAGAAACACCAGGATCATTTCAGTATTTTAACACACATGTGTATGTATATAAAACTAAGACTGTGTGTAACTCACTGATCTCTAGCTGTCTCCGGATGCGTCCTTTACTCCTCTCCCTGAAGTCCACCTGGGCCTCATTGTACTTGGTCATCACTTCCACAAACTTCCTGGACAGCACTGCATGCTGGGAGGACAGGACAGGGTCACAAGCCGTAACAACCCAATGGTTTGATATTCATTTCTATGGTCACATTGATGGTTAGGCACAGGGTCAGGTAAAGGGTAAGATGAGAACTCGCGGAAGCTGACCTGTGATTTGCGTATCCGCATGTCGGCTGAAATCCTCTCCTCTTCCTCAGACGCCAGATCCCTCTCGATGGCTGAGAATCAATCAACATGACTCGACAATCAGTATTCACCCATACCCGTATTAACCAATCAGCATTTAGTCTGTTTGTGCCGTATCATGTGTGAGGGTCTCACTTTTGAGTTTGTTCCGGGCGTTGTTAGCCATCTTCTTGATGTTGTTGGTGACAGCCTCCAAGTCATCCTGTGTTTCTGAAGGAAAAAAAACGCTAATTAAATTTGAAAAAAAAAAAACACTGACAGTAACAAGCGACAAAGACAGAGGGAAGGGAGGGAGCAGAGGCAGTATGTTTACTCTGGTCTGATGTGGGGGCAGACAGGATGACCGAGTAGAGCTTCTTGACTTCAGACACATTCTCATCAATCTTATCAATGCTGATCCTGATGTCCTCGATCTGAAACGGAGAGAAAAACACAGTCACACACACAGTCACACACACAGTCACACACGGAAAAAGGAACTCACCTGAGAGAAAAAGTCATCCATAAAAGCTGCATTGTCGATAGCAATTTCCACTTCCTCATCGTCATTGTCACATGTCTAAGAGGAGAAGCAGAAGGCAATATCAGTACTGCATGTACTGTATTCAAACAGTGGATCCACAGTATATGCACACTACACACTGACGTCATGAGTAGAGACCACAAGGCTTGGAGATATTGACACTGTGAAGGGCGAGGACATGGCTGAGAGGGAACAGAACCAGTTCTTAGCTGACCTCTCCTGCTTAAATAAACACGTAAACAGACTTACCACTAGGCTAAATCAGCTGGGCCCAGAAGAGGGTTAAAGCCCCCATCTTTTATTTTTTTAAATGCAATCACTGTACTGTAAGTCTAATAAAAATCAGTATTCATTTCATGAATTTAACTCCAAATCCATATTTTATCATTTCTTTCTTGAGCTTCCTTTTGCCATTGAACTGCTCATTCTGATCGTGTGGGTGCGTTGATACAAATGTAAATATATTTACATACACAGCCCTGATTGGCGGATAGGATAGTCTAGACCGGGAATGGCCAATTTTGATTTACACTGGTCCAGAGGCCTTTATTAAAGGTCAACGGCATCATGAACTACCAAGTACCAGGACATTATAGCCAAAAACCTGGTTGCCTCTGATAGGAGGCTGACACTTGGCCTTCCAGCAAGACAATAACCCTAAGCACTAATACAAATCCACAAAGAAATGGTTAATTAACTTTAAGGTATAGGGGGCAGTATTTTCATTTTCGGATGAAAAGCGTGCCCAGAGTAAACTGCCTAATACTCGGGCCCAGAGTCAAATATTTGCATATTATTAGTAGATTTGGATAGAAAACACTCTGAAGTTTCTAAAACTGTTTGATTGATGTCTGTGAGTATAACAGAACTCATATGGCAGGCAAAAACCTGAGAAAAATCCAACCAGGAAGTGGGAAATCTGAGAATTGTAGTTCTTTTGAATCCCTATCGAAACTACAGTGTCTGTGGGGTCACGTTGCACTTCCTAAGACTTCCATTGGCTATCAAGAGCCTTTAGAAACGTGTTTCATCCTTCTCCTGTTACTGGGCAGAAAATAGGAGCTCAGTCAATGAGTGGACTGCCTGGGGACAAAGGACTTGGTGTTGCGCGAGCCCGCTAGCGCGCCGTTCCTTCTTTTTCTTCTTGAATGAATACACTATTGTCCGGTTGGAATATTATCGACGTTCTATGTTAAAAAAGACACTAAGGATTGATTGTAAACAACATTTGACATGTTTCTACGAATGGTAATGGAACTATGACTGTGTGTCTGGATTTACGCTTGCGCGTTATGCCTTTGGATAGTGATCTGAACGCACGAACAAAACGGAGTATTTTGAACAAAAATAACATTTCTTGTAGAAGTAGGAGTCCTTGGAGTGCATTGTGACGAAGATCAGCAAAGGTAAGAGAATATTTATAATACTAATTCTGAGTTTAGTTGACCCCAGAACTTGGCGGGTATCTGTATAGCTTGCTTTGATAGTTGAGCTATGTACTCAGAATATTGAAAAATGTGCTTTCTCCGTAAAGCCATTTTAAAATCTGACACAGCGGTTGCATTAAGGAGAAGTATATCTATAATTCTTTCAATAACTGTTGTAAATTTTATCAACTTATATGATGAGTATTTTTGTAAATTGATGTGCACATTCACCGGAGGTTTTGGTGGGAATACATTTTCTTAACATCACGCGCCAACGAAAAATTGGGTTTTTGGATATAAATATGAACTTTATCGAACAAAACATACATGTATTGTGTAACATGAAGTCCCATGAGTGCCATCTGATGAAGATCAAAAGGTTAGTGAATATTTTTGCTGTATTTTTGGTTTTTGTGATGCATGTCCTTGCTTGGAAAATGGCTGTGTGGTTTTTCTTGTGAAGTTTATGTCCTAACATAATTTAATTTTATGCTTTCGCCGTAAAGCCTTTTTGAAATCGGACAATGTGGTTAGATTAACGAGAAGTTTATCTTTAAAATGGTGTAAAATAGTTGATTGTTTGAGAAAATGAAATTATGAAATTTCTGCTGTTTTGTATTTCGCACCATGCTATTTCACTGGCTGTTGAATAGTGTGTCCCGCAGGTGGGACAGTCACGTCCCGCCTAGCCCATAGAAGTTAACCACCAAAAAAAAAAAAAAAAAAAAAAAATTTTGCAATGCCCATCTCGGTCTCTGGACTTGAACCTCATTGAAAACCCGTGGTTTGAATTGAAGGCGGCAGTCCATAAGCGCAGACAAAATGATATCAAGGACCTGGAAATATTCTGTATGGAGGAATGGTCTAAGACAGTGTTTCCCAACCCTGGTCCTCCAATACCTCCAACAGTACACATTTTTGTTGAAGCCCTGGACAAAAACACCTCATTCAACTCATTGAGGGCTTGATGATTAGTTGACAAGTTGAATCAGGTGTGCTTGTCCAGGGTTACAATACAAATGATGTACTGTTGGAGGTACTGAAGGACCAGGAAACACTGGTCTAAGATCCCGCCGAAAGTGGTCTCCAAATCTGAGAAAACATTTTATTAAAAGGCTCAGTGTCGCATGGGGAGTGTGCTGAGTATTAAAAACCTGGCTCTTATGTACAGTTGAAGTCAGAAGTTTACATACACCTTAACCAAATACATTTAAACTCAGTTTTTCACAATTCCTGACATTTAATCCAAGTAAAAATTCCCTGTTATGTCAATTAGGATTACCACTTTATTTTAAGAATGTGAAATGTTTTTTTTTCACCTTTATTTAACCAGGTAGGCAAGTTGAGAACAAGTTCTCATTTACAATTGCGACCTGGCCAAGATTAAGCAAAGCAGTTCGACAACATACAAAAACACAGAGTTACACATGGAGTAAAACAACATACAATCAATGATGCAGTAGAAAAAAATAAGACTATATACAATGTGAGCAAATGATGTGAGATAAGGGAGGTAAAGGCAAAAAATGTCAGAATAATAGTATAGAGAATGAATCATTTCAGCTTTTATTTCTTTCATCACATTCCCAGTGGGTCAGAAGTTTACATATACTAATTGAGTGTTTGGTAGCAACGCATCAGGTAGCCTTCCACAAGCTTCCCACAATAAGTTGGGTGAATTTTGGCCCATTCCTCCTGACAGAGCTGGTGTAACTGAGTCAGGTTTGTAGGCCTCCTTGCTCGCACACGCTTTTTCAGTTCTGCCCACAAATTTTCTATAGGTTTAAGGTCAGGGCTTTGTGATGGCCACTCCAATACCTTGACTTTGTTGTCCTTAAGCCATTTTGCCACAACTTTGGAAGTATGCTTGTGGTCATTGTCCATTTGGAAGACCCATTTGTGACCAAGCTTTAACTTCCTGACTGATGTCTTGAGATGTTGCTTCAATATATCCACATAATTTTCCTTGCTCATGATGCCATCTATTTTGTGAAGTGCACCAGTCCCTCCTGCAGCAAAGCACCCCCACAACATGATGCTGCCACCCCCGTGCTTCACGGTTGGGATGTTGTTCTTCGGCTTGCAATCACTCTTTTTCCTCCAAACAATATGTTGGTCATTATGGCCAAACAGTTCTATTTTTGTTACATCAGACCAGAGGCATTTCTCCACAAAGTACAATCTTTGTCCCCATGTGCAGTTGCAAACCATAGTCTGCCTTTTTTATGGCGGTTTTGGAGCAGTGGCTTCTTCCTTGCTGAGCGGCCTTTCAGGTTATGTCGATATAGGACTCGTTTTATAGGTACTTTTGTACCTGTTTCCTCCAGCATCTCCACAAGGTCCTTTGCTGTTGTTCTAGGATTGATTTGCACTTTTCACCCCAAAGTACATTCATCTCCAGGATACAGAACGCGTCTCCTTCCTGAGCGGTATGACGGCTGCGTAGTCCTATTGTGTTTATACTTGCGTACTATTGTTTGTACAGATGAACGTGGTACCTTCAGGCGTTTGGAAATTGCTCCCAAGGATGAACCAGACTAAGTCTACAATTTTTATCTGAGGTCTTGGCTGATTTCTTTTGATTTTCCCATGATGTCAAGCCAAAGAGGTACTGAGTTTGAAGGTAGGTCTTGAAATACATCCACACCTCCAATTGACTCAAATGATGTCAATTAGCCTATCAGAAGCTTCTAAAGCCATGACATCATTTTCTGGAATTTTCCAAGCTGTTTAAAGGCACAGTCAACTTAGTGTATGTAAACTTCTGACCCACTGGAATTGTGATACAGTGAATTATAAGTTAAATAATCTGTAAACAATTGTTGGAAATACTACTTGTGTCATGCACAAAGTAGATGTCCTAACCGACTTGAAAAACTATTGTTTGTTAAAAAGAAATTTGTGGAGTGGTTGAAAAACGAGTTTTAATGACTCCAACCTAAGTGTATGTAAACTTCACACTTCAACTGCATGTATACAATGTCGTTCTCTGAGCAATTGTGTTAGTATAATATAATTTCCCCCAAAAATGTAGCATACAATATAGCTCAGTTTTTCTATTATTTATTTTATACAGTCTTCCTTGCGCATCTTTATCAAGGGTGGCAATAATTATGGACCCCAGGGTGGGTGGGTAGGTGGATAGATGAATAGAGATAGATAGATGGCGAGTGGGAGATGGGGAGGAAAAGAGAGCAAGCACTCTAAAATAGTTGGAGCATTATATAACTGGGTTTTGGGAGAATAAAATAAGAACAAACGCTTCCCTATCCTTTTACAGGAAAGGAGAGCGCGAGCATAGATCCCCCCCCTTCCTTCCTCTCTCTGGGGGCCGATCCGAAGGCCAAAGACGACAACCCAGATGTCATTTCCCTGCTTACAATTATAACATGCGTAAGCGCTCCAACAACTTAAGTTCTGAAGTATAGACCGAACACAGAGTTATAGGCCTCAGGAACTCGTGACAATCCAACCTTGATCTTTATTAACTGCTGAATGTCAATCTCTGTACTATAAAAACAATTTCAATTCAGTGGCAGTTAGTGCTGGTCAAGATATTTTTTATGAGCATGGCTTTATTTCTATTACAGCATATTGGATGACTGTCATTCACATTCCATTCACCCAGCTCAATGTAAAATGGATAGGTTTAGGCTATTACATGATACTCGAATTTGCCCTACACCATCATGAGGTTGCTACAACCTAGCCTACATATGACAGTTTATAACGCAGGTGCACAGGTCGAGATACAAATTGGAGTAATCAAGGTGACAGACAGTGACACATTCAATACCACCTTGCACACTCTAGCCTGCATCTGGCTGATCTGGGGTGTCTCATTAGTCGAAACAAAACAAGTTTCTATTGGACACATTCAGGTAGCTCCCTCCCCGTTTAGTTCAGCTTGCTTCCATTTAAGAAACATTTTGCAACAGAATCTCCGGAATGAATACACCCATGATCACCCACACACACAGTTCACTTTCACAGCAGCCACATACAGCATCATCACTTTGCTTGTTGTATAATTCCATCTTGCATCTACACGCTCTCCTCCTCTCACCTTTTGTCTTTGCTTGTGGACTTGAGTGCACAACACAACAGCTGTCTGTGACCAGGTGCAAAAACCTCTCCAAACCTTCATACCATAACCTTCACAGCCGACATAGTTGTCACCATATTAACGTTATAGTCAACAAATTAGAACTAACACATTAGTAAACCCAGAATTCAATCCATTTGTACAATCACGTAGTACAGTATACAGCAAGCAGTTTAGCAGTTATACCGGCAGGCCATGGTGGCAATAAATTAATAAAACTGAAAGCTTGCCTAGACTTGGAAGAGCTGCAGGATTTTTTTTAATAACTAAACCAAGATAGACCTCAGCCCATCATTTCAAATGGGAAATAATGAGTCATAGTGGGTAGAACAAGCAAGGAGGTGGGCAAAGCCATGCACGAGCTAGCGAGAGCCTATTGGCGCATTCTAGTAAACATTTGCATATTTCCGTTAGGGAACGCCTACTCTGAAGTGCACGTGTGCAATAACTCAATTCACCTTTGCATTCCTTCTAAACATCTACATTTTTTTAAACTTTGGCAAAGAGTAAAGTCCACAAAACTTAGTCCACTCTGTTCGCAACAGAGCGTAGCTTTTGGAACAGAAACCGGTATTGAGATCAAATGTTTCATCGATGAGAAAATTTGCATAATGTCAGCTAAAATCCGTCTCCTTTCATCTTCTCCCACTGCCGGCCAATGGGCTTCCTCGCACTACCATATATTGTAGTAAGTGGAAACGCCAAGCGGATGCTTCACATTTATACAGCCAGTGAAATATCGATCTCATTGTTCGATCAGTAAAGATGGCGCTGACAGACATGGCAGCTCTGCTTCTAGCTCCTAAACAACTTTGCAGTATTTTTTTTTTTTGTGTGTCATTCCTTACATTAGCCCAGAATTCTTTTCCCTTATATTTAGATATTTCGTAATTCCATTATTTTAGATTTGTGGGTATTGTTGTGGATTGTTAGATGCTATCTGCTAAATATGTGTTTGTGGCCAACAATTCTTTCTTTTTTTAATCAGCCAAACATGGATGTTTCAGTCATGGTCAGTTGGGTTTGAAAAATGGGTCAACTTCGAGCACGTTTATCTCTTGAATATTTTGGCATTCAGGTCCAAAATGTAACTTTCTGACCACTTCAACAACGGGCAAATATGTATGGAAGGTTTCGTTCAATTCAAAATGGGGTGCTGTCAAAAAGTGATTACATTCAAATGTATTTACCCCATTATAAAAGTAGCAGAACTCAAGAAGTCTGTTTTTATTGTTCAATTTAAAGTTGTATCAGTTTCATATCAACTATCGTCTAATGATGAACGTAATTTGACTATATAATCTTGTGATTCAGGAAGCATCACTTGCCATTGGCCTTGGCTCTACAGACCTTTGCCTTTTAGCCGCAAGGCTTTTTTGTTGCCATTTGCTCTTTAGCCACTAAGGTTATTATAGGCTAATATCCTTTTAAGCCTCTGGCGCTATTAGCCTTTGCATTTTGACATGACTACCCTGTACCTCGGAAGCACTTCATTAAAACTTATACTTCGACCGGATCCTTTCACTTAAGTCTCCTCTTTTACCTTTAGAGTCAATTTTGCCATTGCTTTTACAACTGTTGTACTAACACAGTGAACGTCAGTTTTTATGTCGCACAGTATGACCACGAGTTGAGCGAGGGATTTAACCCTAATTTCTCCTGTAAATTGCTCTGGATAGGAGTGTCTGCTAAACGACAAGAAAAAAAAAATCTAAGTTTATCGTTAGAACCGTCTTTGGAGCATTGTTAAATCTGAGCTGTTTCCCAAAACCATCGTTATTTATGTTGCACTTGAAAAACACTCGTAATCTAACGCCTGCCTCAGACCACTCGTAATCTAACGCCTGCCTCAGACCACTCGTAGAATAGCTAAGTGCGTCATTATGCTTTCTTGCCATCCATTTATATACACAGAAGAACTCCGCTAAACATCATGGTTTAGCCATCTCTCTGTGACCGCCAATATCTGACTGAGTGTCTACATTTAACCTTACGTAATACCCTAGATGCAGTTGCACCACTTAAAAAAATAAAACATTTGTCACAACAAATTAGCTTCATGGTATACAGAAAAATACCTGAGCCCTGAAGCAAGCTTCAAGAAAATTGGAATGGAAATTACACTCCACCAAACTGGAAGTCTTCTGACTAGCTTGGAGAGACAGTACCAGGCAATATCGAAGAGCCCTCACTGCCGCTCATTCAGTCTATTTTTCCAACCTAATTGATGAGAATAAGAACGCAAAATGCATTTTTGATACTACCTGGCCTTCCTATATGTTGAACATAATAAAACGGCTCCCTATCCTCTGGCTGTGTACCAAACTCACTAAAAAAGTGGCAGCAACAAAGTCTCTCCTGAAAAAGCCAAACCTTGACCCGGAAAATGTAAACATTTTTAAATTAAAAACGATTGGCCTATATCGAATCTCCCATTCCTCTCACAATAAAAATGTAAAAGCTGTTGCACATCAACTCACAGCCTTCCTGATGACAAATAATGAATACGAAACGCTTCAGTCTTGTTTTAGACCCCATCATAGTACTGAGACTGCACTCGTGAAGGTGGTAAATGACGTCAGACCAAGTCTCTGCATCGGTCCTCATGCTCCTAAACCTTAGTGCCGCTTTTGACACCATCGATCACCACATTCTTTTGGAGAGATTGGAACCCTAATTGGTCTACACGGACAAGTTCTTGCCTGGTTTAGATATCTGTCAGAAAGATATCCGTTGTCTCTGTGGATGGTTTGTGCTCTGAGAAATCAATTGTAAGTGTCGGTGTTCGTCAAGGTTCCGTTTTAGGACCACTATTGTTTTCACTATATATTTTACCTCTTGGTGATATCATTCGGAAACACAATGTCAACTTTCACTGCTATGCGGACGACACACAGCTGTACATTTCAATGAAACATGCTGAAGCCCCAAAATTGCCTAGCCTGGAAGCCTGTGTTTCAGACATAAGGAAGTGGATGGTGGAAAATGTTTGACTTTTAAAAACTCAGACAAAAACAGAGATGCTAGTTCTAGGTCCCAAAGAAACAAAGTTATCTTCAGTTAGCGCTAAACACGGTTGATAGAATCTTTTACTAGAACCAAAAACATTTGATCAATTTACTCCAGTGCTAGCCTCTAGGGCTGATTTCAAGATTTTACTGCTAACCTACAAAGCATTACCTGGACTTGCTCCTACCCATCTCTGATTTGGTCCTGCTGTACATACCTACACGTACACTACGGTCACAAGACGCATTGTCCCTAGAATTTCTAAGCAAACTGCTGGAGGCAGGGCTTTCTCCTATAGAGCTCCATTTTTATGGAATGGTCTGCCTATCCATGTGAGAGACCCTTGCTGTCTGCCTGGCCGGCTCCCCCCTCACCACTGGGATTCTCTGCCTCTGAGTCACGGGGGCTGAGTCACAGGCTTACTAGTGCTCTTCCACACCGTCCCTAGGAGGGGTGCGTCACTTGAGTAGGTTGAGTCACTAACGTGATTTTCATGTCCGGTTTTGCGCCCCCTCAGAATCGTGCGGTGGGAGGGCTATACTCAGCCTTGTCTCAGGGTAGTAAGTTGGTGGTCTGTTGATATCCCTCTAGTGGTGTGGGGGCTGTGCTTATATCCTGCCTGGTTGGCCCTGTCCTGGGGGTATCGTCAGACAGGCACAGTGTCCCCCAACCCCCCGTCTCAGCCTCCGGTATCTGTGCTGCAATAGTCGATATCAGCCTTTCTTAAAGTATGGGTCGCGGACCTGTTATTGGTGGGTCGCGATGCGTTAGAATAAATGTATAATTCTTCAATTCATTACTGGAATTGATTTGGCCAAGTGCAACTGTGCTCTCAGTGCGCTTTCTGCTTAGCAGTGGTGTCAGTTTGGCAGCTGCACGAGTGGGAAGGACATGCCCGTATTCGTCGCGGTTCACCAGATCTTTTTTTCTGCAGTTTTCTTGAAGATCACTCCGCGGCCCCACACGCTGCAACGCTGTGGTTCAGCAGCAGATGATGCGCTGTCAGCCAATGACTTGTCATTCCCACTCGCCATCAAATGAGTCAAGCTAGCCACAAGTTCTGGCTGAGCTCAATCGTCATGAAACGCAAATACGGTGATGCGTTTCTTCTCTCTCTTGGTTTCATACAAACTGAGAAATACCGAGGAGCGCCCACAATGTCTTTTGTGCAGGGAAGTGCTTAGTAACGAGTCTCAAAACGTACAAATTAAGAAGACACGTCCTGAACAAACATCCATAGCATGACGGTAAACCCAGGGAGTTCTTTCAGAACAGGGCAGAATGCGTCAGGAAACAGTGCTTCGACAGTGGAAAAGTCAGTCAGCTAGCATTGTTGTCGTTTTATAACAGATGATATGCAGAAATAAGGGAGTACTTTCTCTCATAGTAGTAGATCTCTTTCAAACAATTCCCTTGTACACAGCTAATATAGCTAGATAGCTAACGTTTATCAGTAGCTAGCTAGCTTGCTTTGGTTGTGTGCAACCCTAACTAACAGTACATTTGAAGATGAAAAAAGATTAGGCCTACTGTACATCTTACTGTAGAAGTGATTGGTGAAAACAAGTGTAAGTTGGAACATTTGCTATTAAAATTCAAGTAACCATTTTTATTCTGAACTGGAATAAACTAATTGAAGCAAGATGCTTGAGGCAAACCCATTCACAGTTCTGGGTTGCTCATCTACAGCAGGAAGTGTTCTGCCTGGCTGAGAAAGCAGTAGATGTTCTGATCCAGTTTGGCACCACATACCTATGCGAGTCAGGGTTCTCAACTCTGGCATACAGAAACAGACTCCATGCCTCAGGGTTGCACAATCAAAAACTGGGGCCAAAATAGACATGCTGGTTGAAGCATCAACCACACACACACCACACACACACACCTCTCATTAGGTTTGTGTGTGCGCGTATGCGTTTTCTGTTCTACATCTGTGTGATCAAAAATAAACATGAATAGCTATTTATATTATTATATTTAATTGTTATTTGTCTATACTGCATTTGTTTTAGGCTTGCATAAGAGCAATGAAATGTACCAATATTTACATATAGTTGCATGTTTTCATAAACTTGGGTCCCAGGAAAACAGACTTTCTAATTTGTGTCCCAGGCTTAAAAAGTTTAAGAACCCCTGGTCTATGTGCCGGGGGAGCTAGGGTCAGTATTATATCTGGTGTAATTCTCCTGCCTTATCTGGTGTCCTATATGAATTTAAGTATGCTCCCTCCCTAGGACCATGCCTCAGGACTACCTGGCCTGATGACTCCTGGCTGTCCCCAGTCCACCTGGTTGTGCTGCTACTCCAGTTCCAACTGTTCTTTCTGCAACTATGGAACCTTGACCTGTTCACCGGA
The DNA here is from genome assembly GCF_965601325.2 of Salmo salar. Taxonomy (NCBI): domain Eukaryota; kingdom Metazoa; phylum Chordata; class Actinopteri; order Salmoniformes; family Salmonidae; genus Salmo; species Salmo salar. Next base: position 72,406,362 of record NC_138299.1, on the reverse strand, counting down.
CCTGCTACCTTGTCCTGGACCTGCTCTTTTCTAGACTCTCCCCCACTCTCTCTCTACCGCACCTGGTGTCTCGACCTCTGAATGATCGGCTATGAAAAGCCAACTGACATTTACTCCTAAGGCCTGTTGCACCCTCAACAACCACTGATTATTATTATTTGACCCTGCTGGTTATCTATGAACATTTGAACATCTTGGCCATGTACTGTTATAATCTCCACCCGGCACAGCCAGAAGAGGACTGGCCACCCCTCAGAGCCTGGTTCCCAGGGAGTTTTTCCTAGCCACTGTGCTTCTACATCTGCATTGCTTGCTGTTTGGGTTTTTAGGCTGGGTTTCTGTATAAGCACTGTGACATCTGCTGATGTAAAAAGGGATATATACACATTTGATTGATTGGTCTTCAGAACAAAGTTGACTACAAATACAAAGTTGGCAATGTCTTTGCAATTGATACAAACTAACTCTAGAACGCTTCAAATTAAAACCGAGATGACCGCATAAAATATAAAAAGTAGTCGAGTTCAGTTTTGTTACTTGTAGGCTACTGTCTGCAATTAGTCTCAATATACTTCATGTGTAGCATAAAATGCACCAAATAGGTGATTTAGTGCATTTTTATTGGGTAAGCGTTTGAATAAACCACCTCAATATTTGCTACTGTAGGTGGTAATATCGCTCTAGGAGCTGATCCATCATCAGTCTTGTAAACTAATTATAATGTTAAGATTTGGATGGAGGCGAAAGAAAAACGCACACCTGTTCGGGCGAGGTGCAGTAGAAAACTTCTAAAAGAAAAGAAGATCCGCACAATCTAGGTACTTAGACGCAATCACTTTATAACCATCTGAGCTGGAGAAAGCTGATCCGAGAACAGCACCCTTTCAATCCCATCAATATCGACACATTCTCCAACAACGCACTTAGCAACCATTCTCTCTACGCTATGTTTTGAAAATAAACGCACGTTACATCTTCGGCTGTTGTAGAAAAGATACATCCTTAAAAACACTCGTAAGCCTAACACGGAACCCAAACTGACTGCGCGTGTGCGCCTTCGTGCATAAATGTATTTTGTCCCCCCACACCAAACGCGATCACGACATGCAAGTTAAAATACCAAAACAAACTCTGAACCAATTATATTAATTTGGGGACAGGTCGAAAAGCATTAAACATTTATGGCAATTTAGCTAGCTAGCTTGCACTTGCTAGCTAATTTGTCCGATTTAGCTAGCTTGCTCTTGCGAGCTAATTTGTCCTGGGATATAAACATTGAGTTGTTATTGTACCTGAAATGCACAAGGTCCTCTAATCCACCAATTAGTCCACACATAAAACGGTCAGACGAATCATTTCTAATCATCTCTTCACTTTATATTGAGATTGGCAACTTTCATAAATTAGGTGCATTACCACCACTGACCTCGTTCGTCTTTCAGTCACCCACGTGGGTATAACCAATGAGGAGATGGCACGTGTGTACCTGCTTCTATAAACCAATGAGGAGATGGAAGAGGCAGGACTTGCAGCGTGATCTGCATCAGAAATAGAAAGGACTTCTATTTTAGCCCTTGGCAACCCAGACGCGCGCGAGCAGTGTGGGTGCAATAATTGAATAACAGATTTCTAAATTTATTTTGCAACACTCGCGCACCCGACGCGAGCGGTGTAGTCAGCCTGTAAGTTCAATTGCTATCGGGAAGCCGGGACCTGGTCTAAGTCAAGACAAGACAGGGCCACTTAAGTTCTCAAAAGTCTCAGAGTTAATTTCCCTGTCAATCACATCACATACAGGTTGGACACAAAACAAATACAGTCTGTTTTTAAAATCATAAAAAACTGGAAAGGACAGCGTTCACCAGGATCTTCTATTTTTTTTATTTATTTTTTTACAACAAGAGAGAGTTGTATATCAATACACTTGTGATTTACACTGGCACTATACACATAAAGACATGACACACTCGCATGCCTAGTCAAAACACACACAAACAGTCTCTCGCTCTCTTTCACACAGTGGTAGTGCTGCGGCAGTGAGATAAGACTAAGCACTCGTTTCCTTCCTGTCTTCTCACTTAGTCGCTCTCATTCAGCATAAACAAGGAAGAGAGGGAATAAAATGTGTGAAAGAGAGAGAGAGGGTTGTGATGAGTATCGTGTGCGTCAGTTTAACACCGAGACCACAAGGTTAAGAGGGAGTGTCTCCCTCTCTCTCCCGTTGGTCATCGGTTATAAGAAACTTCCACAACCAGGCTCATAAACAGCAAACCCGTCTTGTGATTTACAACTCCACCTGCCTTTGCGAATAGAGGCTTCAGATTCTGCATACGTTGCTCGAGGTATGTCTAGTTGCATATTTCCCCTGTAACAGGGTAAATACCTAGACAGTCTTTACAACGGCACTGCATCACTGATCATTCGTCGATAGACATACGTGCTTAACGCGGAGACGTTCGATTGGCCCTCGATCTATAGGGTCGTCATAATGGAGCCATTTCATTGGTCCTCACATTGTAGTTCCGCCACAATGCTTAATCTCAACCATATGCTCTTCCTGGATCTAGTCTAGTACATTAACGCCGTGAATGACTTTACAGACAAACAGATCATGCTTATGTTGGACTGGGGCTCTGATTAGATTACACGATCCATAATAACTGATTTGGGATCAACATTTCCTCTCCGAGAGCTGAACCTTTCCCAATGTGAATTTTACTACACCGCAGAGAGAGAATGACAGGTTGTGGAGAGAGAGGGATAGACTGGAAAGAGATTGAAGTTAGAGAGGCAACCTTTCTGTCAAAGGCTACTGTGACTGAAGCCCGGGAGATAAGCCTCTGGATATTGTGACTGATCTAGAGGGCGACACTGCACTGGAGTGAGACTAGTGCATAAAGGCCATACTATGGAACACAAGACAAACCCACTTTGAGTGTCACTGTGTACCTGAAGGATGCATGTCTGAACATGTCTCTAGAGTACAGTCAGACTGCTGTACAGAGAAGGCAATCTATATGGAGATCTTGCTGTAGAGTTACTACAAAGACCAGACTGAATATAATATGGTGTGTCCAGGGAAATGATCCTCCCATTTCCTGTTGTAGTCCATTCTGTCTACTGCACCTGTCAGCTGACCTTTCATGCTCCGAGCACAACAATACAGCCACACCAAGTTAAACATTAGAAGGAAAACAGATGAGAAGCCTACAGATGTTCAAGGCCTCCAGGTCTTGTTTTATGTAAATGGTCATCCCTGAACAAACTGCCACACCATTTTGACTTTACTTACCCTCCCAGTAGAAACCCATTGTACCTGGGAGATTACGACTCAGGGCACCATTTGACAAACTAAACATGGCACATATTTGTCCAACAGTAAGGCCATGGTAACAGAATCTGACACGGCTGGAGTGGATCAGCAGCGTCTCACCCAAAGGCGAGCCAGATATTCTACAACTGGAAATTTACATCCTGGTTGTTTTGTGTTAGAAACTAGGCTACCGACTATCACATTGAGTGGGATAATGTCTAAATACCCAATACAAGTTCTAGGCTAATAGAGTGTGGAAAGGGATCTGAGATGTAGAACAATCACCAATCTCCCCACTATAGGCCTTGCATTAACACTACTAACTGTTAATTAGTATAGGTGTCAATTACAACTGCAGCTTAATTACAGGAGATTATAAACAAATGGTGGGAATGAAAGCCTACAACTGTCAGCCCAAATCAGAAATCAACTGACCACGTGACGCCACATTCTCCAATACCTGAAGCACGCGAGGGCACACTGCACACGCGAGGACACACGTGACACACCCGTGATCCCGTTACCTTGTCCTCAACCTCCACCCCCCCACTCACTGACTGCCGCACAAGACACCAACATGTCCCCAAGAGAGATACAGGCAATGACACTGAACAAGATCATAAACACAACACGTAAAGTGTTGGTTTCATGAGCTGAAACAAAAGATCCCAGAAATGTTCCATACGCTTCCCTGTTAGTGACCATTTCCCCTTAGACAAGATAATCCATTCAAGTGACAGGTGTGGGATATCAAGAAGCTGATTAAGCAGCATGATCACTACAAAGGCATACCTTGTGCTGGGGACAATAAAAGGTTGTGTCACACAATGTGCAGTTGTGTCACACAACACAATGCCACAGATGCCTCAAGTTGAGGAAGCATGCAATTGGCATGCTGACAGCAGGAACGTCCACCAGAGCTGTTGCCAGATAATTTAATGTTCATTTCTCTACCATAAGCTGCCCCCAACATTGTTTTAGAGAATTTGGCAGTATGTCCAACCAGCCTCACAACTGCAGAGTATTTCTGTCTGTCATAAAGCAATTTTGTGGGGGGAAAAGTATTCTGATTGGCTGGGCCTGGCTGCCAAGTAGGTGGACCTATGCCCTTCCAGGCCCACCCATGGCTGCACCCCTGCCCAGTCACATGAAATCCATATATTAGGGACTAATTTATTTATTTTAAAATCAACTGATTTCCTTATATTAACTGTAACTCAGTAAAAATCTTTGAAATTGTTGCACGTTGCGTTTATATTTTAGTTCAGTATAAATATCCAAGTTTATGAAAAATAAAAACATAACAGAAACGATTCTCTTTTCCATCGTCTCTCATGCATCTTTTCAATCGTAATTAAAGTAATTAATTATGTAGCCATGTAATCAAATCCAATAGCGGCAGTCCAAATAGGGTTTCGAATAGGCTGATGAATAGCTTGTAAACTGCCGAATAAGACCAATAATGAGTTAAATAATGTTGTCGAATGATACACTTTCTTGCATAGACCACTTGTAATTTGCATGCTGGCCCACACAGGAGGTTATAACGTTTGTCTCGCTCTGTGAAAAGGTGCCCCTGTCACACTTCCCAGACCTCACTTACTGCTTTAAGTTGTTCCAATCGGTCCTTCATCTTGACGACTGTTAATAAAACAAGCTAAAAAAATAAATATAGTAATCTTAAAAATACAATCCCCAATCTGTGAAATCCCTCAACCAGCTGGACAGCTAGCTGTTGAACTGAATCCCACCGCCAGCGGGTTGAAGATCAACTTTACCAAAGTCTTGGCAAGTTTCTTCTAAAAATGACTTTTGCTGCGGAAATACTGCTTTTCCCCACCAATAGTCCATACAGTATTGCCGCTAGGGGAGAAACTAAATCTCTTCCTCTTCGGTCTGGGGATTAAAACAAGTTGTGCACACCCTGCGTAATTTCTCTCGCTCTCCCGGAGTAATTGTTATAAAACAGACTTTCGAGCTCACGCATGCGCGACAGCCTCCTCGCTTGTCCACTTGTCTTGTAAGGGGCCACGCCCAGGCCAGCGTGATGCCTACCTGTGCGTGTCGGCCAACCAAAGTCCTTTAAAGGGGAAGCACAGTCTCAGGGGAATTCGTGTAACTTCAGGGTGTTTTCACATGTAGTCATCTTTAAAATAATATTAATAATGTTTGTGTCATGTTTTGTGCTGCTACCGTGCTGTGTGTCATGTGTTGCTGCCTTAGGTCTCTCTTTATGTAGTGTTGTCTCTCTTGTTGGGATGTGTGTTTTGTCCTATATTTATGTTGTATTTGTTTATTTGAATCCCAGGCCCCTGTCTCCTCAGGAGGCCTTTTGGTAGGCCGTCATTGTAAATAAAAATGTGTTCTTAACTAACTTGCCTAGTTAAATAAAGGTTAAATAAAAAATAAAATAGTGAATTCTGGGGTAAAAACAAAAACAAAACAGTGTTGCAGTAGTATAGTGTGTGGTGCGGGAATAATGACAAGTGAACCTGGGAAGCTTTGTGTACACATTGACCTAAAAAAAAGGATCCAGATCACGGAATCCAGGCGAAACTAACTCAGACCACCTCTTGAAATGGTTTCAGTTCGGGTTTGCTTCGGGGCTCTTTTGAGAAGTCTGAAATGCTTGAGTGTTCACACTGGACAAAAAAATGTAAGGAACCTCACTGAGTTCACAAAAATTGTCTGAAAGGGATCAAGAGTGAAAACACCCACATTGACAGTGACAATATGATGTACATTAGGATATTCTCGTAGAAAAAGCCTGCACGCATCGGAATGTGCACCACGTCTCAGCGTATTTACTCAGGGGTATGTGCGTGCATTTGTTTGGTAATTAGGCCTACACAGGGTCGATGTTTATAGCCTATTCTGCCTCACCTCTAGTGGGATCTAACATTCACCCATTCACAGTCACAAAGATATGTCATCTCTCTCTCAGTTAAAATCCAATTGTATTGGTCACATACACATATTTAGCAGATGTTATTGCGGGTGTAGCGAAAAATGTTTGTGTTCCTAGCTCCAACAGTGCAGTAGTATCTAACAGTTCACAACAATACACACTAATCTAAAAGTAAAATAATGGAATTAAGAAAAATATAAATATTAGATTGAGCAATGTCAGAGTGATATTGACTAAAATACAGTAGAATAGAATACTGTATATACATATGAGATGAGTAAAGCAGTATGAAAACATTATTAAAGTGGCCAGTGATTCCAAGTCTATGTATATAGGGCAGCAACCACTAAGGTGCAGGGTTATGTAAGCGGGTGGAAATAGGATAGTGACGGCTGTTTAACAGTCTGATGGCCTTGAGATAGAAGCTATTTTTCAGTCTCAGCTTTGATTCACATGTACTGACCTCACCGCTGGATGGTAGCGGGGTGAACAGGCTGTGGCTCAGGTGGTTGATGTCCTTGATGATCCTTTTGGCCTTCCTGTGACATCAGGTGCTGTAGGTGTCCTGGAGGGCAGGTAGTTTGCCCCCGGTGATGCGTCAGATAGATCGCACCACCCTCTGTTAAGCGGGTGGTGCGGACAAGGAAAGGGTTTATTATGGGTGGCCCATGAGTGATAGTTTGATAGCTTTTGTAGTGTTTTATTATGGCACCACCACGAATGAGAGTGGGCAAGTAGCCATCTAGCCTCGCGCACAATACCATACTTTCCCTTCTCTCTCTCTCAAAATACACACTAAACACTTAACTGACATAACCAATCAATAATCAACACAAATCCTATTCAAGTGAATTTGAGGACTGAAACGTTCGTGAATGTTGAGAATTGTTGAAATCCTGCATCGTCTCATTCTGATTGGACCAGTGGCTGTTACGAGTCCACAATCAGTGAGGCTACAATCAGCGCCTTGCGGGACGGGGAATGTTGATTTCTCTAAGACGCAACAAGGCTGACACCCGGTGGTCTTTCTGACAAACCGCAACCTAATAGAGCGTAGCGCGGGGAATAGGCCACAACACATTATTTATATAGACATTAGATTACTGATTGGGGGCGCTGTGTTGAAGCCACCATCTTGGCACTTCCACACCGTTGTAAAAAATATTTTTGAAGGTATAGAAATGCATGTAATACATACTTTTATGTATACTTTTAAATGATATGTGAGCGCCAATATGTCCTACCGGTGGCTTCAAAGCCCATAGCATCAGCAATTAAAATCAAATGTTATTGGTCATCACATATTTTGCAGATGTTATCGCAGGTGCAGCAAGATGCTTGTTTCTTGCTCCAACATTGCAGTAATACCTAACATAAAAAATACAAAAGCAATGTCTGAGTCCAGAATAAAAATATGTATATAATGGTGTGTATAGACAGTATATGAGTAGAGCAAGTGTGGAGCATTAGTTATATAGGACAGCAGGTAAACATTATTAAAGTGACCAGTGTTCAATGACTATGTACATAGGGCAGTAGTCTCTAGGGTGCAGGGTAGAGTACTGAAATCCAGAGTTAATATACACTGCTCAAAAAAATAAAGGGAACACTAAAATAACACATCCTAGATCTGAATGAATGAAATAACCTTATTAAATACTTTTTTTCTTTACATAGTTGAATGTGCTGACAACAAAATCACACAAAAATAATCAATGGAAATCCAATTTATCAACCCATGGAGGTCTGGATTTGGAGTCACACTCAAAATGAAAGTGGAAAACCACACTACAGGCTGATCCGACTTTGATGTAATGTCCTTAAAACAAGTGAAATGAGGCTCAGTAGTGTGTGTGGCCTCCACGTGCCTGTATGACCTCCCTACAACGCCTGGGCATGCTCCTGATGAGGTGGCGGATGGTCTCCTGAGGGATCTCCTCCCAGACCTGGACTAAAGCATCCGCCAACTCCTGGACAGTCTGTGGTGCAACGTGGCGTTGGTGGATGGAGCGAGACATGATGTCCCAGATGTGCTCAATTGGATTCAGGTCTGGGGAACGGGCGGGCCAGTCCATAGCATCAATGCCTTCCTCTTGCAGGAACTGCTGACACACTCCAGCCATATGAGGTCTAGCATTGTCTTGCATTAGGAGGAACCCAGGGCCAACCGCACCAGCATATGGTCTCACAAGGGGTCTGAGGATCTCATCTCGGTACCTAATGGCAGTCAGGCTACCTCTGGCGAGCACATGGAGGGCTGTGCGGCCCCCCAAAGAAATGCCACCCCACACCATGACTGACCCACTGCCAAACCGGTCATGCTGGAGGATGTTGCAGGCAGCAGAACGTTCTCCACGGCGTCTCCAGACTCTGTCACGTCTGTCACATGTGCTCAGTGTGAACCTGCTTTCATCTGTGAAGAGCACAGGGCGCCAGTGGTGAATTTGACAATCTTGGTGTTCTCTGGCAAATGCCAAACGTCCTGCACAGTGTTGGGCTGTAAGCACAACCCCCACCTGTGGACGTCGGGCCCTCATAGAGTCTGTTTCTGACCGTTTGAGCAGACACATGCACATTTGTGGCCTGCTGGAGGTCATTTTGCAGGGCTCTAGCAGTGCTTCTCCTGCTCCTCCTTGCACAAAGGCGGAGGTAGCGGTCCTGCTGCTGGGTTGTTGCCCTCCTACACGTCTCCTGATGTACTGGCCTGTCTCCTGGTAGCGCCTCCATGCTCTGGACACTACGCTGACAGACACAGCAAACCTTCTTGCCACAGCTCGCATTGATGTGCCATCCTGGATGAGCTGCACTACCTAAGCCACTTGTGTGGGTTGTAGATTCCGTCTCATGCTACCACTAGTGTGAAAGCACCGTCAGCATTCAAAAGTGACCAAAACATCAGCCAGGAAGCATAGAAACTGAGAAATTCTCTGTGGTCACCACCTGCAGAACCACTCCTTTATTGGGGGTGTCTTGCTAATTGCCTATAATTTCCACCTGTTGTCTATACCATTTGCACAACAGCATGTGCAATTTGTCAATCAGTGTTGCTTCCTAAGTGGACAGTTTGATTTCACAGAAGTGTGACTGACTTGGAGTTACATTGTGTTGTTTAAGTGTTCCCTTGATTTTTTTTAGCAGTGTATTTTAAGCTGTAATCTATGGATTTCACATGACTGGGCAGGGACACAGCCATGGGTGGGCCTAGGCCCACCCACTTGGCAAGTGAGTTCATGAGTTTATCCCCACAAAAGGCTTTATTACAGATATAAATATTCCTCAGTTTCATCAGCAGTACTGCTGGCTGGTCTCAGACGATCTCACAGGTGAAGAAGCCGGATGTGGAGGTCCTGGGCTGGCGTGGTTTGCGGTTGGACGTTTGCAAAGTTCTCTAAAATGACGTTGGAGGCGGCTCATGGTAGAGAAATGAACATTCAATAATCTGGCAACAGCTCTGGTGGACATTCCTGCAGTTAACGTTCCAATTGCACGCTCACTCAACACTTGAGACATCTGTGGCATTGTGTTGTAGCATAACTGCACATTTTAGTGGCCTTTTGTCCACAGCACAAGGTTCAACTGTGTAATGGTCACACTGTTTAATTAGCTTCTTTACATGCCACTGGTCAGGTGGCTGGATTATCTTGGCAAATGGGAAATGCTCAGTAACAGGTACATAAACAAAATTGTTCACAAAATTTGAGAGAAATAAGCTTTTTGAGCATATGGAAAATGCGACCTTCCATTTCAGCTCATGAAACATGGGACCAACACTTTACATGTTGCGTTTATATTTTTGTTCAGTACATAACATTAGCCTCAAGTCTGTGACCATATTTAAAAAGTAGTTGCACCTCTTAAACCAGTGTTTCAAGACTCACCAGGAGTCTGCAATGAAGTCCTCCTGAGTAAATAGGATGGAATACATCTGCAGTGTGCTACATGCCCTCACATACCTGATAAGCAAAAATTTAAAATGGTAGTTCACCTGCGTTTTTTAACCAAATGCATATTCCCACCAGGACATTGGGATATATTTTAAATATATTGTTAAGTCATATCAAAAAGGAACCTGGGTAGGTGGCGTTTACTTCAGAAGTTAAACCACACCGGCACAATACAGAGTATCCGAGTCAGAGCCCATTTCATTTCCACTCAATTATGATAATTACAATACAATTATTTTTCCTCATAGGGAAATTGGAATTTCAGTTTACTTCCTGAATTGAAATTCCCCCCAACCCTTGCAAGTATGCTTAAACAATCAGCTACTGGAAAGATTTAAGTCTACCATGCTCAACTTCTACCCCCAATGACATGTCAAAACACTTAGCAAAACAACAAATAAAAGACAACTGCATGTTGTTTTGAGAATGTTTTTATTCAAAGTTTATTCCCCCAAGTGCTTCCGGTCAGTCGGCCTTAGCCCAGCGTGTGCCGGGTAAGGGCAGAGAGTGGTGCTTGATGATGGTGAGTTGCACATTACCTTGCCAGCACTAGGGCGGGTGTCTTACAATGAAACTAGAGAACCACACGACTTTACCAAGTTTGTATTTTTTTATCTGTTTTAAAACAGAAACGGGAAAAAAAGTTCCAAAATAAAAATAAATCTTCAACGGGATTTTACATGAAAAGGGGCCAAACTCCAACAACTTCCTGACACACGGGGGTGGGGGTCATACATAAATACATAACAGGTTAAAGGTCATCATCTTCATCTGGGAGCGCTGTTTCTGATGCAACCTGGAGAGGGGGGAGACAGAAGTGAATAACGGTTAGGGTTACAACGATACACCATGTACAAATCGGCAACATGGATGCATGTTGTTATTATCTAGCCATTCTGATCCAATTTCATACGGTAAGACACTGATGAGATCAGATCCTTCCGATCCAATTTAAACCGATAACATTTGACTGTCTAGATGCAGTCCATCTACCCGTGCTGAGCCACTGTGCGGTTCTACTCACTTTCAGGTCATGCTCGTACTGCGCTGCGAGGGAGGGGTCCATGAGGATCTCTGGTGGGGCGAGAGCGGGCATGGCCACGAACTCCAGGTTGGGGTCTCCAATCAGCTTCCGTGCTAGCCACAGGAAGGGCTTCTCAAAGTTGTAATTACTCTTGGCAGAGATGTCGTAGTACTGTGAGAGAGGGAGAAGAGGGTTATAACCTAGCTGTGGAGAACGAGGTCTAAAATGTTTATTTACCCATTATTTCATCAGGGCTAGTCTCAGCTTGCACAGAAACCCAGATACACTACTATACAACAGCACTAGTCAACTATATTAAAGTGTATAATAATTACCTGGAGGTTCTTCTTGCGATGGAATACGATGCTCTTGGCTTTGACTTTCCTGTCTTTGATGTCTACCTTGTTGCCGCAGAGGACTATGGGAATGTTCTCACAGACGCGCACCAGATCGCGATGCCAGTTGGGTACGTTCTTGTAGGTGACTCGGGACGTGACATCAAACATGATGATCGCACACTGGGCTGGAGAGCAGAAGGCAAGGGAGTAGAAAAGAGGAGAGTGGAGAGGAAAGAGGGAGCAGAGAAAAAAAAAGTACAGATGGGGATTCAGAGAGTGAAGAGGTAAAGAAAGCAAGAGAAGGATGTAGAAAGGGAGTGTCACAACATGAATCTACTCAACATAGCATCCTTACTGGAGGGGGCAGAGTTTACCCAGAATAGCTTGGTGATTCTCTACTAGACGTCCTGGGGGGGGGGGCAACTTCTTCATGGACTAAAAGTAATCTGCTTCAGGGCAAGGTTATTAAAAAAATATATATATATATATATATATATATATATATATGTGCTTAACTTTAGCTCTCGGTTATAAGAACTGGCCAGTGATATTCCATACAAAGCTCTTAAGGCAAGTAAGTCAGTAGAGCAGGGAGCTTTTTTTAGTAACTAGGGCCCAGAGTTCTTCCTCCTGGTCAGCAAAACTTCTAGGCCAAGCAAACAAGCACTTTATACAATACCTTGGATGTAGTAGCCATCTCGGAGCCCTCCAAACTTCTCCTGCCCGGCTGTGTCCCACACATTGTATTTGATGGCCCCTCTGTTGGTGTGGAAGACCAGCGGGTGCACCTCCACTCCCAGCGTGGCTGGAAGGAGGGAAAGGGGAGAGAAGAGCGGAAACCCAACAGGACAGGCGAAAGAAGGGAGCGATGAGAGGGTGACAGGGAGAGGTAGCGAGAAATAAGGAAGTGGGCAGAAGAGAAAGAGACAGTTTAGAAACAGGTGTTTACAAGGCAGGTGGTTGAATGGTGGCTGTTGGTTTCATTCCGAGTCTATCCCTTGCTGCACATTGTTATCTGGTGCCTCCGTGTATCCTCTCTTATTGGAGGTCTCTGCAGTGTGACACGGCTCCCTCCCAATGACTAAAACTCCAATAAACCATTCTACCACTACAGGCTGAGTGCAAAGGCCTAAAACATGTGGACGTGTTGGGGGGGTTGATGTAAGTAATTACATGCTGATGGGGAGTGACTTACCAACATATTTCTTCTCAAACTCTCCCGTTAAATGTCTTTTGACGAAAGTGGTCTTTCCCGTTCCTCCATCGCCAACCAACACAAGCTGAGAGGGTAAGAGCATTAGAAGTTGGAACACATGGGGGGGAAACGGCAGCTAGCTAGCCATGACCTAACTCAACATGATCCTGCTTCATGTTCTAAAACAAAATAAACAGTAAATGTGAGAGATACAAGGAAAAACCCTCACCTTGAACTGGACCTGTGGCTCTCCCTCTGCCATTGTGGAATGTGTCGTGTTTTTTTTTATGTTCTCCTAAAACACAGACAGGGTGGTATGGTTAGCTAGCTAGTATAGTTAGCTGGCTACCCTGGATCAACTAACTACCTAGTAGTGGCTAATGAGATTGTAGTTTTGCAAAGGGGGTTCCCAAACTTTTTCCACTCGGGAACATTCTGCACTGTCCATTTCTTTTGAAGTGGTTTAAATCTTGTTTTCTGCAATTCTACACATTTTCTCATGTTTAATGTGATATTGAGTGACAAATTACAATATATATGGGCTAAAAAATCCTAAATAAAAAAACCTTAGTTGACATGGGCAAGTTGATCTGGACATTTCTGACAAGTTATAAATAGCTCTCTAAAGTTTGCAATGACGAACAGCACAAGATTAACTGATAATGCACTAACCAATTTCGAAATTTCACTATTACAACTTTCAAAAGTATGTTTAAAGCCTGACAGAGTTCCTTTATACAAATGTTTTATTTTTTAGGTCCCCCGCCCCACAGCAGTTTGTGAACCACTGAACTACAACAACCAAACAACCTTTCGACATAGCAGCACGCGTCCAAGCTAACCAACAAGAAACCTTGGTAACTAGCTGCGCGTTTTATTAAACTAGCAACTTATTCCTAAACCTAGCATATTTCCGGACATCTGACGAATCAGGATATTACAACGTGTAAACAATCCGATCGATACCCTACATTCAGGCCTGTAGTTATGCCTTCTAAATATAGTATTAATCAGTTCATGTGATGTCACGTTAGCTAGCTAGCACAGCATGCAGTCTAAACGCCGAGGATGGCTAGGTAGCGCGTACGTTAGCTAGTTAGCAATTTGATGAGTGCGCCATTCAGCAGGCTACCGCACTTTTCTAGTTTCGGCTGGAACAATGTCTGTGCAGCACATCTGTTCTCTGGTTACTTAGTCTAAGTAATGGTTCTGTTATGTAACAAATTAACCCTGCACAAAACTGCTACAATCTGATATTTGTGTGGCCTATAACGAAACATCCTCAATCAAATCTATAAACGAAACAATTAAAGTTGCCATCTAACGTTAGCTAACTAGCATTTCGCTACACAAAGCTAACGTGGTGTTAGAATCAATAAAACTGCCTAATAACTTCGCTTATTGTCAAAATAATTACTAAACTGAAGGTATAAATACACCAATAACCCACTTTTGTGTCTCTGATTGTCCCAATTTTGATTCACAATGATTAGAAATTGAATTTAGACCAGCGTCACATTAGGAAAAATGTTGAGACTCACCCGGCGTTGAAACGAAGCGGAAAAGAGTAAATGGCTGCGTTCGCGGGAGATTCAGCGATGACCTGAATCAGTTTCCGCTCATATCACGTGATCAACGCCAGCGATAAACTATTTTTGGTGTAACAATTGAGATGCAAAAGAACCGTTGCGACTGTGATATACACGTAGTAAAGCTTTATCAGGAGTTTTATGATGGTTAAAAACAAATTCACGTTTTGGAAAATGTAACCTGCATGTTTTTTTGTTGTTGCCATGGTTGCTTTCCCCCCCAGTAATTTCTTCCGCAATTTGGCCATATGATTTTTAGACAATGGAAGAGTGCAAGCTATAATATTTGTTTTCAAGCTATGCCAAGCCATCACTTTCTAATCTTCATTCAATTACACATGTAATTCATACCTAAATCAGTATGAAAAAGTACAAACAGGAGGCCTTCAGAACACAATTTATTTTCTTCATACAAATAAATAAGCTACAATTAAATCGACAGTTATAATGCTTATTCAAAATCTCATATGACAACATTTGCATGAGGTATACACTTAAATCAAATAGTGATGAATGCAAATGTGTGCGCTTTTGCTTTTACACTTGTGCGTGTTTATTTGACTTTGACAATATGCCTATTGGCTCTATGTTAAAAGTATGATCTATTGCGTAGTTGGTGTATTATTAGTTGACATAGGATTGTCATAGTGTTGCATACAGTATGCATAGTATAGGTAGTTAGCCAGTATGATGATGGTTGGTGTGCCAGTATGATGGTCTATCTATAGAGGTAGTCTGCCTGTATGTTGGCAGCAATCTCCGACTCCCACTGATCTCCATTGTTTAGCAGCTTCTCTTTGTTGTACAGCAACTCCTCGTGGGTCTCTGTGGCAAACTCAAAGTTTGGACCCTGAAGGACATGAAAAAGTTAAATAAGTCCAGAAACCCTTAACCCTAGAATACACCAGAAGTTCTAGAATATGCTACTGAAAGTTCTGTTCTAGAATGACCAAAGCCACTAGAATTTGACAAGCTCTGAGTGAGTGAGCGAGTGAGTGAGTGAATGAGAGAGTGAGATTGCCAGCCGTTTACCTCCACAATAGCATCAACAGGGCAGGCCTCCTGGCAGAAGCCACAGTAGATACACTTGGTCATGTCGATGTCGTAGCGAGTGGTCCTTCTGCTGCCGTCTGCACGAGTCTCAGCCTCAATGGTAATGGCCTGGGGCAGACACGGGGGCAGCAGAGAGAGGACAGAATGAGCAGGCCGAGGGAAATAAACAAATGTCAGTGTCCGAATACCAATACCGTCGTACTAAATAATATGAAAACAGAAAGTGTAATAGTATGTGAAATTTCCAAAACAGTACTCAGAATGCATCATCTAATGCGCGATTACGTTGACTCCCGTCATTCGTTCATTGTAGTACAACTCGTCAATTTATCTGATTATCAGTTGTCAAACGTGCGTCGGAAAAGACAAGTGAATTCTACTAGATCAAACGTGAAAATGAGTATTCCGTTTAAGTATGTAGTACGCTAATATGGGTATTCGGACACAACCAGTGTGTACCCTATGAGCTGTGCAGGGGGTATTCGATTACCAGGGGAGGTAACTGGACTTTGTAGGGGTTACCTGGTTGGGGTACCATTGCATAGTAAAGTATATGAAGTTACCGATACCCTGGATAGTATTATGGACTGCAGGTACACTACATGACCAAAAGTATGTGGACACCTGCTCGTCGAACATCTCATTACAAAATCATGGGCATTAATATGGAGTTGGTCCCCCCTTTGCTGTTATAACATCCTCCACTCTTCTGGGAAGGCTTTCCACTAGCTGTTGGAACATTGCTGCGGGGAATTGCTTCCATTCAGCCACAAGAGCATTAGTGAAGTCGGGCATTGATTTTGGGCGATTAGGCCTGGCTCACAGTTGGCGTTCCAATTCATCCCAAAGGTGTTCGATGGGGTTGAGGTCAGGGCTCTGTGCAAGGCCAGTCAAGTTCTTCCACACCAATCTCGACAAACCATTTCTGTATGGACCTCACTTTTTGCACGGGGGCATTGTCATGCTGAAACAGGAAAGGGCCTTCCCAAAACTGTTGCCATAAAGTTGGAAGCACAGAATCATCGAGAATGACATTGTATGCTGTAGTGTTAAGACTTCCCTTAACTGGAACTAAGGGGCCTAGACCGAACCATGAAAAAAAGCCCTAGACCATTATTCCTCCTCCACCAAACTTTACAGTTGGCACTATACATTGGTGCAGGTAGCGTTCTCCTGGCATCCCCCAAACCCAGATTGGTCTGTCGGACTGCCAGATGGGTGAAGCGTGATTCATCACCCCAGAGAACACGTTTCCACTTGTGGCGAGCTTTACACCACTCTAGCCAATGCTTGGCATTGCACATGGTGATTTTAGGCTTGTGTGCAGCTGCTCGGTCATGGAAACCCATTTCATCGAGCTCCCGATGAACAATTCTTGTGTGGTTTTATCAACGATAAACCAAGTTCATACATGTAGATAGAGAGCTAAAGAAAGATATGGCTGGAAGAAGGGGAAAAAAAATGTGCACCCAGAACTGAGTTTGGGAAACGGTGGAACGGAGATGGCGGAAACTGAGGTTTTGTTTGAAACTGCTAGTGAGTCGAGTGAAGCTAATAGTACAGAAAGTGAGAATGAGTGGGTTACAGTGACAAAGAAAAAAAGGGAAACAAGAGAAGTAAAGCTGTTGGAAAATAGGAAACCACTAGACTCGTTTTTGGTTGGAGTCAGGGCTTTGGATAAATGATACTTGGGAAATCCGTTTAACGTCTCCAGGAAAATCTGGAATGTGTTGGAAGAAAGTGTGGAGTCAGTGAGATTCACAAGAAGTGGTCTTATTTAGATTTTTTGTGTCTGCGGAGCAGAAGAAGCGTGTTTTAAGACTCAAAAAGATAATCAGAATGGAATGTTTCCTGCATGGATTTTCGTAGCAGGGAGCCTATCAAGGGGGTTATTTCAGGGGTGGCGCAAGAAATAAAGGCAGAGGACATAACTGAAGACATCGATGGAGTGGTTGGTGCACGTCGATTGACCTGTATGGTGGACGGAGAAAAGAAGTTCACTTCATCCATGCTACTGTTCTTAGATGAAGAGTCTCTCCCTTCACATATAAAGTTAGGATTCATGATATACCCTGTAACAGCTTCTGTGCACAAGCCACTTCAGTGTCATGCATGTAAAAGATTTGGTCATGTGTCAAGTGTGTGCAGAAGGGAAGAATATTGTATGCCAGATGAAGGGAAATGCTGCAACTGTGGAGGTGAACGTGTGCCTGAATTCTTGGAATGCCCTGTTAGGGTGAAGGAGAATGAGGTGGCAAGGGTAAGGCTTGTCTAGCATGTCTCCTATCTGGAGGCGGTGAGAAAATAGGAAGGAACAAGTGGCAGGGAAGAAGCAATGGTAGTAGAGCCACCAAGACCAGTGAAGGTTTCTCAGCAACTGAGGGATAGTGAAATGCTACATGTTAAAAAGGTGGACTTTGTATTATTTATTGCAATGGTCATAAACTGTACAGCACAAGCAGGGAAGTCTAAGAAAATTGGAATCATTGTGAATGCCGCTGAATGTTTTTTGGGGTCTTTGTGATTTCATAGCCGAGGCCGTGCAAGAAATCCCGTCGGTGAATGTAACCCCAACAGTCCCCTGAGGCTGTGTAGGGATGTATTTTGAATTGGACTGTGATTGAAGTATGATGTTTTTGTAAAAAAAAAATTGTTAAAAAATTGTTGTCTTGTTTTATTTTGTATGTCATCGTTTTCCCCTTTCCCGGAATGTTTTTTTAGTTTGTTTCTTTGTTTCTTATTCAATATCTTGTCCAGCTGGTGGCGGTAATGCACCATTAACATTGGATGCCCACTGCTTTTAAACCCCATCGAATAAGAAGAACACTTCTTGTGCTGATGTTGCTTCCCAAGTCAGTTTGGAACTCGGTAGTGAGTGTTGCAACCGAGGACAGACATTTTTTTTTTACACGCTTCAGCACACGGCGATCCTGTTCTGTGAGCTTGTGTGGTCTACCACTTCGCGGCTAAGCCGTTGTTGCTCCTTGACGTTTCCACATCTTACAATAACAGGACTTACAGTTGACCGAGCAAGCTCTAGCAGGGCAGAAATTTGACGAACTGACTTGTTGGAAAGGTGGCATCCTATGACGGTGCCACATTGAAAGTCACTGAGCTCGTCAGTAATGCCGCTCTACTGCCAATGTTTGTCTATGGAGAATGCATGTGTGCTCGATTTTCTACACCTGTCAGAAATGGGTGTGGCTGAAATAGCCGAATACACTAATTTAAAGGGTTGTCCGCATACTTTTGTATATACAGTGCCTTCGGAAAGTATTCAGACCCCTGGACTTTTTCCACATTTTGTTACATTACAGCTTTGTTCTAAAATGGATGAAAAAAATAGAAAATCCTCAATCTACACATAACCCATAATGGCAAAGTAAAAACAGGTTTTTAGACATAAATACCTTATTTACATATGAGACTCGAAATTAAGCTCAGGTGCATCCTATTCCCAATGATCATCCTTGATGTTTCTACAACTTGATTGCTGTCCACCTGTGGTAAATTCAATACATTTTTTAAGGTCCCACAGTTGACAGTGCATGTCAGAGCAAAACCCAAGCCATGAGGTCAAAGGAATTGTCCGTAGAGCTCTGAGACAGGGGAAGGAAGGTCGAGGAAGGTTACTAAAAAATGTCTGCAGCATTGAGGAGTCCCAAGAACACAGTGGCCTCCATCATTCTTAAATGGAAGAAGTTTGGAACCACCAAGACTATTCCTAGAGCTGGCCACCAGGCCAAACTGAGCAATCGGGGTAGAAGAGCCTTGGTCAGGGAGGTGACCAAGAACCCGATGGTTACTCTGACAGAGCTATAGAGTTCCTCTGTGGACATGGGAGAACCTTCCAGAAGAACAACCATCTCTGCAACACTCCACCAATCAGGCCATTTTGGTAGAGTTGCCAGACGGAAGCCACTTCTCAGTAAAAGGCAGATGACGGCCCGCTTGGAGTTTGCCAAAGTGAACCTAAAGACTCTCAGACCATGAGAAACACGATTCTCTGGTCTGATGAAACCAAGATTGAACTCTTTGGCCTGAATGCCAAGCGTCACGTCTGGAGGAAACCTGGCACCATCCCTACGTTGAAGCATGGTGGTGGCAGCATCATGCTGTGGGGATGTTTTTCAGCTGCAGGGACTGGGAGACTAGTCAGGATCGAGGGAAAGATGAACGGAGCAAAGTACAGAAAGATCCTTGATGAAAACCTGCTCCAGAGCGCTCAGGACTTCAGATTGGGGCGAAGTTTCACCTTCCAACAGGACAACGACCCTAAGCACACAGCCAAGACAACACAGGTGTAGCTTCGGGACAAGTCTCTGAATTTCCTTGACTGGCCCAGCCAGAGCCTGGACTTGAACCCGATCGAACATCTCTGGAGGGACCTGAAAATAGCTGTGCAGTGACGCTCCCCATCCAACCAGACAGAGCTTGAGTGGATCTGCAGAGAAGAATGGGAGAAACTCCCCAAATACAGGTGTGCCAAGCTTGTAGTATCATACCCAAGAAGACTTGAGGCTGTAATCGCTGCCAAAGGTGCTTCAACAAAGTACTGAGTAAAGGGTCTTAATACTTATGTAAATGTGACATTTAAGTTTATTTTTATAAATGAGCAAAAATGTATAAAAATCTGTTTTTGCTTTGTTATTATGGGGTATTGTGTGTCAATTGATGGATGGAAAAAACTATGTAATCAATTTTAGAATAAGGCTGTAACCTATTGCAATGTGGAAAAAGTCAAGGGGTCTGAATACTTTACGAAGGCAAGCAGGTATTAATGATGCATATCCCTACATACAGTAGTTTGTAGTACTAGTGAGTATAGTGGCCAGGGCATTGAGGGCAGTGTAGTGCTTTACCAGTGTGTTTATGTGAGTGTATATGGGTCACCTGGGCAGGGCAGACAGCCTCACACAGCTTGCAGGCGATACAGCGCTCCTCTCCGTTGGGGTACCGGCGCAGAGCGTGTTCACCACGGAAACGAGGAGACAGGGGACCCTTCTCAAACGGGTAGTTGATGGTAGCGGGCTCGCGGAATAGGTAACTCATAGTCATCCCCAATCCTGGAGGAGTGTGTGGGAAAGACAGGTAAAGAAATGTTACTTATGTGTGTGTGTGAGCATCACTGGAGTACCGCAAGGCAGGGGGGCCCACGAGCTCTGGGGTCCCATTCGTCTGTCATCGATGTCTATTTTATTTTACCTAATAAATCATTGACAGTAACCCTCCAAAAAGTCATTCATAAACCTTTTTAATTTCCATATGCACTAGGAAGCTAAGGTTGTTCTTTGTGGTTTTTAGTTTAGAAAACTAAATCTCTGCAGAAGCGACAGCTACAGGGATGGTAAAAACAGCTATATTGATGTAGCAACATCAGGAAAACTGAAGAAAGGAGTTGTGCTTCAAAATTAGCAAGTTTGTAACATCTTTAATTGAGCCTCTCATTCTTAATTGCCAGCCTCAACACGTTACGGAAAGAGATTAACTGTCGCCTACAGGAAGCTCTGGGGACAGGTCATCTGGATACTGGACAGACGATAAATTGCCAGATGCAAACAGATTATCGTCTTTAGCAGACAACAGTTCTTGAGGGCTTGAACAAAGATAGCAGTTTGCGTTTTTGTTCATACATGGTGAACCAGCGTTTGAGTTGTGTGGTTGAAATATCAACTGTCTTATCTCTGGTCTATCTTGGCATGCATCATTCAAGACTACGTTTAAATTGTGTGCAGCACAACGGACATATAATGCCCAATGTCTCAGGAAAGACAGTCTGGGCTGGTAATACTCACTATAGAAAACAGTCAGGCCCCCAACCTGGACCTACAGGCCGTGGTGAAAACATTTGTACACAAAAAAGGAGGACTTCAGGACACCAGGGGAGTCTCTTAAATTGGATTCCATTTAATTTACCTTGAATATTGCAGCCCATTTGTGTAGGCTACTAGCCAGACAAAACCAGTTCAACAATAAATAGTGGAGGAATTTATCCTCAAGCCAACTACTTTTTCCTCATTGTTAGGCTATTTGATGTGAATTTTTATAAAAAGTGTATAAATAGAAGCTAAATATGGTATATAGCTATAGATCGTACACTGCATAATGAAACAAACCCTAATGAGCTTGTGTTTTGAGGGTGGACTGACTATTAGTTGGCATTAATAGACTGGTTATACGCACAACTTTTTATCCAAGCTGGGTGAGAGAGTGAGGACGGCTCATCTCATGCAGGTTCAGGTAACCTATACAGGAGAGATGCATATTCCCCAAAAAATTTATTGGTAGCTGATTAGTATGCTGTTGCATCAAACATTTATTTTAGAATCTGCAATGTTTGAATTTCCAACTTTAATTACATTATTGCTGCCAGCCAGCAGTCTAAAAATAGCAGCATTGCGACACTGTGTATAGCTTTATGAAATGTTAGGCTTAACATGAGAAAATGCCGACCAAATAGGCCTACCAATAAACATTCATCCATTAGCTAAAGCTAAGCTAAGCCCTGGCACCCCAGAAAACCTAGAAATGTTTGCAGTCGCATAGACATGTCACAATTTCAGCACCATGGACAGTGGTCGCTAGAGTCTGTACTTTGATTTGTATTTTTATTTTAGAGGGGGGGGGGACTCCAGAGAAACTGTGTTATGCAAGTGGTGTGTGTCACCTCTGAAGAGCTCGGTCCACAGGAGAGTCTGAGCAGCTCGGTCTGTGATGGACCTCATATCAAGAGGAAGTTCCTTGGCATTCACATACTCTAAACACACACACACACACACACACACACACACACACACACACACACACACACACACACACACACACACACACACACACACACACACACACACACACAGAGAGAGAGAGAGAGGAGAACAAGATAAGAGAGAGAGTAGAACAAGAGAGGAGAAAGAGAAGAGGAGAAAGAGAAGAGAACAAGAGATGAGAGGCAGCCATGAAGCCAAATCAAATTCGTAGTTATGGGTACTACTGAATATCAACATTTGTGTTACTTACTGTACATCCCTCTCTGCACACTGAGGCTGAAGTGTCGAACCAAACCGGGGCTGATAACTCCAAAGGTGCCTAGCAAAGAAACAGAGAAGACAGTGACACAGGTAGCTGTCACCCCCCCAATGAACGCAATTTGATTTACAGGTGTCTAGTCTTACCTGGCCTGGGGCAGTAAAGCAAACGCACTGCAGTAGACATCAAAGCAAGAAGAAACTGGAGAGAGAGATATGGGGCATTTGTTGAACAGTTGGTCAATGAGGCAAACAGGCAAAATAGTGGATTCCTGATCCCACATGTCCAACAGCAGAAACAACCCTCTTCTCTCTGCCCCTACGTGACCTCCAGTGAGCACATCCTAAACACAAACCTCTTTGTGAGTGTATGTAAGGTGGTGAACAGATTGTCAGGCAGCTGCTTTACCCTGCACTTTGCTAATCTCCCATCCCCAATCTGGCCTTTAGGCCGACGTCACAGGTCACGCAAAGGCGCAATGCATAAGCACTTTCACAGCCAATCACACTGACCTTACAAATAAATACTGCAGGCTACCGTACAATTATACCCCCCCCCCCCCCCCCCCCCAAAAAAAGTACAATGTATAGGCTACAACTGTAGGAATAAGTTGTTCCTAGTAAAGAAAGTTGAAACACAAAGCGTGCAGTCTCTCGTAAATCATGAATAGTTTATAACTTTAACTAGGCTGTTTTGATAAATAAACCTTGAGGAAAAACGGTTCGATTTAAAACTCTGAATAATAACTCATTATCGACAGTAGGCTATCTGAGCTGTCTGGAACATATGATAGTGAAGCTGTCCAGGCAACAATAATTACATGCTGCGCACTTAAATACCGCTGTCCTGACCGGACCGTTTACTTCGCAAGTATTCCAAGCACCGTAATTGAAAATGCAGGAATACCGATTCAAAAACGAAATTGACATGTCAAATTACTTCTTTGTTTAATAAAACAGCATCAAACATTGTAAAACAGAAAGAAACATACCTGCTCCCACAACCTGTGATAACAGACGCAAGGGATAACCGTCACTGCACTGGCACTGTTGCTCTGAAGAGGCTTGTGAAACAGCAGTGTACTGTCGGCCTGGGTAGACATTGTCGCCATTTTGAATGTGGCAAAGTGCTATGCACTTACTTTCCAGTGCATATGAAAATATGGTATTATTCATCACACCACATTTACATTTTACATTTTCACCCTCCTATTATACAATGCTATTATACACAGTCACTTAGACACAGACACACACACACCAGTGGAGACTGGTGGGAGGAGCTATAGGAGGACGGGCTCATTTGTAATGGCTTGAATGGAATTAATGTGTGGTTTCCATATGTTTGATCTGTTTGATACCATTCCATTTATTCCATTCCAGCCATTACAATGAGCCCGTCCTCCTATAGCTCCTCCCACCAGCCACCACTGACACACACACACACACACATATATATATACACACACAATAATGACTTCCCAATATGAGTTTGTGAGAGAGCAAGACTGAATAGCGGAAGTTTCTCTCTTTCTTTCCAATCTCGTTCAAACCAAACACTTCTCTCCAGCAAGCATTTCCCCCAGTCATCAAAGAGGAGAGAGAACTCAAAGGTATTTGATTTTACACCATTATACATCATTGTTACTTTATAACTACCGGGTGTGGTAACAGTCACAGTTAGTGTCGAGGCAGGATGCAGATAGGGCTTCACCTCTGCTTCCAACTTAATCTGTTGATGCTGTGGCTAGATTCTGTAGCACCACACTGTATGTATTGTGTTAAATGCCTTTATTTATGTAACAATAGGCTGTAGGTTTGATCTAAGTGTTTTAATATACAGGATAAGTCTTCTGTGTCGCACTTGTACTTGCTTTAGCTCTAACACACATAAAGTACAGATATACACAACGGAGACGGACACACTCTGGTACATCAATACAGAAGTGATGAGTATTTTTGTAACTGGGACCTCTCCTCTCTCAGTAGAGTAAGATGCTGAGTGTGTCCACTCTGACCCAGATGCCCCCCAGCGGAGAGGACAGTTCTGGTTCTGACAGGGGTTCAGAGGTCAGTGTTCCAACTCCAGCCACAGAGACAGACCGCTTCGGCTTCATCCTGGTGAATGGATCCACTGCCGGGTCAGTACGAAGCAGTCTCTAGCTTAGCAGCACTGAAAACCAGTTTCTGCTCTCTCTGTCTCTGTCTCTCTGTCTCTGTCTCTCTGTCTCTGTCTCTGTCTCTGTGTCTCTGTCTCTGTCTCTGTCTCTGTCTCTGTCTCTCTCTCTCTGTCTCTCTCTCTCTCTCTCTCTTATTTATTTATTTTTTAAAGCCCATGTACAGTCTTTGTCATTTTATTTTTAAATCACCACTGTGTGTTTATTTAGCGAAAATAACCCAAAAATATTTGTAATCATTTATTTCCCTTGACTTAAAAAATGTAACATTAACCTAACAAAGACAGTCGTGTAGGAATGAGGTTTGTGCAGTAAATGTAAATACATTTAAATAATTTGCTTTTTTATTATAATGGACTGATGGTACCTGCATCTGATGGTCATGGTGCTTTCAGGACAACTGGGAACTCGGAAAGAAACTAGGTCAAATCATGACGTCAGTGATCTTCAGGTCAGAAAGTCAGTGCTCAAGAAAGATGCCCGAGTTTCCGACTTCCCAGTTGTCTTGAACGCACTGAAGTTGGAAGTCGGAGATTTCCAAGTTCCCCGATGTTTAAAACACGGCATTCGTCGCAGCGGAGGGAAGGATGGAGAGAGCAGCAAATGGTTCACCTCTCACAGTCCCTGCTCTCTCCTTCCTTTCCTCCGGTGAGACTGACCAGAGAGAGGGCACACCGTCTTCCAAAAAGTGAAATATTCCTTGATATTAAAATAGACACGACGAGCTGCAGATAATAATAAAAATGCAGGGCTATCAAGACACTTGGTTACTTATTCATTGCAGCTGCAGCTCAAGTGGAAGTAGGGAGAAGCATGTTTTCTGTTTTGCAATAGTGTTGAATAAAACAGTGTTGAGAGTGCTGAATAAAAACCTAGGCATGAACTCACTCATTAAACAGCAGCTCTTTGCTGTATTCTTTGACAGTCTCTCTCTGGTCATGGTTTTAAAAGTAGTGAAATCTCACGTAGGCTTGTATCAAACTTTACTGTGGCCGGGGGTCGTGGAAGCTGTAGTAACTGTGATCGGAGCTATCCAATTGGCCAGCGCAGTAGACACACTGTATTTAGCCACAGATCTCCCGATCCCCGGACAAATTAAATAGATCAAAATGGGAACACTTTACCTTTGCCAGGGCTTCTGAATCAAGTGTACCTTTCATCAACAGTGCAACCCGGAAAAAATGCGTTGTTTGGTGATCGACTAGGATGCCTTGAAGATTGACCACTTGATCGCGATCGACCGGTTGGTTACCACTGATGTAGGCTTTAGGAAACAAATTTGAAGATATTTACATACACAGCCATGCTTGGCTGATAGGATGGTCTAGAGCCCACCCCCTTACCCAAATGAACAGTCATTGGTCTATTATAATCAGATCACATTGTGACATCACGATATGGCCAAAAGTTCCATCTCACCTGAACAGGCTGAAATTTCAGGTATTTTTTTCAAAAAGCTCTTACACAAATCAGAGGGGGTGCTTTGCTGCTAGAGGTACTGGTGACCTTCACAAAACAGATGGCATCATGAGGAAGGGAAATTATGTGGCTATATTGAAGCAACATCTCAAGACATCAGTCAGGAAGTTAAAGCTTGGTCGCAAATGGGTCTTCAAAATGGACAATGACCCCAAGCATACTTCCAAAGTTGTGGCAAAATGGCTTAAGGACAACAAAGTCAAGGTATTGGAGTGGCCATCACAAAGCCCTGACCTCAATCCTATAGAAAATGTGTGGGCAGAACTGAAAAAGCGTGTGCGAGCAAGGAGGCATACAAACCTGACTCAGTTACACCAGCTCTGTCAGGAGGAATGGGCCAAAATTCACCCAACTTATTGTGGGAAGCTTGTGGAAGGCAACCCGAAACGTTTGACCCAAGTTAAACAATTTAAAGGCAGTGCTACCAAATAATTATTGAGTGTATGTAAACTTCTGACCCACTGGAAATGTGATGAAAGAAATACGATCTAAAATAAATAATTCTCTCTACTATTATTCTGACATTTCATATTCTCAAAATAAAGTAGTGATCCTAACTGACCTAAGACAGGACATTTTTTACTAGGATTAAATGTCAGGAATTGTGAAAAACTGAGTTTAAATGTCTTTGGCTAAGGTGTATATAAACTTCCGACTTCAACTGTAGCTTTTACACAATTTCAGTGTTATTTTGACCTGTGTGGAAATATCCTAAAAAACAACAGCATGGAAATCACCTTTTTAACTGCACTTCCCTTTAAAGGATTGATTAGTTATGATAATAGAAACAAACTGGTAAACAGAAGGCACTAAAGACTCATCCTATAACTTGCAACTTCATGCAAAAAAACAGTTGTAGCACGAAAGATCACAGTTCAGCGTCACAGTACCTTTTTTTTATATATAGATACAAATGTAAGTCATTCTGTATTTAGTTCATAGAATAAACCCAGCTAATAACCTAACACAAATATAACAGACATCCTCTTAACAGTCATCTCCTACACTCTCTCACTCTGTGTCCTTGAACATCCTGACCTGTTGCTATGGAGATAGTCACACCGCCACCATGCGGTTTTCCTGTTTCCTGTGTATCTTTACGGTGTTTTCTTTCTCTGTGACGAGACATGAAGGTGCAGTTGACTCAACTCAGTACATTTTGGTAAATTGGCTGCCTTAGAGAGGACTTTGGTCCTCAGAAACAGGAAATAATCCAAGTGAGGAGTTAATTACCTGCCCTAGAAAGATACTGACTTGAAAATGTTATTATGACAGTTATGCTTAAAGCGATCACCTTAATTTGCTTATTTAATGTTGGTGTCAGGAGTGAAGGCCCGCCTCCTGAGCTCGTTAGACAGAGAGAGACTAAGTGGATCAACATCATCAGCCAATGGGATCGTGTCTTATTAAAGAAGTCCAGCAAGGTGTGTACTTGGCATTTTTGATGTAACCTCCTCTGGGACACCAGACCCAGGTATTTACTCTGGCATGATCCTTACTCTCCACCGGTCTCTCAGGTCAAAGAGCAGTGTCAGAAAGGCATCCCAGCATCCCTCAGGGCTAAATGTTGGCCACTGCTGTGTGGCGCCACAGACAGAATGCACCGCAACAAGGACCTCTACCAGGTAAGATAGAGCAAACAACTCAACTATATAGATAGAATCGTTTATTAGAACCTTACTGGGCCTTAATGGTATTCTTACCGTAAATATACAAATATTGCAGAGTAAAGTTATCAGGTAAATCTCTCTCCCTCTGTCAGACTCTGGACTCCAGGCCTGCCCTACAGAGCTGGGTGGACGTTATAGAGAGAGACTTAGACCGCCAGTTCCCCTTCCATGAGATGTTCCTCTCCAGAGATGGTCATGGGTAAAACAGCCTCATAATACTCCGTACTATTTATGGAACGATGATGACATACGACACATCTTTCTCCATCTCTCGTTCTTTGTGTAGTGTTGTATAAATATTGTCTGGTGTTATCCCGTCAGTGTTCTGGTTGTTCTGAGTGTTGTGTTGTGTGTGTGTGGGTAGGCAGCGTGGTCTGTTCCGGGTGCTGAAGGCCTTTACTCAGCTGAAGCCTGACGAGGGCTACTGTCAGGCCCAGGGACCTGTAGCAGCTGTACTGCTGATGAACATGCCTACAGAGGTACTGTTACAATCAGGGGCGCAACTATGGTTTTAGAAGTGGGGGGGACATATTTATTATGATTACTTATTGTTTATCCAGTCGGATAAACACTCCAAACAGCCTACCTGACCGCTCGGAGGTGTCCCATGGTCCTAAAGCACACCGTTGCCTTGTTTTGTATCACATTCCAATGATAAAATTGGGGGGATAGAAATGCAATTTCAGAATGTATGGGGGACATGCTCCCCCCCGTCCCCCGTCCCCAGTGAAATTGCACCCCTGGTTACAATCACCATCCATCCACCTGAACAACATGAAAGGACTGGATAGGTGGTAAGCTTGAGCTTTCCCTCCGTCACAGCCTGCAATAACCTTCCATCTCTCTTAATACCTTTGCTTTCCCCTCCTATAGGAGGCATTCTGGTGCCTGGTACAGATTAGTGAACAGTACCTCCCTGACTACTACAGCCCCCTGCTGGTAAGATAATGTTACTTACTGCTCATGGTCAATTAGTGATCCAAAGAGTACTCAGAGTGAAAACTGCATATGTACAGTACCAGTCAAAAGTTTGGACACACCTGGTCATTCCAGGGTTTTTCTTTATTTTTACTATTTTCTACATTATAGAACAATAGTGAAGACATCAAAACTATGAAATAACCCAAAAAGTGTTAAGAAAATCAAAATATATTTGATATTTGAGATTCTTCAAAGTCGCCAGCCTTCGCCTTGATGACAGGTTTGCACACTCTTGGCATTCTCTCAACCAGCTTCATGAGGTAGTCACCTGGAATGCATTTCAATGAACAAGTGTGCCTTGTTATAAGTTATTCTGTGAAATTTCTTTCCTTCTTAATGAGTTTCAGGCAATCAGTTGTGTTGTGACAAGGTAGGGGTGTTATACAGAAGATGGCACTATTTGGTAAAAGACCAAGTGCTTATTATGGCAAGAACAGCTCAAATAAGCAAAGAGAAATGACAGTCCATCATTACTTTAAGACATGAAGGTCAGTCAATCCTGAACATTTCAGGAACTTTGAAAGTTTCAAGTGGAGTCGCAGAAACCATCAAGCGCTATGATGAAACTGCCTCTCGTGAGGACCGTCACAGGAAAGGAAGACCCAGAGCTACCTCTGCTGCAGAGGATAAGTTCATTAGAGTTACCAGCCTCAGAAATTGCAGCCCAAATAAATGCTTCACAGAGTTCAAGTAATAGACACATCTCAACATCAATTGTTCAGAGGAGATTGCGTGAATCAGGCATTCATGGTCGAATTGCTGCAAAGAAACCACTACTAAAGGATACAATAATAAGAAGAGACTTGCTTGGGCCAAGAAATATGAGCAATGGCCATTAGACCGGTGGAAATCTGTCTGTTGGTCTGACGAGTCCAAATTTGAGATTTTTTGGTTCCAACCGCTGTGTCTTTGTGAGACGCAGAGTAGGTGAACGGATGATCTCCGCATGTGTGGTTCCCACCATGAAGCATGGAGGTGGTGTGGGGGTGCTTTTCTGGTGAGACTCTCTGTGATTTATTTAGAATTCAAAGTACACTTAACCAGCATGGTTTGCATCTGGTGGGACTATTATTTGTTTTCAACAGGACAATGACCCAACACGCCTCCAGGCTGTGTAAGGGCTATTTGACCATAAAGGAGAGCATCTCTAACCTCTTTTGGGTAGGGGGCAGTATTTTGACGTCCGGATGAAAAGCGTGCTCGTAGTAAACTGCCTGCTACTCAGGCCCAGAAGGTAGGATATGCATATTATTAGTAGATTTGGATCGAAAACACTCTGAAGTTTCTAAAACTGTTTGAATGATGTCTGTGAGTATAACAGAACTCATATTGCAGGCAAAAACCTGAGAAAAAATCCAACCAGTAAGTGTGGAAATCTGAGGTTTGTAGTTTTTCAAGTGATTGCCTATCTAATATACAGTATCTGTGGGGTAATTTTGCACTTCCTAAGGCTTCCACTAGATGTCAACAGTCTTTAGAACGTTGTTTGGAATCAGATGACTGAGAAAATGACATGGGCTCAATCCACGCGCTCCCGTGAGAGTTAGGTGTGTTCCTTTTCATTTCTGAAGACAAAGGAATCGTCCGGTTGGAATATTATGGAAGATTTATAACAAAAACATCCTAAAGATTGATTCTAAACATCGTTTGACATGTTTCTACGAACTGTAATATAACTTTTTTGACTTTTTGTCTGAACTTACAGCGCGAGCACAGTGCATTTGGATTACGCGACTGAACGCGCGAACAAAATGGAGGTATTTGGACATAAAGATTAACTTTATCGAACAAACCGAACATTTATTGTGGAACTGGGATTCCTGGGAGTGCATTCTGATGAAGATCATCAAAGGTAAGTGAATATTTATAATGTTATTTCTGACTTCTGTTGACTCCAAAATGGTGGGTATCTGTATGGCTTGTTTTGATGTCTAAGCGCTGTATTCAGATTATTGTAAAGTTTGCTTTCGCCGTAAAGCTTTTTTGAAATCTGACACAGCGGTTGCATTAAGGAGGAGTGTATCTATAATTCTTCGAATAACAGTTGTATATTTTATCAACATTTATGATGAGTATTTCTGTAACTTGATGTGCTCATTCACCGGAAGTTTTGGGAGGCAAAACATTTCTGAACATTACACGCCAATGTAAAATGTTTTTTTGGGGATATAAACATACATGTATTGTGTAACATGAAGTCCTATGAGTGCAATATGATGAAGATCATCAAAGGTTAGTGATTCATTTTAGCTGTATTTCTGGTTTTTGTGACGCCTCTCCTTGCTTGGAAAATGGCTGTGTGGTCTTTCTTGTCTAGGCGCTGTCCTAACATAATCTAATGTTATGCTTTCGCCGTAAAGCCTTTTTGAAATCTGACACTGGGGTTGGATTAACGAAAAGTGTATCTTTAAAATGGGATATAATAGTTGTATGTTTGAGAAATTTGAATTATGAGATTTTTGTTGTTTTGAATTTGGCGCCCTGCTATTTCACTGGCTGTTGGCGAGTGTGTCCCGCAGGTGGAGCTAGTGTCCCACATACCCCAGAGAGGCTAACCTTTCTGATTCTTGATTACAAGCAAAAATTAAAGCAGGAAGCACCAGTGACTCGGCCTACAAAAAAGTGGTCAGATGAAGCAGATGCTAAACTACAGGACTGTTTTCCTATCACAGACTGAAACATGTTCCGGGATTCTTCTGATGGCATTGAGGAGTTCACCACATCAGTCACTGGCTTTATCAATAAGGGCATCGAGGACGTTGTCCCCACAGTGTCTGTACGTACATACCCCAACCAGAAGCCATGGATTACAGGCAACATTGGCACTGAGCTAAAGGGCAGAGCTGCCGCTTTCAAGGAGCGGGACTCTAACCCGGAAGCTTACAAGAAATCCTGCTATGCCCTGCAACGAAACATCAAACAGGCAAAGCGTCAATACAGGGCTAAGATTGAATCATACTACACCGGCTCCGACGCTCGTCTTATGTGGCAGGGCTTGCAAACTATTACAGACTACAAAGGGAATCACAGCCGCAAGCTGCCCAGTGACACGAGCCTACCAGATGAGCTAAATCACTTCTATGCTTGCTTCGAGGCAAGCAACACTGAGGCATGCATGAGAGCACCAGCTGTTCCGGACGACTGTGTGATCACGCTCTCCGTAGCCGACGTGAGTAAGACCTTTAAACAGGTCAACATACACAAGGCTGCGGGGCCAGACGGATTACCAGGACATGTGCTCCGGGCATGTGCTGACCAACTGGCAGGTCTCTTCACCGACATTTTCAACATGTCCCTGATTTGAGTCTGTAATACCAACATGTTTCAAGCAGACCACCATAATCCCTGTGCCCAAGAACACAAAGGCAACCTGCCTAAATGACTACAGACCAGTAGCACTCATGTCCGTAGCCATGAAGTGCTTTGAAAGGCTGGTAATGGCTCACATCAACACCATTATCCCAGAAACCCTAGACCCACTCCAATTTGCATACCGCCCAAACAAATCCACAGATGATGCAATCTCTATTGCACTCCGCACTGCCCTTTCCCACCTGGACAAAAGGAACACTTATGTGAGAATGCTATTCATTGACTACAGCTCAGCGTTCAACACCATAGTACCCTCAAAGCTCATCACTAAGCTAAGGATCCTGGGACTAAACACCTCCCTCTGCAACTGGATCCTGGACTTCCTGACGGGCCGCCCCCAGGTGGTGAGGGTAGGTAGCAACACATCTGCCACGCTGATCCTCAACACTGGAGCCCCCCAGGGGTGCGTGCTCAGTCCCCTCCTGTACTCCCTGTTCACCCACGACTGCATGGCCAGGCACGACTCCAACACCATCATTAAGTTTGCAGACGACACAACAGTGGTAGGCCTGATCACCGACAATGACGAGGCAGCCTATAAGGAGGAAGTCAGAGACCTGGCCGAGTGGTGCTAGAATAACAACCTATCCCTCAATGTAACCAAGACTAAGGAGATGATTGTGGACTAGAGGAAAAGGAGGACCGAGCATGCCCCCATTCTCATCGACGGGGCTGTAGTGGAGCAGGTTGAGAGCTTCAAGTTCCTTGGTGTCCACATCACCAACAAACTAGAATGGTCCAAACACACCAAGACAGTCGTGAAGAGGGCACGGCAAAGCCTATTCCCCCTCAAGAAACTAAAAAGATTTGGCATGGGTCCTGAGATCCTCAAAAGGTTCTACAGCTGCAACATCGAGAGCATCCTGACTGGTTGCGTCACTGCCTGGTATGGCAATTGCTCGGCCTCTGACCGCAAGGCACTACAGTGGGTAGTGCGTACGGCCCAGTACATCTCTGGGGCTAAGCTGTCTGCCATCCAGGACCTCTACACCAGGCGGTGTCAGAGGAAGGCCATAAAAATTGTCAAAGACCCCAGCCACCCCAGTCATAGACTTTTCTCTCTACTACCACATGGCAAGCGGTACCAGAGTGCCATAAGACTCCTGAACAGGTAATCAAATGACTACCTGGACTATTTGCAGTGCGTGCGTGCGTGCCCCCCCCCCCCCCCCCCCCCCCGCAAACCCCTTTTTTACGCTGCTGCTACTCTCTGTTTTATCATATATGCACAGTCACTTTAACTATACATTCATGTACGTATGTACATATTACCTCAATTGGCCCGACCAACCAGTGCTCCCGCACATTGGCTAACTGGGCTATCTGCATTGTGTCCCGCCACCCACCACCCGCCAACCCCTCTTTACGCTACTCTCTGTTCATCATATATGCATAGTCACTTTAACCACATCTACATGTACATACTACCTCAATCAGCCTGACTAATCAGTGTCTGTACGTAGCCTCACTACTTTTATAGCCTCGCTACTGTATATAGCCTTGCTACTGTTTTTCACTGTCTTTTTACTGTTGTTTTTATTTCTTTACTTACCCATTGTTCACCTAATACCTTTTTTACACTATTGATTAGAGCCTGTAAGTAAGCATTTCACTGTAAGGTCTACACCTGTTGTATTCGGTGCACGTGACAAATAAACTTTGATTTGATTTGAGTGGTGCATCAGATGACCTGGCCTACACAATCACCCGACCTCAACCCAATTGAGATGGTTTGGGATAAGTTGGACCGCAGAGTGAAGGATAAGCAACCAACAAGTGCTCAGCATATGTAGGAACTCCTTCAAGAATGTTGGAAAAGCATTCCAGGTGAAGCTGATTGAGAGAATGCCAAGAGTGTGCAAATCTGTCATCAAGGAAAAGTGTGGCTACTTTGAAGAATCTCAAATATAAAATATATTTTGATTTGTTTAATGCTTTTTTTGGTTACTACATGATTCCATATGTTTTATTTCCTAGTTTTGATGTCTTCACTATTATTCTTCTATGTAGAAAATAGTATAAATAAGTAGGTGTGTCCAAACTTTTGACTGTTACTGTACATCAATGTTTTTCATCAGCAAGGGGTTTGGTTGTTGTAACATAGCTGAATAGCATTTCTCCAGATACTTGTCTCTCTAATGTTTTCTGTAGGAGGGGGTTCTCTTTGACGCGGCCATGCTGACCTGGGTGCTGAAGAAGACGTGTCCCGCAACTCACAAGCATCTGCAGAGACACGGCGTGGAGCCTCTGATGTTCGCCACCGATTGGCTGATGTGCCTGTTCACACGCCACCTGCCATTCAACACCCTCCTCCGAGTCTGGGACCTGTTCTTCTGCTACGGTCTGTTAATGAAGGAGGGAATGAATGAATTAATCTAGCCATCTGTCTATACATTCATCTATGTTCTCCAGTATCTATCTATCTGTCTGTCTGTCTGTCTGTCTGTCTGTCTGTCTGTCTGTCTGTCTGTCTGTCTGTCTGTCTGTCTGTCTGTCTGTCTGTCTGTCTGTCTGTCTGTCTGTCTGTCTGTCTGTCTGTCTGTCTGTCTGTCTGTCTGTCTGTCTGTCTGTCTGTCTGTCTGTCTGTCTGTCTGTCTGTCTGTCTGTCTGTCTGTCTGTCTGTCTGTCTGTCTGTCTGTCTGTCTGTCTGTCTGTCTGTCTGTCTGTCTGTCTGTCTGTCTGTCTGTCTGTCTGTCTGTCTGTCTGTCTGTCTGTCTGTCTGTCTGTCTGTCTGTCTGTCTGTCTGTCTGTCTGTCTGTCTGTCTGTCTGTCTGTCTGTCTGTCTGTCTGTCTGTCTGTCTGTCTGTCTGTCTGTCACATATCCTGTGTGTCGTTCTCATGCTCTCCATCCCCCTCCATCAGGAGTGCGTGTGTTGTTCCAGGTGGCGGTTGTGTTGGTGCGCAGGGCTCTGGGCCGGGTGGAGCAGAGGGAGGAGTGCGAGGGCCAGATGGAGACTCTGGAGAGGCTGAGGGGTGTGAGGGAGCAGGTGCAGCAGGAGGACGATACCTTCATCGGAGAGGTCAGACACCTGGCCTCATGTACACCGGTTATACTTGAACTATCCTACCATGCATGTACAATACACATGTGTTACCCCACTTTTACCAACTCTCCATCTCCCTTTCACCCCCACCCAGGTGTGTTCTGTCCCCCTTTCGGGTAAGGATCTGGAGAGGCAGACGGAGAAAGAGCTGGAGAAGTGGAGGAAAGAACGGCCTGCCTCCACCTTTGATCCCCGGGGTCGTTGCCACGGATATCGGATGGCGTGGGCGAGGGCTCGAGAGAGGGAGGAGGAGAGGAACAGAAAAGAGAGGGCGAAAGGGAACCTGCCCATCCCACCGATTCGCTCGCCCTCCGTGCTCTCGCTCTCTCCCTCGCTCCTCCGCAAGAGGTGGAAGAGAGGGAGCAAAACAGACACAGGGGAGTGGGAGGGGGGAGGCAGAGAGGTGAGGAAGGTTTCAAAGGAGGTGTGGAAGGAGAGAAGCGAGGGAGGGGTACTGCGGAGAGGAAGTGAGATGGATGGTAGTCCAGTGAGGGCTCAGGGTGTTCCACCTCCTGCTACAGAGGACAGGGAACCAGTGGAACTGAGAGAACCATTAGAACACAAAGAACCATCAGAACAGGACAGAACCCAAAAGACCCAGATGACCCCAGATTCAGCCGGAGTAGCATCCCAGCAGCGTGAGCTCACCTCTGACCCTCACGTCACCTCACAGGGCCAGGAGGAGGAGCAGGGTGGTTTCAGCGAGACACAGGCCTCTGAGCAGCACGGCGACTGGCAGTCACAGGAAACTAACCACAGTAAAGGCTCCATGGAAACACAGGAAGTACTGAACAAACAGTCAACAGAGAGTGCACGTATCATCACAGAACACATAGTGACAGAGACAAAGGGTGAGGCAGAGGAACGCAAGGAGACAGAGACACATGCAGAAGCCAAGACAGAGGAGGAAACAGTGACAGAGATCCAGATTCATACAGAAGCCAAGACAGAGGAGGAAACAGTGACAGAGATCCAGATTCATACAGAAGCCAAGACAGAGGAGGAAACAGTGACAGAGATCCAGATTCATACAGAAGCCAAGACAGAGGAGGAAACAGTGACAGAGATCCAGATTCATACAGAAGCCAAGACAGAGGAGGAAACAGTGACAGAGATCCAGATTCATACAGAAGCCAAGACAGAGGAGGAAATGGAGGCTGAGGTACAGAAAGGACAACACACAGATAAAAGTGTAGAGACAGAGACAGATATGAGGTCAAAAACAGAGACCCAAACAGATGTTAATGCAGACACTGAGACAGACACTGAGACCGACACGCAACAAGAGGCAGATATAAACTTAGAGGCAGAAACAGACATTAGGTCACTGA
Source organism: Salmo salar (assembly GCF_965601325.2). Taxonomy (NCBI): domain Eukaryota; kingdom Metazoa; phylum Chordata; class Actinopteri; order Salmoniformes; family Salmonidae; genus Salmo; species Salmo salar. The sequence goes on along the minus strand of NC_138299.1, from coordinate 72,369,919 downwards.
GAGAGAGAGACAAAGAGACGAACACAGAGACTGATACCAACAAGGAGATAGAGGCGCGTACCGAGACACAGTCACACAAAGGGACAGAAATGGAGACACACACGGACAAAAAATCTGAGGCAGAGAGACAAACAAAGGTAGAAACGGAGGTAAAGGCACATATAGAAACAGAGACACAGGGAGAAAATGAGTCAGCGATGCACATAGAGGCAGACACAAGAGTAGAGGCAGACTTGGGGTCACAGATGGAGGCTGATACACACATAGAGACAGAGAAAGAGTCAGAGAAAGAGGTAGGGACAGAGACGGTCACAGAGGAAACCACTGACACAGGGATAGAGGAAGCCACTGACACAGGGACCGAGGAAGCCACTGATACAAGCACAGGGACAGAGGAAGCCACTGATACAAGCACAGGGATAGAGGAAGCCACTGATGCAAGCACAGGGATAGAGGAAGCCACTGACACAAACACAGGGATAGAGGAAGCCACTGACACAAACACAGGGATAGAGGAAGCCACTGACACAAACACAGGGATAGAGGAAGCCACTGATACAAGCACAGGGACAGAGGAAGCCACTGATACAAGCACAGGGATAGAGGAAGCCACTGACACAGGGATAAAGGAAGCCACTGATACAAACACAGGGATAGAGGAAGCCACTGACACAAACACAGGGATAGAGGAAGCCACTGACACAGGGATAGAGGAAGCCACTGACACAAACACAGGGACAGAGGAAGCCACTGACACAAACACAGGGACAGAGGAAGCCACTGACACAAACACAAGGATAGAGGAAGCCACTGACACAAACACAGGGATAGAGGAAGCCACTGACACAGGGATCGAGGAAGCAACTGACACAAACACAGGGATAGAGGAAGCCACTGACACAAGCACAGGGATAGAGGAAGCCACTGGCCCAAGCACAGGGATAGAGGCGGTCATAGCGTCCCCAAATGAAATTCAGACACACACAGAGACAGCATCAAAGATAGAGGTACAATACACAGAGCCCTCTAGGATAACACCAGCCAATCAGAGCCAGGTTTCTCCAGAGTTGACCTCAGGCCAAGACCGAACAGGTCAAGACCAGAAGATTCCTGAAGAACCCCAGGGTCCAGTCACCATCCATCCAGAGGAGAATCAGGAGACCCAGAACGTCAGAGAGAGTGAAGGAGAGAAAGAAGAGGAAGCATTGACATTTCCCTCTCAGGAAGCCTCTCAGGAAGCCTCAACTGACATCCTTCCACCATCGCATCAGGGGGAATCACTGAAAGCTGAACTCCCTCTCATACCTGGCAACCCAAAGTCCCAAAGTAAGAGTGAAAAGAGTGAGTCTCCACATCCTGCAGACTCAAAGGCTGGATCTGGCAAGCCATTATCCACACACACGGATGTCTCCTCCCAAAAGACTCAGGCCCGTGATGGACCTTGGGCAACCCCTTCTGGAGACTTCGGGCTCTGCAAGTCCTCCAGCTCCCGGAAGCTCACTCGGAGGCTCTCTGAGGATCTCTTCACCGACCCCAACCAATCACAACCCACCTTCACACACTCTAACCAATCAAATGCAGGCCTCATTCAGTTCGACCAACCACAACCTAACAACACAGCTCCAACTCAGGTACCAAAACACCCAGAATCACCCCGACATGTCACAGGGAGCATCCCAGGCACTGTCCCACCTCAGACTGTGTCCAAACCATGCAGAGGACCAACTGACACCCCCAGGCTATTTGGTCTCTTCCGCAGGCTCAAAGGGGAGCAGCCCAAACAGGACAGGAAGAAAGGGGAACCTAAAGTCCCTGTCCCCAGAATCCTAATCCAGGACTTTAGTGACGGGACAGGTGAGGGGCGCACGGTCAGGGGGGAGGAAGATGAGGAGCTGAGCTCCAGAGAGAGGAGGAGGAGACGGAGGGAGCAGGAGAGGAGGGAGAAAGAGGAGGAGAAGTTACGGAAGAAGAGGGAGAAGGAGATGGAAAAAGAGGAGAAAGAGAGAAAGAGGGAGAGGAGGAAGCCTCAGACGAGAGGGAAGAGTTTTCAGGTGCAACACAGCAATGTCCCCCTCCCCGAAAACAGCGGCTCACAGACATTTGGTTCCAAAAGAAACTCTACTCCGTCTACGGAGACATACTTTTAACAAGCAAGGAAAGAAATCGACATCTAAAAATATCTTACAAACCACAAAAATTACCCAGAAAACATTTCCTTCAATTGTAGACTTTTCTGGAATGTAAATAAAACAATTATTTTTTCTAACTCAGGAAAATAGTGTTTGTTTTATTCTAGGGCTTGTGTACATTGATCATTGACATGCCAACATAAACAGGAAGTGCTTGTTGTCCAATTCCTCATAACTCCGGAGTCCCCAGAGTGATGTCATCCTCATCATGGTCCAATAAAAAGGCTGAATGTCCCGTCACTGTCCCTCATCTCTTTAAATATTTGTCCTCAAAGGGATTCCATAAGTGGTGTGAAATGGATTTACACAGTGCTCCTGTTCCACCACCCCAATGTCACAGCGATGCTGCTGGGGTATCATCCTCGCTGTCGCTGGCCAGCACTTCCTGGCTCTTGATCGTTTGATTGGTCAGTTGAGAATCAGTGGGACAGACTGACCCGAAAAACAGGGAGCGGAACAGAGCAGGGATGGAGAGGGAGAGAGGGGGAGAGATTTGATTCGATTTAAGTGGGAGAGCAAGAGAGGGGTTGGTCTTACATTTTGAACCCAGCAGTTGTGTAACTCAGCCCTTTGACAACAAAGCTCACCTTTTTACTGGGAGGTCTTTCAGTGTCCTCTGTCTCTTCCTCCTCTTCCTTGCACTGTGATAAGCTACATGCGGCTGGGTTGTGATTGGGCGAGGGGGTCCGAGCTGCGGGTGCATCGGAGGGACCCGCTAATTCACTGGTCTCCATGGCGATGAGGTAGGAGTCGATGTTGCCACACATTGAGTTGTCAGGGGCTGGCAGCGAGCGAGCTCTGGGGAAAGAGGAGAGGATTCTGGGTAAAGAGCAGGGTCCTGTACAAAGAGGTATGACTGAGTGTTTAACAGTTAATGTTCATTTACCGTTTTGTGTTGTTGATGTTATGGTTAAGGAGGTTGGAGTTTCAGAGAGTGGCGAGCACGAAGTTCACCTCCAGAACACGGTTTGTTACACTTAACACCACGAGGCAGACAAAAACAGACACACACACAAATTAGTCATACACAGGAAACACAAAATATCCTAATAACTTAATATTCATATGTGTCCATTGTCCCCCCCCTCCCCCACTTTTACGCTGCTGCTACTCTCTGTTTATTATCTATGCATAGTCACTTTAACTCTATCTACATGTACATATTACCTCAATTACCTCGACTAACTGGTGCCCCCGCACATTGACTCTGTACTGGTACCCCCTGTATATAGCCTCACTACTGTTATTTTATTGTTGCTCTTTAATTATTTGTTATTTTTCAATTTTCTTTTTTTATTATTATTTTTTTCAGTTTATTTTGTAAATACTTTCTTAACACTTATTTTTCTTGTTGGATTGTTGGTTAGAGTCACGTTGGTATAAATGATTCGCGAGACAGACACAGGAATGCGTAATAGGAGTCTATTATACCCAAATCACGGTGTGCCATGTAAAAGCACGGGGACGAAGACCAAACAAACACTACAAAAAACACAGGGTTGAACCCAAACAGAAGAGTGAGGAGTACCTTGAATAAATAACACACGCACACAATGATTAAGACACGGGATGAGACCCGTAATCATCTGATCAATCCACAAGAGCACGAAAGCCCAAAACACACAGCACAAGTACTCACACGCAACAACCAACAGATATTGGAACAAAAAACGACAGCCCAATGGAAACCAAAGGGCACACTTATACAAGTACAATCAGTGGGAATAGGGGCCAGGTGTGTGCAATGAAAGTTCCAGAGGGATCCGTGACAATTAGGGGCTTGGAAGTAAGCATTTCACCTGTTGTATTCGGCGCATGTGACAAATAAAATTTGATTTGATTTGAATATGTATCCTTACCTGCCTAGCTCATCAAAATACAACGAGACAGGAAGACCTGTGGATTCTGCAAACACCGGCAAGCCTTGAAAGACAAGGTAACACTTCATTAAGTAGCCTGCTATGATGCCTTTAAATCACTTATGACATGGCAAGCCAGATTATAACAACAGTAGTAACCCATTTGACAAGTGACATAACTCTACATACCCTCTGCTCCTTTAGGCAGAAGGTTATGCTGGTCTGAGCTCCGACAGCAAAGTGGTCAAACTCATCAGAATTCAGACACAGTTCAGTCAGCATGGCTTTTGATTTCTCTGAGAGAGAGAGAGAGAGAGAGAGAGAGGGGGGGGGGGGAATATTAAAAACATTACTATAATTTTACAAAATATGGTTCTTGACTTATTAAAAAATATATATATTTACTCACTTCAATAGGGCCGAAAATAAAAACAGTTTCTCCTCACCTGCCTCGTCATCTACGTGGTTCCTGAACCACACTCATTCTCCACTCACTGACACGCTCACCTCTTCCAGAGAGGAAGGGAAGTGCAGCACTGTGTCAACCACAACCTGGAGGACAAAAAGAAGGAAAACCAAAGAGCCGCTTTCGAGGGAAGATCTGAGGAGAAGAACGTTGACAGACTGATAGAGATTGAGAGAGAGGGAGAGAGAGCACGAGAGAGAGAGAGAGAGAGAGAGAGAAGGAGAGAGAGAAATGTGCTGACCAGGGCTGGGGCGCGAAGCACGTTGGCACGGCGCTCTTTATCAAACACGGCCTGCAGACTCTCACTGTCCTGGAATGACAGGTTGTGTGTCTTCAGCCGCCCATCGGCTCACACACACACACACACACACACACACACACACACACACACACACACACACACACACACACAATATGCCATAGTTAGGGGAAAGCGAATGGTGCGAAGAGGTTTAAAGCGGTTGACTCTCTTTAGATCAAACTGCTCTATGGTTTTACGGCACGTTTCCAGTCTGTACCATGTTTGCACTGCAGGTTGAAGGTGAGACTCTTCCATCCAGCTCATTGTGACACTTCTCTACTGTTTTCTCCGGAGACGACAGGGGCCTGAACACTGTCTGCACACACTGGGAGAAAGGTCGGGTAAGTACAAATGACAAATATATCAGTACACTATGATACAATCAATGTGTCTCTGGACCTTGATGTCCATCTTGCAGCGAAAAGCATGTCCACAGGGAATGGTGTACCTGAATGGGCAAGACAAAAGATTTATGTGCTTTTGAACGGGGTATGGTAGTAGGTGCCAGGCTCACCGGTTTGAGTGTCAAGAACTCAAATCAAATCAAATCAAATGTTATTAGTCACATGTGCTGAATACAACAGGTGTAGACCTTACAGTGAAATGCTTACTTACAAGCCCCTAACCAACAATGCAGTTTAAAAAATAAGAATAAAAAATAAAAGTAACAAGTAGTTAAAGAGCAGCAGTAAAATAACAATAGCGAGAATATATACAGGCGGTACCAGTACAGAGTCAATGTGCGGGGGCACCAGTTAGTCGAGGTAATTGAGGTAATATGCACATGTAGGTAGAGTTCTTAAAGTGACTATGCATAGATAATAACATAAAAGAGGGGGGGTCAATGCAATTTTTAGGGCCTTCCTCTGACACCGCCTGGTATAGAGGTCCTGCATGGCAGGAAGCTTGGCCCCAGTGATGTACTGGGCCGTACGCACTACCCTCTGTAGTGCCTTGCGGTCGGAGGCCGAGCAGTTGCCATACCAGGCAGTGATGCAACCAGTCAGGATGCTCTCGATGGTGCAGCTGTAGAACCTTTTGAGGATCTGAGGACCCATGCCAAATCTTGTCTCCTAAGGGGGAATAGGTTTTGTCGTGCCCTCTTCACGACTGTCGTGGTGTGCTTGGACCATGTTAGTTTAGTTTGTTGGTGATGTGGACACCAAGGAACTTGAAGCTCTCAACCTGCTCCACTACAGCCCTGTCGATGAGAATGGGAGCGTGCTCGGTCCTCCTTTTCCTGTAGTCCACAATCATCTCCTTTGTCTTGATCACGTTGAGGGAGAGGTTGTTGTCCTGGCAACACACGGCCAGGTCTCTGACCTCCTCCCTATAGGCTGTCTCGTCGTTGTCGGTGATCAGGCCTACCACTGTTGTGTCATCGGCAAACTTAATGATGGTGTTGGAGTCGTGCCTGGCCGTGCAGTCAGGTCGTCCCTTTATGCCATAGTTTGTACATCTCAATTGTCACTAGAAACCACATTTGTTTAAGCAAGTCAGCCATGTCAACTATGTTTTTTGAAAAGGCAGTAAATGAGGCTGAATGAACTGTTTCGCTGGCAGACAAGGCTCTGCAGACAGCCAGGTGTAGCAGTGGTAAGGTGTTGGGACTCTGCTGTTGGGACTCTGCTGTTGGGACAGCTTTATGTAGGCCCTAACAGTTTGCGGGCACCGTTTGTCACCGTTATAGTGCGAACAATGTATTGTTTAGTGTTCTGTGGCTTTGCTGGCATGCAGCAAACCCCCCCCCCCCCCCCCCAGAAAATGGTTTGCCCCACCAAGATTTACATGCTAAAATTGCCACTTGCAAGGAGTCATCAGGCCAGGTAGTCCTGAGGCATGGTCCTAGGGTTCAGAAGGGGAGGGAGAAAGAGAGAATTAGAGTGAGCATACTTAAATTCACACAGGACCACAGATCAGACAGGATAATTAAACCAGATATACAGACTGACCCTAGCCTCCCGGCACATAGACAACTGCAGCATAGATCAACCTGGTCTCAGCGGAAAACGTATTATATGTTACTAAAATCTGTGCTACTCCATTTAGTTTGATATGTTATATTAGGTTACATTACATAATATGATATGTAGGACGTGTAGTATGTTACAAATTCCAATAGGTATGATGTGTTACAAATTCCAATTTGTTGTTTCTAATGGTGGCTAAGTGGCTGATGCTAATGTTAGCTAGGTTAGGGTTAAGGTTAGAGTTAATGTTAGGAGTGTGGCAAAGAAGGGGGTCGAGTGATAAATGGCAGATATGTGAGGGCAGAACTAATAAACGGGCTCTGCCCGATCACTAAAATGGCCACCCCGATCAGAACTACAGACCACAAAATGGCCGACTGCCAAAACTACAATTCCCAGAAGCAAGGGGAACCCTCAGAAGGTGGAGCCGACCCACAGATAAAAGGTCAAGAAAAACCAGGAAGAGAGAGAGAGGGCGGGAAGGATCTATGAACCATAGAGAAAGAGACAATCTACATTGGTTGGATTTACCGTGTACGAGCTGGACTGTTTTGGACTTACCTGTTGGCGTTTAGACCTGGACCTACCGAGAACCAGATTTGTGTACCGAACCCTGCTATCCTTGACCTTACCTGCGGCCTGGGTGGACCAGGACAGCGAAACAAACACACAGGTACTGTCATGTTCGAAAGAACTTTCATTCTGGGCTGACTTTGGTGACAGTTTCCCACTTAATTTGTGACAAACGCTCCTAACTTTGAAGAGGTTTGCCACAGGAGTAAGGTTAAAGGGTTAAGTTTAGGGTTAGGGGAAGGGTTAGCTAACATGCTAAGTAGATCAATGCTAAGATAACATGCTAAGTTGTAACAAGTCTATTGAACAAAAATATTAAGGCAACATGCTATAATTTCAATGATTTTACTGAATTACAGTTCATATAAGGAAATCAGTCAATTGAAATAAATTAATTACGCCCTAATCTATGGATTTCACATAACTGGGCAGCGGCGCAGCCATGGACGGGCCTGGGAGGGCATAGGCCCATCCACTGGGGAGCAAGGCCCAGCCAATCAAAATGAGTTTTTCCCCACAAAAGAGCTTTATTACAGACAGAAATGCTCCTCAGTTTCATCAGCTGTCCAGGTGACTGGTCTCAGACGATCCCGCAGGTCAAGAAGCTGGATGTGGAGGTCCTGGTCTGGCGTGGTTACACATGGTTTGCTGTTGTTAGGCCGGTTGGACGTACTAACAAATTCTCTAAAACTACGTTGGCTTGTGGCAGAGAAATGAACATTCAATTCACTGGCAACAGCTCTGGTGGACATTCCTGCAGTCAGCATGCCAATTGCACATCCCGTCAAAACTTGAGACATCTGTGGCATTGTGTTGTGTGACAAAACTGCACATTTTAGAGTGACCTTTTATTGTCCCCAGCACAAGGTGCACCTGTGTAACCTGTGTAACAAATTATAGCAAAACATTTGAGAGAAATAAGCTTTTTGTGCGTATGGAAAAGTTCTGGGATCTTTTATTTCAGCTCATGAAACATGAGACCAACACTTGTTGCGTGTTTATATTTTTGTTCAGTATAGAATCGATGATACCTTTCTGTGGTGCCAGGGCATGTATAGTGTTGCTTTAGCTAATGGTTTATTGGTAGGCCTATTTGGTCGTAATTTTCTCATGTTAAGCCTAACATTTCATGAAGCTATACATGGTGTCACAACTGCTGGCTGGTGGCAATAATTTAATAACTTTTTCAGTGATTAAAGTTAGAAATGTACACATTGCAAATTGTAAAATAAATGTTCAATGCAAAAGCAATTCTAATCAACCTGCAGGACATAAGCTGTCCTCACGCTCTCTCCCAGCTTGGATAGAAAGTTGTTGTGTGTAAAACCAGTCTATTAATGCCAAATAATACAGTCAGTCCACCCTCAAAACATGAGCTTACTAGGGACTGTTTTATTATGCAGTGTACGATCTATAGCTTTATACTGTATATAGCTGCTATTTATACACTTTTTATAAAAATTCACATCAAATAGCGTAACAATGAGGAAAAAGTAGTTGGCTTGAGGATAAATTCCTCCACTATTTATTGTTGAACTGGTTTTGTCTGGCTAGTAGCCTACACAAATGGGCTGCAATATTCAAGGTAAATTAAGTAAAATCCAATTTAAGAGACTCCCCTGGTGTCCTGAAGTCCTCCTTTTTTGTGTGCAAATGTTTTCACCACGGCCTGTAGGTCCAGGTTGGGGGCCTGACTGTTTTCTATAGTGAGTATTACCAGCCCAGACAGTCTTTCCTGAGACATTGGGCATTATATGTCCGTTGTGCTGCACACAATTTAAACGTAGTCTTGAATGATGCATGCCAAGATAGACCAGAGATAAGAGACAGTTGATACCACAACTCAAACGCTAAAAAACAGCTTTAACATGACCAAAGTTCTGCTAGAAGAACAAAGGGTTTTGTAAACGTGCCACATATATCTTTGTGTGGAACAGTAGAGGTAATGTCTTTCCTAACGTGAGGCAAACTTATTTTGCTCAGACATGTAAAAATAGCTTTCTCTGACCACACTGGGCAGAGAAAGCAGGCGTGCACCTGTGACAGGGGCACACAGAGTGAGAGTGATGGAGATAAAGAAAGGGAGAGAGTCTGAGTCGCTGTCACTTGTGGATGAAAGGGCGAGGGCTATAGAGTAGTTAGGCTATCCAGCCTCACTGGGCTTTCTCATTGGTCTGGATGTGTCTGCCTGTCTGCCTCTCTGTCTGTCTGTAAGGCCTGTGAAACGTTTATTCCTCTACTCTCCTCCCAGTGATGACATGATCCCTATTGGAGCGAAAGAAAGAACAACTTCACCACAAAAATAGACAAATATGACTTGTATAGAGATAGGCTACAGAGAAACAAGAGAGAGAGGATTTGATCGTGAGCAAGACAAAGAGAGACTTAATGAGTTTGAGCTGTTTTTTGACACTGCTGAGTCTACAGAGTGATGTTTCAACCTATCTGACAACATATGGACAACTGGAGTGAACATGCAACAGACAGGAAATAAGGGGAAAGAATATGTCAACAATCCATCCGGAAAAAAGTGTGACATTGGAGAAAGACTAGGATGAAAAAGAGAAATCCTGGCATTCTTCCTAACAAGAGAAGAGAGGCCAAGGCACATGTCTGAAACTGAACTAAGACTGTGGACAATCAAGGAATATTCCAGATTGTTCTCTCTATATGTAAATCTCAATAGCCGCTGGTCTGTCTAATCCATAATCCATATACAGCAAATCATATGTATGTAATGTACAGTACCAGTCAAAAGCTTGGACAAACCTACTCATTCAAGGTATTTTCTTTATTTTGACTATTTTCTACATTGTATAATAATAGTGAAGACATCAAAACTATGAAACAACACATATTGAATCATGTACTAACCAAAAAAGTGTTAAACAAATCAAAATATATTTGAGATTCTTCAAAGTAGCCACAGCTTTGCACACTCTTGGCATTCTCTCAACCAGCTTCATGAGGTAGTCACCTGGACTGTATTTCAATCAACAGGTGTGCTTTGTTTATTTGTGGAATTTCTTTCCTTCTTAATGCGTTTCAGGCAATCAGTTGTTGTGACAAGGTAGGGGTGGTATACAGAAGATGGCACTATTTGGTAAAAGACCAAGTCCATATTAGGGCCGGAACAGCTCAAATAAGCAAAGAGAAACGACAGTCCATCATTACTTTAAGACATGAAGGTCAGTCAATCCGAAATATTTCAAGAACTTTGAAAGTGTCTTCAAGTGCAGTCTCAAAAACCATTAAGCGCTATGATGAAACTTGCTCTCAAGAGGACCGCCACAGGAAAGGAAGACCCAGAGTTACCTTCACTAAAGAGGATAAGTTCATTAGCGTTAACTGCACCTCAGATTGCGGCCCAAATAAATGCTTCCCAGAGTTCAAGTAGCAGACACATCTCAACATCTACTGTTCAGAGGAGACTGTGTGAATCAGGCCTTCATGGTCAAATTGCTGCAAAGAAACCACTACTAAAGGACACAAATAAGAAGAAGAGACTTGCTTGGGCCAAGAAACACGAGCAATGGTAGAAATCTGTCCTTTGATCTGATGAGTTCAAATTTGAGATTTTTGGTTCCAACTGCCATGTCTTTGTGAGACGCAGAGTAGGTGAACGGATGATCTCTGCATGTGTGGTTCTCACCGTGAAGCATGGAGGAGAAGGTGTAATGGTGGGGGTGCTTTGCAGGTGACAGTGTCTGTGATTTATTTAGAATTCAAGTTACACTTAACCAGCATGACTACCACAGCATTCTGCAGTGATACGCCATCCCATCTGGTTTGAGCTTAGTGGGACTATTATTTGTTTTTCAACAGGACAATGACCCAACACACCTCCAGGTTGTGTAAGAACTATTTGACCAAGAAGGAAAGTGATGGAGTGCTGCATCAGATGATGTGGTCTCCACAATCACCTGACCTCAACCAAGTTGAGATGGTTTGGGATGAGTTGGAGTGAAGGAAAAGCAGCCAACAAGTGCTCAGCATATGTGGGAACTCCTTCAAAACTGTTGGAAAAGCATTCCAGGTGAAGCTGGTTGAGAAAACGCCAAGAGTGTGCAAAACTTTCATCAAGTCAAAAGAACTTTAAAGAATCTCAAATATAAAATATATTTTGATTTGTTTAACACTTTTTTGGTTACTCCATGATTACACGTGTTATTTCATATTTTTGATGTCTTCGCTATTGTTCTACATTGAAAAACCCTTGAATGAGTAAGTGTGTCCAAACTTTTGACTTGGCATGGTATATAGCTGAAGTCGGAAGTTTACATACACTTAGGTTGGAGTCATTAAAACTCGTTTTTCAACCACTGCACAAATGTCTTGTTAACAAACTATAGTTTTGGCAAGTCGGTTAGGACATCTACTTTGCGCATGACACGTAATTTCTCCAACAATTATTTACAGACAGATTATTTCACTTAAAATTCACTGTCTCATTGAGGTATTTAAAACCATATCATAATCTCCCACAATAATAATAGAGTCTTGTATTGCTTGTAGGGTAAATAAATTATTACAGTTGATTTCGGAAGTTTACATACACCTTAGCCAAACACATTTAAACTACATTTTTCACAATTCCTGACATTTAATGCTAATAAAATTCCCTGTTTTAGGTCACTAATAACGATATTAATTAACAATAATTTTGATCGAATGTGCAAATTGTGCCAAACAGACAATTAGCACATTCGGATCAAAATGATTGTTAATTTATATATTCTCGCATGGGAGAAGTATAACTTCATCTAATATTGTCGAATGAGTTTCCTGTAAACAATATATATTATATTCCTTCTCTTTTAGCCAGGTAAATACTGATCGTCTTTTCTTATTCTCTGCTAAGCCATTACAATTACAACTGGCTATACTTATTTCCCCATTTACCATGAGACACAAGTTTCAATTCAATTTATCATAATGTTTGTAAACTTACCATTAAAAGTACCATGATGATTGAGTGTCCATATAACTGTACCATGATATTTGATATTGTTTTCCACTATTCCACCCGCCAAAACCTCCTCCCCTCCCAAGTTGGGTCATCGTCCATGTAACTGGCAGACCAGCCCTGTCCACCTGGTCCACCTAGACTTCCTGTCATTGCACTACTGCTAGTTAGCATTGGTTCACGAAATGACCTCTAACTTCCTTCCTACTGGACACAGAGACACTAAAATGGTATCCAGGAATTAATCTGACACACAAGTACGTAGATAAATGCCAAAATCCCGAAGTATCCTTTTAAGATGCTCTTAAGCTGATCTATTAGTGCTGTGATGGGTCCGTGGTGGGAGGAGTGCACAGGTTTTGCGTGTGTGTGTGTTTTGTGTGTGCATGTGTGTGTATATATTGGGTGTGTATTGCAATAGAATCAGATACAGACACACACAAAATACAGCAGGCGCGATTCAGTCAATTCCGACATTTATTTACTGGTTACTGTTGTTTTTTGGGGGTCCAAGAAGATTCTAGAACCACGTCATCTCTTCTCATACCCCTTTAATCCCCCCCATCGTTATAGAACATCACAAATGGAGGTTATGAGAGCAAGACAGAGATGAAGAAAGGGATGAGGCCAGGTAAATGTAACATATGAACTACATAGTATATGTACAAAAGCAATGGGACCAGGGCAGAGCTTTTATGTATATTGAAGTAACTGTTTATAAAGATATTTTAAGCTACAGTAGAGTTCAGAAATAGTTTGCACCAAAAGATTTTAAAACATATTTTTATTTTTTTTTTTAAAGTTCCTCTGATGTTAAATCGTTACCTTCCCTCACATGAACATGGGACTTATCAACTGCTGCTAATAAAATAAGGAAGTGGGGGGCGGATCCTGTCTGCCGATTGGTTGAAGTGGACTGTCACTCAAAGCTGCTGGTCCAGGTAAAGGGAGGCAGCTCCCGAGTCATCTGAAATCTTCTCCTCTGGTTTGATTGACAGCTGGCTGCAACTTTCTTGGGAGAGTAATATCTGTATCTGTGACTCAGAAACCTAGGGAGAGGAAGCGAGAGAGAGAGAGAGAGAGAGAGAGATAAGACTGTCTCGAGATGCTCTTCACCTCTCTCTCCCACACACAAATGACGTACAGTTTAACACACAAAAAATATGCTTTTATCTGAGTAATTAAAAAAATACCTCTTCAAATTTCTTGGCCTTGTATTGGTCCGCCCCCTTCAGGAAGTTCAGGAGGATGATATCACAAAGGACCGTACCCTGCAGCATATCAGAACAAAGACAGTTACACAAGTTGACCAAAATAAATCCTGAAATACTTGCCTCGATTCTAGGGTTAATGGAGGTAACATTCAAAACGTATTGCATGACCTCCTTTTAAAGCATACAGTCTGAGTACAGAAGCCTTACCAGTCCCACAGAGGTAAAGGCTGCCACTAGGTTGATCAGAGTAGGAACTGTGTTGAACTTCCCTGCCTGAAAGGACAAAGACAGATGAAACCCGTATAATACACAGATAACAGGTACACGCACACACACCCTAATCCACACTCACAAGCCCAGTGACCAGGATGTCAAAGCGGATAGCGTAGGCCTTGTGGAGAGTGCGGAAGTCCGTCCGATTCTCCATCCCGTTCTCCGTTTTGTAATATTTGGCAAATCTGTGGATGGTGAGAGAGGGGGAGACAGTGTCAATGAACACAGAAATAAAACGAGAGGAGGAGGGGGGTAAGAAGGATGGAGAGGGGAAAAGAAAGAGGATGGGGAGAAGGAGGAAGAAAGAGGGGGAGTCTCTTGAACAGTACTAAACTGAAAGGGGTTACAGTACCTGAAGTTGTATCCCTGAGAGATGGCGTTCTTCTGAAACACAGCATCAAGTCGCGTAAAGGAGTAATGTGGTTCACATCTTTCTTCTGACTCATCCAGATTACACTCCCATTCAATATTGATCCCGATCTCTCCACCCTGATAGAGGGAGACAGAGGGAGGGAAAAGAAGAGAAGGGCAGATAGGTGAGGAGGGGGAAGAGGAAATGTAGGGACAAGCAGGTGGGACTGGAGATATATGAAATGGAGAGGGAGAAGTGGGAAAGAGAGAGGTTGAGAAAGCAGAATATAAGAGGGAGGGAGAGGAGAGAAAAGAAAGATGGGAGACTTTCGGGGGAGAGACATGGAGATAGAGGAGATGATGATGAAGAGGGGAGGAGATGGGTCTCACTGTCTGAGCGATGGTGGAGAAGTTCTGTCCAGTATAGCGCAGCACATCTCCCACCTTAAAGATGGGACAGTGGCGGTTGTGCTCCGGGTCATATGTACAGCTCCTGATATAAGTTGTATTCAGCGATGACGGGAAGTTCCCTCTGTGGGAGAGAGAAGGTACAAATTTGAGTGACAGAGCCAAATCCCCTTCTTCGGCAGAAAAGAGAGGGCAACGCCTTGACAAGAAAGTTGGAGTGAGACCTCCTGAAAGTACTCTAGCACAACATCATAAAGGTCTTCCCCAATACAGCCCCAGAAATGAGAGGTGTGTGGGACTCACCTGGTGACGTTGAACATAGGGAAGCGGATACTGTTCTTGATGAAGATGGTGAAGTTTTCCACCTCCATCATTGGTTGCCTGAGAAAGGGTAAGGGAGAGAAGAGAGAGAGAGAGAGAGAAGAAAGACTTAGGTAGGTGGGATGCACAAGTTGTAAACATGACATGTCATATGCTCATGATATTATGGTGTATTTGAAGCAGCTTTCTTCGTGAGCGAGTGAGAGAGAGAAAGAGAAAATGAGAGGTCTTACATTATGACTTTGTCATTCTCAGCAGGGCACCAACCCTCCATCTCACAGCGGCCTCCTTCAGAGGAGTTCACACAGGCACCAGTTATTATTCCTGTGGAGGAGAGAGAGAGAGAGAGCCACAAGACTGTTTTGTTAGCATAGACTGGAATATGTTCTGGGATTCATCCAATGGCATTGAGGAGTATACCACCTCAGTCAACGGCTTCATCAATAAGTGCATCGGCGATGTCGTCCCCACAGTGACCGTACGTATATATCCCAACAAGAAGCCATGAATTACAGGCAACCTCCGCACCGAGCTAAAGGCTAGAGTACCCTCCAAGCTCATCATTAAGCTTGAGGCCCTGGGTCTCAATCCCGCCCTATGCAATTGGGTCCTGGACTTCCTGATGGGCCGCCCCCGGGTGGTGAAGGTAGGTAACAACATCTCCACTTCGCTGACCCTCAACACTGGGGCCCCACAAGGGTGCGTGCTCAGCCCCCTCCTGTACTCCCTATTCACCCATGACTGCATGGCCATGCACGCATCCAACTCAGTCATCAAGTTTGCAGATGACACAACAGTAGTAGGCTTGATTACCAACAACAACTAGACAGCCTACAGGGAGGAGGTGAGGGCACTCGGAGTGTGGTGTCAGCAAAACAACCTCTCACTCAATGTCAACAAAACAAAGGAGACGATCATGGACTTCAGGAAACAGCAGAGGGAGCACCCTCTATCCACATCAACGGGACAGCAGTGGAGAAGGTGGAACGTTTTAAGTTCCTCGGCTTATACATCATGGACAAACTGAAATATTCCACCCACTCAGACATTGTGATGAAGAAGGAGTTACGTTACGTTCAGAGGTTGGTGCGTTCTGCACCACGCAACTCCGGGGGCAAACAAAATGAAGCTCCTTATGGAAAATCAAGAGACACCTTTTGCTGACTATTATAAAAATGGGAACATCAGCAAACTCATCTCACACAGACCATCCCCTGGCATGGCACAGTGCTATTTTAGCACACTACCCCTCTGTTGGGGGGGGGGGGGGGGGGGTGTTACCGAGGGGTGGAAAGTCAGGATACTAGACAACGAGGACTCTGAGTCAACTAATATAAATCTCTAAGTCTGGAACAGTACTGGTACAGGGCAAACCCAAACAGTTTCAGCTGGACTTTCACCTAATCAAAGAATTAGCTCAGGAGGAGAACCTCTCCCTTGAGAAAAATACCCCGAGCGGGTCAGACCAGACCTCTTCATTATATAACCACACAGATGAGCAACCGCAAGTGGAAAGTCAATCTCCCAGCACAGAGTACTACTTACTCCCTCATTGAAATGAAGGATACATTTACCTAGCTGGAGGTAAGGCAGGTGAAGCTGGAACAGCAGGTGAACACACTCCAGTCAGCACAAAAAAATATCCAGCTCAACAACACCCTCAACCAGACAGAGAGCTGGAGGTGGAGAGAGACAAATCTGCACTCAGGACTGTAGTGAGACAACTTCCACAGGAGGAAAAGCAGAAGCAGGAGAATAACAGAGCACTAGAGGAGAGGATCAGACTGCTGGAGTAGAAGGTGAGGGGGATGGAGGGAGAGGATCAGACTGCTGGAGTAGAGGGTGAGGGGGATGGAGGGAGGGAGAGGATCAGACTGCTGGAGTAGAAGGTGAGGGGGATGGAGGGAGAGGATCAGACTGCTGGAGGAGAGGTTGAGGGGGATGAGGGAGAGGATCAGACTGCTGGAGGAGAAGGGGAGGGGGATGGAGGGAGAGGATCAGACTGCTGGAGTAGAAGGTGAGGGGGATGGAGGGAGAGGATCAGACTGCTGGAGTAGAAGGTGAGGGGGATGAGGGAGAGGATCAGACTGCTGGAGGTGAGGGGGATGGAGGGAGAGGATCATACTGCTGGAGAAGCAGGTGAGGGGGATGGCATATGACAGAGAACAACACACTAGAGAGGTGGCCACACCTGCAGAGAAGCCAGCAGAAAAGCCCATCTCAGCTCCCGACTAAAGTCTCGACATCACAGGAGAACAGGCCACCCCAGACCCTGACCACGTCTACATCACAGCAGAACAGTTCCCAGACCCTGACCACATGTAAAACACAGCAGAACAGTCCTCAGACCCTGACCAAGAGTACATCACAGCAGAACAGTCCACCCCAGACCCTGACCACGTCTACATCACAGCAGAACAGTCCCCAGACCCTAACCACGTCTACATCACAGCAGAACAGTCCACCCCAGACCCTGACCACGTCTACACCACAGCAGAACAGTCCACCCCAGACCCTGACCACGTCTACATCACAGCAGAACAGTCCTCAGACCCCGACCACGTCTACACCACAGCAGAACAGTCCACCCCAGACCCTGACCACGTCTACATCACAGCAGAACAGTCCACCTCAGACCCTGACCACGTCTACATCACAGCAGAACAGTCCCCAGGCAGTGACCACGTCTAAATCACAGCAGAACCATCCACCATAGACCCTGACCACGTCTACATCACAGCAGAACAGTCCCCAGACCCTGACCCCGTCTACATCACAGCAGAACAGTCCTCAGATCCCGACCACGTCTACATCACAGCAGAACAGTCCACACCAGACCCCGACCACGTCTACAGCACAGCAGAACAGTCCACCCCAGACCCTGACCCCGTCTACATCACAGCAGAACAGTCCTCAGACCCCGACCACGTCTACATCACAGCAGAACAGTCCACACCAGACCCCGACCACGTCTACATCACAGCAGAACAGTCCTCAGACCCTGACCACGTCTACATCACAGCAGAACAGTCCACACCAGACCCTGACCACGTCTACATCACAGCAGAACAGTCCTCAGACCCTGACCAAGTGTACATCACAGCAGAACAGTCCTCAGACCCTGACAAAGTCTACATCACAGCAGAACAGTCCTCAGACCCTGACCACGTCTACATCACAGCAGAACAGTCCACACCAGACCCTGACCACGTCTACATCACAGCAGAACAGTCCTCAGACCCTGACCAAGAGTACATCACAGCAGAACAGTCCACCCCAGACCCTGACCACGTCTACTTCACAGCAGAACAGTCCCCAGACCCTGACCACATCTACATCACAACAGAACAGTCCACCCCAGACCCTGACCACGTCTACATTACAGCAGAACAGTCCTCAAACTCTGACCATGTCTACACCACAGCAGAACAGTCCCCAGACCGTGACCACGTCTACATCACAGCAGAACAGTCCCCAGACCGTGACCACGTCTACATCACAGCAGAACAGTCCCCAGACCCTGACCACGTCTACATCACAGCAGAACAGTCCCCACCAGACCCTGACCACGTCTACATTACAGCAGAACAGTCCTCAAACTCTGACCATGTCTACACCACAGCAGAACAGTCCTCAAACTCTGACCACGTCTACATCACAGCAGAACAGTCCCCAGACCATGACCACGTCTAAATCACAGCAGAACCATCCACCATAGATCCTGACCACGTCTACATCACTGCAAAACAGTCCCCACCAGACCCTGACCACGTGTACAACACAGCAGAACAGTCCCCAGACCCTGACCACATCTACATCACAGCAGAACAGTCCCCACCAGACCCTGACCACATCTACATCACAGCAGAACAGTCCCCACCAGACCCTGACCACGTCTACATAACAACAGAACAGTCCCCACCAGACCCTGACCACGTCTACATCACAGAAGAATAGTCCTCAGACCCTGACCAAGTATACATCACAGCAGAACAGTCCACCCCAGACCCTGACCACGTGTACAACACAGCAGAACATCCCCAAGACCCTGACCACGTCTACATCACAACAGAACAGTCCTCAGACCCTGACCACGTCTACATCACAACAGAACAGTCCTCAGACCCCTACCACGTCTACATCACAGCAGAACAGTCCACACCAGACCCCGACCACGTCTACAGCACAGCAGAACAGTCCACCCCAGACCCTGACCCCGTCTACACCACAGCAGAACAGTCCTCAGACCCCGACCATGTCTACATCACAGCAGAACAGTCCACACCAGACCCCGACCACATCTACATCACAGCAGAACAGTCCTCAGACCCTGACCACGTCTACACCACAGCAGAACAGTCCCCAGACCCTGACCACGTCTACATCACAGCAGAACAGTCCCAAGACCATGACCACGTCTACATCACAGAAGAACCATCCACCCCAGACCCTGACCACGTCTACATTACAGCAGAACAGTCCCCAGACCCTGACCACGTCTACATCACAGCAGAACAGTCCCCAGACCCTGACCACATCTACATCACAGCAGAACAGTCCCCAGACCGTGACCACGTCTAAATCACAGCAGAACTGTCCCCACCAGACCCTGACCACGTCTACATCACAGCAGAACAGTCCACCTCAGACCCTGACCACGTGTACAACACAGCAGAACAGTCCCCAGGTTCTGACCACGTCTACACCACAGCATAACAGTCCCCAGACCCTGACCCCGTTAATCACAGCAGAACAGTCCACACCAGACCCCGACCACGTCTACAACACAGCAGAACAGTTCCCACAAGACCCTGACCACGTCTACATCACAGCAGAACAGTCCAAAGACCCTGACAACGTCTACATCACAGCAGAACAGTCCACCCCAGACCCTGACCACGTCTACATCACAGCAGAACAGTCCCCAGACCCTGACCACATCTACATCACAGCAGAACAGTCCTCAGACCCTGACCACGTCTACACCACAGCAGAACAGTCCCCAGACCCTGACCACGTCTACACCACAGCAGAACAGTCCACACCAGACCCTGACCTCACCACAGCAGAACAGTCCACCCCAGACCCTGACCACGTCTACATCACAGCAGAACAGTCCTCAGACCCTGACCACGTCTACATCACAGTAGAAAAGTCCACCCCAGACCCTGACCACGTCTACATCACAGCAGAACAGTCCCCACCAGACCCTGACCACGTCTACATCACAGCAGAACAGTCCCCAGACCCTGACCACGTCTACACCACAACAGAACAGTCCTCAGACCCTGACCACGTCTACATCACAGCAGAACAGTCCCCACCAGACCCTGACCACGTCTACATCACAGCAGAACAGTCCCCACCAGACCCTGACCACGTCTACATCACAGCAGAACAGTCCCCACCAGACCCTGACCACGTCTACATCACAGCAGAACAGTCCCCAGACCCTGACCACGTCTACATCACAGCAGAACAGTCCCCAGACCCTGACCACGTCTACATCACAGCAGAACAGTCCACACCAGACCCCGACCACGTCTACAGCACAGCAGAACAGTCTACCCCAGACCACGTCTACATCACAGCACAACAGTCCTCAGACCCTTACCACGTCTACATCACAGCACAACAGTCCTTTGACCCTGACCACTTCTAAATCGCAGCAGAACAGTCCACACCAGACCCTGACCACGTCTACATCACAGCAGAACTGTCCTAAAACCGTGACCACGTCTAAATCACAGCAGAACTGTCCCCACCAGACCCTGACCACGTGTACAACACAGCAAAACAGTCCCCAGACCCTGACCAAGTCTACATCACAGCAGAACAGTCCCCAGGTTCTGACCACGTCTACATCACAGTAGAAAAGTCCACCCCAGACCCTGACCACGTCTACATCACAGCAGAACAGTCCCCACCAGACCCTGACCACGTCTACATCACAGCAGAACAGTCCCCAGACCCTGACCACGTCTACACCACAACAGAACAGTCCTCAGACCCTGACCACGTCTACATCACAGCAGAACAGTCCCCCACCAGACCCCTGACCACGTCTACATCACAGCAGAACAGTCCCCCAGACCCTGACCACGTCTACATCACAGCAGAACAGTCCCCAGACCCTGACCACGTCTACATCACAGCAGAACAGTCCACACCAGACCCCGACCACGTCTACAGCACAGCAGAACAGTCTACCCCAGACCACGTCTACATCACAGCACAACAGTCCTCAGACCCTTACCACGTCTACATCACAGCACAACAGTCCTTTGACCCTGACCACTTCTAAATCGCAGCAGAACAGTCCACACCAGACCCTGACCACGTCTACATCACAGCAGAACTGTCCTAAAACCGTGACCACGTCTAAATCACAGCAGAACTGTCCCCACCAGACCCTGACCACGTGTACAACACAGCAAAACAGTCCCCAGACCCTGACTAAGTCTACATCACAGCAGAACAGTCCCCAGGTTCTGACCACGTCTACACCACAGCAGAACAGTCCCCAGACCCTGACCACGTCTACATCACAGCAGAACAGTCCAAAGACCCTGACAACGTCTACATCACAGCAGAACAGTCCACCCCAGACCCTGACCACGTCTACATCACAGCAGAACAGTCCAAAGACCCTGACAACGTCTACATCACAGCAGAACAGTCCACCCCAGACCCTGACCACGTCTACATCACAGCAGAACAGTCCCCAGACCCTGACCACATCTACATCACAGCAGAACAGTCCTCAGACCCTGACCACGTCTACATCACAGTAGAACAGTCCACCCCAGACCCTGACCACGTCTACACCACAGCAGAACAGTCCCCAGACCCTGACCACGTCTACACCACAGCAGAACAGTCCCCAGACCCTGACCACGTCTACACATCAGCAGCACAGTCCTCAGACCCTGACCACGTCTACATCACAGCAGAACAGTCCACCCCAGACCCTGACCACATCTACACCACAGCAGAACAGTCCTCAGACCCTGACCACATGTAAAACACAGTAGAACAGTACCCAGACCCTGACCACGTCTGCATCACAGCAGAACAGTCCCCAGACCCTGACCAAGTGTACATCACAGCAGAACATTCCACCCCAGACCCTGACCACGTCTACATCACAGCAGAACAGTCCACACCAGAACCTGACCACGTCTACTTCACAGCAGAACTGTCCCCAGACCCTGACCACGTCTACATCACAACAGAACAGTCCACCCCAGACCCTGACCACGTGTACAACACAGCAGAACAGTCCCCAGAACCTGACCACGTCTACATTACAGCAGAACAGTCCACCTGAGACCCTGACCACGTCTACATAACAGCAGAACAGTCCCCAGACCCGGACCACGTCTACATCACAACAGAACAGTCCCCAGACCCTGACCACGTCTACATCACAGCAGAACAGTCCCCAGACCCTGACCACGTCTACATCACAGCAGAACAGTCCACCCCAGACCCTGACCACGTCTACTTCACAGCAGAACAGTCCCCAGACCCTGACCACATCTACATCACAACAGAACAGTCCACCCCAGACCCTGACCACGTCTACATTACAGCAGAACAGTCCCCAGACCGTGACCACGTCTAAATCACAGCAGAACCATCCACCATAGACCCTGACCACGTCTACACCACAGCAGAACAGTCCTCAGACCCTGACCACGTCTACATCACAACAGAACAGTCCTCAGAGCCTGACCACATCTACATCACAGCAGAACAGTCCCCAGACCCTGACCACGTCTACATCACAGCAGAACAGTCCCCAGACCCTGACCACGTCTGCATCACAGCAGAACAGTCCACCCCAGACCCTGACCACGTGTAAAACACAGCAGAACATTCCCCGGACCCTGACCACGTCTACATCACAGCAGAACAGTCCCCAGACCCTGACCACGTCTGCATCACAGCAGAACAGTCCCCAGACCCTGACCACGTCTGCATCACAGCAGAACAGTCCCCAGACCCTGACCACGTCTGCATCACATTAGAACAGTCCCCAGACCCTGACCACGTCTACATCACAGCAGAACAGTCCACCCCAGACCCTGACCACGTCTACACCACAGCAGAACAGTCCCCAGACCCTGACCACATCTACATCACAACAGAACAGTCCACACCAGACCCTGACCACGTGTACAATACAGCAGAACAGTCCCCAGACCGTGACCACGTCTAAATCACAGCAGAACCATCCACCCCAGACCCTGACCACGTCTACATCACAGCAGAACAGTCCCCAGACCCTGACCACGTCTACACCACAACAGAACAGTCCTCAGACCCTGACCACGTCTACACCACAGCAGAACAGTCCCCAGACCCTGACCACGTCTACACATCAGCAGAACAGTCCTCAGACCCTGACCACGTCTACATCACAGCAGAACAGTCCACCCCAGACCCTGACCACATCTACACCACAGCAGAACAGTCCACCCCAGACCCTGACCACGTCTACATCACAGCAGAACAGTCCACCCCAGACCCTGACCACGTCTACACCACAACAGAACAGTCCTCAGACCCTGACCACGTCTACACCACAGCAGAACAGTCCCCAGACCCTGACCACATCTACATCACAGCAGAACAGTCCCCACCAGACCCTGACCACGTCTACATCACAGCAGAACAGTCCCCACCAGACCCTGACCACGTCTACATCACAGCAGAACAGTCCCCACCAGACCCTGACCACGTCTACATCACAGCAGAACAGTCCCCACCAGACCCTGACCACGTCTACATCACAGCAGAACAGTCCCCACCAGACCCTGACCACGTCTACATCACAGCAGAATAGTCCTCAGACCCTGACCAAGTATACAACACAGCAGAACATCCCCCAGACCCTGACCACGTCTACATCACATCAGAACAGTCCCCAGACCGTGACCACGTCTAAATCACAGCAGAACCATCCACCATAGACCCTGACCACGTCTACATCAGAGCAGAACAGTCCCCAGAACCTGACCACATCTACAACACAGCAGAACAGTCCACCCCAGACCCTGACCACGTCTACATCACAGCAGAACAGTCCTCAGACCCTGACCACGTCTACATCACAGCAGAACAGTCCACCCCAGACCCTGACCACATCTACACCACAGCAGAACAGTCCACCCCAGACCCTGACCACGTCTACATAACAGCAGAACAGTCCTCAGACCCTGACCACGTCTACATCACAGCAGAACAGTCCACACCAGACCCTGACCACGTCTACATCACAGCAGAACAGTCCCCAGAACCTGACCACGTCAACATCACAGCAGAACAGTCCACCCCAGACCCTGACCACGTCTACATCACAGCAGAACAGTCCCCACCAGACCCTGACCACGTCTACATCACCGCAGAACAGTCCCCACCAGACCCTGACCACGTCTACATCACAGCAGAACAGTCCCCACCAGACCCTGACCACGTCTACATCACAGCAGAACATCCCCAGACCCTGACAAAGTCTACATCACAGCAGAACAGTCCCCAGACCCTGACCCCCGTCTCATCACAGCAGAACAGTCCACACCAGACCCCAACCACGTCTACAGCACAGCAGAGTGTCCACCCCAGACCCTGACCACGTCTACATCACAGCAGAACACTCTACCCCAGACCACGTCTACATCACAGCACAACAGTCCACACCAGACCCTGACCACGTCTACATCACAGCAGAACAGTCCCCACCAGACCCTGACCACGTCTACATCACAGCAGAACAGTCCCCAGACCCTGACCACGTCTACATCACAGCAGAACAGTCCCCAGACCCTGAATACGTCTACATCACAGCAGAACAGTCCTCAGACCCCGACCACGTCTACATCACAGCAGAACAGTCCACACCAGACCCCGACCACGTCTACAGCACAGCAGAGTGTCCACCCCAGACCCTGACCACGTGTAAAACACAGCAGAACATTCCCATGACCCTGACCACGTCTACATCACAGTAGAACAGTCCACCCCAGACCCTGACCACATCTACACCACAGCAGAACAGTCCACCCCAGACGCTGACCACGTCTACATCACAGCAGAACAGTCCTCAGACCTTGACCACGTCTACATCACAGCAGAACAGTCTTCAGACCCTGACCACGTCTACATCACAGCAGAACAGTCCTCAGACCCTGACCAAGTGTACATCACAGCAGAACAGTCCACCCCAGACCCTGCCCACGTCTACATCACAGCAGAACAGTCCACCCCAGACCCTGACCACGTCTACATCACAGCAGAACAGTCCCCAGACCCTGACCCCCGTCTCATCACAGCAGAACAGTCCACACCAGACCCCAACCACGTCTACAGCACAGCAGAGTGTCCACCCCAGACCCTGACCACGTCTACATCACAGCAGAACACTCTACCCCAGACCACGTCTACATCACAGCACAACAGTCCACACCAGACCCTGACCACGTCTACATCACAGCAGAACAGTCCCCACCAGACCCTGACCACGTCTACATCACAGCAGAACAGTCCCCAGACCCTGACCACGTCTACATCACAGCAGAACAGTCCCCAGACCCTGAATACGTCTACATCACAGCAGAACAGTCCTCAGACCCCGACCACGTCTACATCACAGCAGAACAGTCCACACCAGACCCCGACCACGTCTACAGCACAGCAGAGTGTCCACCCCAGACCCTGACCACGTGTAAAACACAGCAGAACATTCCCATGACCCTGACCACATCTACATCACAGTAGAACAGTCCACCCCAGACCCTGACCACGTCTACATCAGAGCAGAACAGTCCTCAGACCCTGACCACGTCTACACCACAGCAGAACAGTCCCCAGACCCTGACCACGTCTACACATTAGCAGAACAGTCCTCAGACCCTGACCACGTCTACATCACAGCAGAACAGTCCACCCCAGACCCTGACCACATCTACACCACAGCAGAACAGTCCACCCCAGACGCTGACCACGTCTACATCACAGCAGAACAGTCCTCAGACCTTGACCACGTCTACATCACAGCAGAACAGTCTTCAGACCCTGACCACGTCTACATCACAGCAGAACAGTCCTCAGACCCTGACCAAGTGTACATCACAGCAGAACAGTCCACCCCAGACCCTGCCCACGTCTACATCACAGCAGAACAGTCCACCCCAGACCCTGACCACGTCTACATCACAGCAGAACAGTCCACACCAGACCCTGACCACGTCTACTTCACAGCAGAACTGTCCCCAGACCCTGACCACATCTACATCAGAACAGTCCACCCCAGACCCTGACCACGTGTACAACACAGCAGAACAGTCCCCAGAACCTGACCACGTCTGCATCACAGCAGAACAGTCCCCAGACCCTGACCACGTCTGCATCACAGCAGAACAGTCCCCAGACCCTGACCACGTCTACATCACAGCAGAACAGTCCCCAGACCCTGACCACGTCTGCATCACAGCAGAACAGTCCCCAGACCCTGACCACGTGTATATCACAGCAGAACAGTCCTCAGACCCTGACCACGTCTACATCACAGCAGAACAGTCCACCCCAGACCCTGACCACGTCTACACCACAGCAGAACAGTCCCCAGACCCTGACCACATCTACATCAGAACAGTCCACCCCAGACCCTGACCACGTGTACAATACAGCAGAACAGTCCCCAGACCGTGACCACATCTAAATCACAGCAGAACCATCCACCATAGACCCTGACCACGTCTACATCACAGCAGAACAGTCCCCAGAACCTGACCACATCTACAACACAGCAGAACAGTCCAACCCAGACCCTGACCACGTCTACACCACAGCAGAACAGTCCACACCAGACCCTGACCACATCTACAACACAGCAGAACTGTCCTCAGACCGTGACCACGTCTAAATCACAGCCGAACAGTCCACCCCAGATCCTGACCACGTCTACATCACAGCAGAACAGTCCCCAGACCCTGACCACGTCTACATCACAGCAGAACAGTCCAT
The DNA here is from genome assembly GCF_965601325.2 of Salmo salar. Taxonomy (NCBI): domain Eukaryota; kingdom Metazoa; phylum Chordata; class Actinopteri; order Salmoniformes; family Salmonidae; genus Salmo; species Salmo salar. Next base: position 72,342,998 of record NC_138299.1, on the reverse strand, counting down.
AGACCCTGACCACGTCTACATCACAGCAGAACAGTCCCCAGACCCTGACCACGTCTACATCACAGCAGAACCATCCACCCCAGACCCTGACCACGTCTACATCACAGCAGAATAGTCCTCAGACCCTGACCACGTCTACATCACAGTAGAACAGTCCACCCCAGACCCTGACCACGTCTACATCACAGCAGAACAGTCCCCAGACCCTGACCACGTCTACATCACAGCAGAACAGTCCATAGACCCTGACCACGTCTACATCACAGCAGAACAGTCCCCAGACCGTGACCACATCTACATCACAGCAGAACAGTCCTCAGACCCTGACCACGTCTACACCACAGTAGAACCATCCACCCCAGACCCTGACCACGTCTACATCACAGCAGAATAGTCCTCAGACCCTGACCACGTCTACATCACAGTAGAACAGTCCACCCCAGACCCTGACCACGTCTACATCACAGCAGAACAGTCCCCAGACCCTGACCACGTCTACATCACAGCAGAACAGTCCATAGACCCTGACCACGTCTACATCACAGCAGAACAGTCCCCAGACCGTGACCACATCTACATCACAGCAGAACAGTCCTCAGACCCTGACCACGTCTACACCACAGTAGAACAGTCCACCCCAGACCCTGACCACGTCTACATCACAGCAGAACAGTCCACCCCAGACCCTGACCACGTCTACATCACAGCATAACAGTCCACACCAGACCCTGACCACGTCTACTTCACAGCGGAACTGTCCCCAGACCCTGACCACATCTACATCACAACAGAACAGTCCCCAGGCCGTGACCACGTCTAAATCACAGCAGAACCATCCACCATAGACCCTGACCACGTCTACATCACAGCAGAACAGTCCTCAGACCCCGACCACGTCTACATCACAGCAGAACAGTCTACCCCAGACCACGTCTCCATCACAGCACAACAGTCCTCAGACCCTGACCACGTCTACATCGCAGCAGAACAGTCCACACCAGACCCTGACCACGTCTACATCGCAGCAGAATAGTCCTCAGACCCTGACCAAGTCTACATCACAGCAGAACAGTCCACAGACCCTGACCACATCTACACCACAGCAGAACAGTCCCCAGACCCTGACCACGTCTACACCACAGCAGAACAGTCTCCAGACCCTGACCACATCTACATCACAACAGAACAGTCCACCCCAGACCCTGACCACGTGTACAATACAGCAGAACAGTCCCCAGACCGTGACCACATCTAAATCACAGCAGAACCATCCACCATAGACCCTGACCACGTCTACATCACAGCAGAACAGTCCCCAGAACCTGACCACATCTACAACACAGCAGAACAGTCCAACCCAGACCCTGACCACGTCTACACCACAGCAGAACAGTCCACACCAGACCCTGACCACATCTACAACACAGCAGAACTGTCCTCAGACCGTGAGCACGTGTAAATCACAGCCGAACAGTCCACCCCAGATCCTGACCACGTCTACATAACAGCAGAAGAGTCCCCAGACCCTGACCACGTCTACATCACGGCAGAACAGTCCCCAGACCCTGACCACGTCTACATCACGGCAGAACAGTCCCCAGACCCTGACCACGTCTACATCACGGCAGAACAGTCCCCAGACCCTGACCACGTCTACATCACAGCAGAACAGTCCATAGACCCTGACCACGTCTACATCACAGCAGAACAGTCCTCAGACCCTGACCACGTCTACATCACAGTAGAACAGTCCACAACAGACCCTGACCACGTCTACATCACAGAAGAACAGTCCACCTCAGACCCTGACCACGTCTACATAACAGCAGAACAGTCCACCTCAGACCATGACCACGTCTACATAACAGCAGAACAGTCCACCTCAGACCCTGACCACGTCTACATAACAGCAGAACAGTCCACCTCAGACCCTGACCACGTCTACATAACAGCAGAACAGTCCCCAGACCCTGACCACGTCTGCATCACAGCAGAACAGTCCCCAGACCCTGACCACGTGTACATCACAGCAGAACAGTCCTCAGACCCTGACCACGTGTACATCACAGCAGAACAGTCCACCCCAGACACTGACCACGTCTACACCACAGCAGAACAGTCCCCAGACCCTGACCACATCTACATCACAGCAGAACAGTCCCCAGACCCTGACCACATCTACATCACAGCAGAACAGTCCTCAGACCCTGACCAAGTCTACATCACAGTAGAACAGTCCACCCCAGACCCTGACCACGTCTACATCACAGCAGAACAGTCCTCAGACCCTGACCACGTCTACATCACAGCAGAACAGTCCCCAGACCCTGACCAAGTGTACATCACAGCAGAACAGTCCTCAGACCCTGACCAAGTGTACATCACAGCAGAACAGTCCACCCCAGACCCTGACCACGTCTACATCACAGCAGAACAGTCCACCCCAGACCCTGACCACTTCTACATCACAGCAGAACAGTCCACACCAGACCCTGACCACGTCTACTTCACAGCGGAACTGTCCCCAGACCCTGACCACATCTACATCACAACAGAACAGTCCACCCCAGACCCTGACCACGTGTACAACACAGCAGAATAGTCCCCAGAACCTGACCACGTCTACATTACAGCAGAACAGTCCACCTCAGACCCTGACCACGTCTACATAACAGCAGAACAGTCCACCTCAGACCCTGACCACGTATACATAACAGCAGAACAGTCCCCAGGCCGTGACCACGTCTAAATCACAGCAGAACCATCCACCATAGACCCTGACCACGTCTACATCACAGCAGAACAGTCCTCAGACCCCGACCACGTCTACATCACAGCAGAACAGTCCACACCAGACCCCGACCACGTCTACAGCACAGCAGAACAGTCTACCCCAGACCACGTCTCCATCACAGCACAACAGTCCTCAGACCCTGACCACGTCTACATCACAGCAGAACAGTCCACACCAGACCCTGACCACGTCTACATCACAGCAGAACAGTCCCCAGAACCTGACCACGTCAACATGACAGCAGAACAGTCCACACCAGACCCTGACCACGTCTACATCACAGCAGAACAGTCCACCCCAGACCCTGACCACATTTAAAACACAGTAGAACATTCCCCAGACCCTGACCACGTCTGCATCACAGCAGAACAGTCCCCAGACCCTGACCAAGTGTACATCACAGCAGAACAGTCCACCCCAGACCCTGACCACGTCTACATCACAGCAGAACAGTCCACCCCAGACCCTGACCACGTCTACATCACAGCAGAACAGTCCACACCAGACCCTGACCACGTCTACTTCACAGCAGAACTGTCCCCAGACCCTGACCAAGTGTACATCACAGCAGAACAGTCCACCCCAGACCCTGACCACGTCTACATCACAGCAGAACAGTCCACCCCAGACCCTGACCACATTTAAAACACAGTAGAACATTCCCCAGACCCTGACCACGTCTGCATCACAGCAGAACAGTCCCCAGACCCTGACCAAGTGTACATCACAGCAGAACAGTCCACCCCAGACCCTGACCACGTCTACATCACAGCAGAACAGTCCACCCCAGACCCTGACCACGTCTACATCACAGCAGAACAGTCCACACCAGACCCTGACCACGTCTACTTCACAGCAGAACTGTCCCCAGACCCTGACCACATCTACATCACAACAGAACAGTCCACCCCAGACCCTGACCACGTCTACATCACAGCAGAACAGTCCTCAGACCCTGACCACGTCTACACCACAGCAGAACAGTCCCCAGACCCTGACCACGTCTACATAACAGCAGAACAGTCCCCAGACCCTGACCACGTCTACATCACAACAGAACAGTCCACACCAGACCCTGACCACATCTACATCACAGCAGAACAGTCCCCAGACCCTGACCACGTCTACATCACAGCAGAACAGTCCAACCCAGACCCTGACCACGTCTAATTCACAGCAGAACAGTCCCCAGACCCTGACCACGTCTACATCACAGCAGAACAGTCCCCAGACCCTGACCACGTCTACATCACAGCAGAACAGTCCACCCCAGACCCTGACCACGTCTAATTCACAGCAGAACAGTCCCCAGACCCTGACCACGTCTACATCACAGCAGAACAGTCCACACCAGACCCCGACCACGTCTACAACACAGCAGAACAGTTCACACCAGACCCTGACCACGTCTACATCACAGCACAACAGTCCAAAGACCCTGACAACGTCTACATCACAGCAGAACAGTCCACCCCAGACCCTGAGCACGTCTACATCACAGCAGAATAGTCCCCAGACCCTGACCACATCTACATCACATCAGAACAGTCCTCAGACCCTGACCACGTCTACATCACAGTAGAACAGTCCACCCCAGACCCTGACCACGTCTACATCACAGCAGAACAGTCCTCAGACCCTGACCACGTCTACACCACAGCAGAACAGTCTTCAGACCCTGACCACGTCTACATCACAGCAGAACAGTCCCCAGACCCTGACCACGTCTACATCACAGCAGAACAGTCGCCAGACCCTGACCACGTCTACACCACAGCAGAACAGTCCACCCCAGACCCTGACCACGTCTACATCACAGCAGAACAGTCCTCAGACCCTGACCACGTCTACATCACAGCAGAACAGTCTTCAGACCCTGACCACGTCTACATCACAGCAGAACAGTCCCCCAGACCCTGACCACGTCCCCGCAGCAGTCCACTCTGCACAGAACAGTCCACCCCAGACCCTGACCACGTGTACAACACAGCAGAACAGTCCCCAGACCCTGACCACATCTACATCACAGCAGAACAGTCCCCACCAGACCCTGACCACGTCTACATCACAGCAGAACAGTCCCCACCAGACCCTGACCACGTCTACATCACAGCAGAACAGTCCCCACCAGACCCTGACCACGTCTACATCACAGCAGAACAGTCCCCACCAGACCCTGACCACGTCTACACCACAGCAGAACAGTCCACCCCAGACCCTGACCACATCTACATCACAGCAGAACAGTCCTCAGACCCTGACCACGTCTACATCACAGCAGAACAGTCCTCAGACCCCGACCACGTCTACATCACAGCAGAACAGTCCACACCAGACCCAACCACGTCTACAGCACAGCAGAGTGTCCACACCAGACCCTGACCACGTCTACATCACAGCAGAACAGTCCACCCCAGACCCAGACCCTGACCACGTCCTCCAGCGACAGTCACAGACCGCAGAACAGTCCCCCAGACCCTGACCACGTCTACATCACAGCAGAACATCCCCCAGACCCTGACCACGTCTACATCACAGCAGAACAGTCCCCAGACCCTGAATACGTCTACATCACAGCAGAACAGTCCCCAGACCCCGACCACGTCTACATCACAGCAGAACAGTCCTCAGACCCCGACCACGTCTACATCACAGCAGAACAGTCCACACCAGACCCCGACCACGTCTACAGCACAGCAGAGTGTCCACCCCAGACCCTGACCACGTGTAAAACACAGCAGAACATTCCCCGGACCCTGACCACGTCTACATCACAGTAGAACAGTCCACCCCAGACCCTGACCACGTCTACATCACAGCAGAAAAGTTCTCAGACCCTGACCACGTCTACACCACAACAGAACAGTCCTCAGACCCTGACCACGTCTACACCACAGCAGAACAGTCCCCAGACCCTGACCACGTCTACACATCAGCAGAACAGTCCTCAGACCCTGACCACGTCTACATCACAGCAGAACAGTCCACCCCAGACCCTGACCACATCTACACCACAGCAGAACAGTCCACCCCAGACCCTGACCACGTCTACATCACAGCAGAACAGTCCTCAGACCTTGACCACGTCTACACCACAACAGAACAGTCTTCAGACCCTGACCACGTCTACATCACAGCAGAACAGTAATCAGACCCTGACCAAGTGTACATCACAGCAGAACAGTCCACCCCAGACCCTGACCACGTCTACATCACATCAGAACAGTCCACCCCAGACCCTGACCACGTGTACAACACAGCAGAACAGTCCCCAGAACCTGACCAAGTCTACATCACAGCAGAACAGTCCCCAGACCCTGACCAAGTCTACATCACAGCAGAACAGTCCCCAGACCCTGACCACGTCTACATCACAGCAGAACAGTCCCCAGACCCTGACCACGTCTACATCACAGCAGAACAGTCCCCAGACCCTGACCAAGTCTACATCACAGCAGAACAGTCCCCAGACCCTGACCACGTCTACATCACAGCAGAACAGTCCCCAGACCCTGACCACGTCTACACCACAGCAGAACAGTCCCCAGACCCTGAACACGTCTACATCAAAGCAGAACAGTCCCCACCAGACCCTGACCACGTCTACACCACAGCAAAACAGTCCTCAGAACCTGACCACGTCTACATCACAGCAGAACAGTCCCCAGACCCTGACCACGTCTACACCACAGCAGAACAGTCCACCCCAGACCCTGACTAAGTCTACACCACAGCAGAACAGTCCTCAGACCCTGACCAGGTCTACACCACAGCAGAACAGTCCACACCAGACCCTGACCAGGTCTACACCACAGCAGAACAGTCTACCCCAGACCCTGACCACGTCTACATCACAGCAGAACAGTCCTCAGACCATGACCACGTCTACATCACAGCAGAACAGTCCCCAGACTCTGACCACGTCTACATCACAGCAGAACAGTCCACCCCAGACCCTGACCACACCACAGCAGAACAGTCCACCCCAGACCCTGACCACGTCTACACCACAGCAGAACAGTCCACACCAGACCCTGACCACGTCTACACCACAGCAGAACAGTCCACACCAGACCCTGACCAAGTGTACATCACAGCAGAACAGTCCACCCCAGAAACTGACCACGTCTACACCACAGCAGAACAGTCCTCAGACCCTGACCACGTCTACACCACAGCAGAACAGTCCTCAGACCCTGACCAGGTCTACACCACAGCAGAACAGTCTACCCCAGACCCTGACCAAGTCTACACCACAGCAGGACAGTCCCCAGACCCTGACCACGTCTACATCACAGCAGAACAGTCCACCCCAGACCCTGACCACACCACAGCAGAACAGTCCACCCCAGACCCTGACCACGTCTACACCACAGCAGAACAGTCTACCCCAGACCCTGACCACGTCTACACCACAGCAGAACAGTCCTCAGACCATGACCACATCTACACCACATCAGAAAAGTCCCCACCAGACCCTGACCACGTCTACACCACAGCAAAACAGTCCTCAGAACCTGACCACGTCTACATCACAGCAGAACAGTCCCCAGACCCTGACCACGTCTACATCACAGCAGAACAGTCCACCCCAGACCCTGACCAAGTCTACACCACAGCAGAACAGTCCTCAGATCCTGACCAGGTCTACACCACAGCAGAACAGTCCACACCAGACCCTGACCTCACCACAGCAGAACAGTATACCCCAGACCCTGACCAAGTCTACACCACAGCAGGACAGTCCCCAGACCCTGACCACGTCTACATCACAGCAGAACAGTCCACCCCAGACCCTGACCACACCACAGCAGAACAGTCCACCCCAGACCCTGACCACGTCTACATCACAGCAGAACAGTCTACCCCAGACCCTGACCACATCTACATCACAGCAGAACAGTCCACACCAGACCCTGACCACGTCAACATCACAGCAGAACAGTCCTCAGACCCTGACCACGTCTACATCACAGCAGAACAGTCCTCAGACCCTTACCACGTCAACATCACAGCAGAACATTCCACCTCAGACCCTGACCACGTCTACATCACAGCAGAACAGTCCCCAGACCCTGACACGTCTACATCACAGCAGAACAGTCCACCCCAGACCCTGACCACGTCTACACCACAGCAGAACAGTCCACCCCAGACCCTGACCACGTCTACACCACAGCAGAACAGTCCACACCAGACCCTGACCACGTCTACATCACAGCAGAACAGTCCACCCCAGACCCTGACCACACCACAGCAGAACAGTCCACCACAGACCCTGACCACGTCTACACCACAGCAGAACAGTCTACCCCAGACCCTGACCAAGTGTACACCACAGCAGAACAGTCCACCCCAGACCCTGACCAAGTCTACACCACAGCAGGACAGTCCCCAGACCCTGACCAAGTCTACATCACAGCAGAACAGTCCACCCCAGACCCTGACCACACCACAGCAGAACAGTCCACCACAGACCCTGACCACGTCTACACCACAGCAGAACAGTCTACCCCAGACCCTGACCAAGTGTACACCACAGCAGAACAGTCCCCAGACCCTGATCACGTCTACATCACAGCACAACAGTCCACCCCAGACCCTGACCACGTGTACACCACAGCAGAACATTCCCCAGACCTGACCTCGTCTACATCACAGCAGAACAGTCCCCAGACCATGACCACGTTTACATCACAGCAGAACAGTCCTCAGAACCTGACCACGTCTACATCACAGCAGAACAGTCCTCAGACCCTGACCACGTCTACATCAAAGCAGAACAGTCCACCCCAGACCCTGACCACGTCTACACCACATCAGAAAAGTCCCCACCAGACCCTGACCACGTCTACACCACAGCAAAACAGTCCTCAGAACCTGACCACGTCTACATCACAGCAGAACAGTCCCCAGACCCTGACCACGTCTACATCACAGCAGAACAGTCCCCAGACCCTGACCACACCACAGCAGAACAGTCCACCCCAGACCCTGAATACGTCTACACCACAGCAGAACAGTCTACCCCAGAACCTGACCACGTCTACATCACAGCAGAACAGTCCTCAGACCCTGACCACGTCTACATCACAGCAGAACAGTCCACCCCAGACCCTGACCACACCACAGCAGAACAGTCCACCACAGACCCTGACCACGTCTACATCACAGCAGAACAGTCCCTAGACCCTGACCATGTCTACACCACAGCAGAACAGTCGTCAGACCCTGACCACGTCTACATCACAGCAGAACAGTCCCCAGACCCTGACCACGTCCACATCACAGCACAACAGTCCACCCCAGACCCTGACCATGTCTACACGACAGCAGAACAGTCCCCAGACCCTGACCAAGTGTACATCACAGCAGAACAGTCCACCCCAGACCCTGACCACGTCTACATCACATCAGAACAGTCCACCCCAGACCCTGACCACGTGTACAACACAGCAGAACAGTCCCCAGAACCTGACCAAGTCTACATCACAGCAGAACAGTCCCCAGACCCTGACCAAGTCTACATCACAGCAGAACAGTCCCCAGACCCTGACCACGTCTACATCACAGCAGAACAGTCCCCAGACCCTGACCACGTCTACATCACAGCAGAACAGTCCCCAGACCCTGACCAAGTCTACATCACAGCAGAACAGTCCCCAGACCCTGACCACGTCTACATCACAGCAGAACAGTCCCCAGACCCTGACCACGTCTACACCACAGCAGAACAGTCCCCAGACCCTGAACACGTCTACATCAAAGCAGAACAGTCCCCACCAGACCCTGACCACGTCTACACCACAGCAAAACAGTCCTCAGAACCTGACCACGTCTACATCACAGCAGAACAGTCCCCAGACCCTGACCACGTCTACACCACAGCAGAACAGTCCACCCCAGACCCTGACTAAGTCTACACCACAGCAGAACAGTCCTCAGACCCTGACCAGGTCTACACCACAGCAGAACAGTCCACACCAGACCCTGACCAGGTCTACACCACAGCAGAACAGTCTACCCCAGACCCTGACCACGTCTACATCACAGCAGAACAGTCCTCAGACCATGACCACGTCTACATCACAGCAGAACAGTCCCCAGACTCTGACCACGTCTACATCACAGCAGAACAGTCCACCCCAGACCCTGACCACACCACAGCAGAACAGTCCACCCCAGACCCTGACCACGTCTACACCACAGCAGAACAGTCCACACCAGACCCTGACCACGTCTACACCACAGCAGAACAGTCCACACCAGACCCTGACCAAGTGTACATCACAGCAGAACAGTCCACCCCAGAAACTGACCACGTCTACACCACAGCAGAACAGTCCTCAGACCCTGACCACGTCTACACCACAGCAGAACAGTCCTCAGACCCTGACCAGGTCTACACCACAGCAGAACAGTCTACCCCAGACCCTGACCAAGTCTACACCACAGCAGGACAGTCCCCAGACCCTGACCACGTCTACATCACAGCAGAACAGTCCACCCCAGACCCTGACCACACCACAGCAGAACAGTCCACCCCAGACCCTGACCACGTCTACACCACAGCAGAACAGTCTACCCCAGACCCTGACCACGTCTACACCACAGCAGAACAGTCCTCAGACCATGACCACATCTACACCACATCAGAAAAGTCCCCACCAGACCCTGACCACGTCTACACCACAGCAAAACAGTCCTCAGAACCTGACCACGTCTACATCACAGCAGAACAGTCCCCAGACCCTGACCACGTCTACATCACAGCAGAACAGTCCACCCCAGACCCTGACCAAGTCTACACCACAGCAGAACAGTCCTCAGATCCTGACCAGGTCTACACCACAGCAGAACAGTCCACACCAGACCCTGACCTCACCACAGCAGAACAGTATACCCCAGACCCTGACCAAGTCTACACCACAGCAGGACAGTCCCCAGACCCTGACCACGTCTACATCACAGCAGAACTGTCCACCCCAGACCCTGACCACACCACAGCAGAACAGTCCACCCCAGACCCTGACCACGTCTACATCACAGCAGAACAGTCTACCCCAGACCCTGACCACATCTACATCACAGCAGAACAGTCCACACCAGACCCTGACCACGTCAACATCACAGCAGAACAGTCCTCAGACCCTGACCACGTCTACATCACAGCAGAACAGTCCTCAGACCCTTACCACGTCAACATCACAGCAGAACATTCCACCTCAGACCCTGACCACGTCTACATCACAGCAGAACAGTCCCCAGACCCTGACACGTCTACATCACAGCAGAACAGTCCACCCCAGACCCTGACCACGTCTACACCACAGCAGAACAGTCCACCCCAGACCCTGACCACGTCTACACCACAGCAGAACAGTCCACACCAGACCCTGACCACGTCTACATCACAGCAGAACAGTCCACCCCAGACCCTGACCACACCACAGCAGAACAGTCCACCACAGACCCTGACCACGTCTACACCACAGCAGAACAGTCTACCCCAGACCCTGACCAAGTGTACACCACAGCAGAACAGTCCACCCCAGACCCTGACCAAGTCTACACCACAGCAGGACAGTCCCCAGACCCTGACCAAGTCTACATCACAGCAGAACAGTCCACCCCAGACCCTGACCACACCACAGCAGAACAGTCCACCACAGACCCTGACCACGTCTACACCACAGCAGAACAGTCTACCCCAGACCCTGACCAAGTGTACACCACAGCAGAACAGTCCCCAGACCCTGATCACGTCTACATCACAGCACAACAGTCCACCCCAGACCCTGACCACGTGTACACCACAGCAGAACATTCCCCAGACCTGACCTCGTCTACATCACAGCAGAACAGTCCTCAGATCCTGACCAGGTCTACATCACAGCAGAACAGTCCACCCCAGACCCTGACCACACCACAGCAGAACAGTCCACCCCAGACCCTGACCACGTCTACATCACAGCAGAACAGTCCACCCCAGACCCTGACCAAGTCTACACCACAGCAGAACAGTCCTCAGATCCTGACCAGGTCTACACCACAGCAGAACAGTCCACACCAGACCCTGACCTCACCACAGCAGAACAGTATACCCCAGACCCTGACCAAGTCTACACCACAGCAGGACAGTCCCCAGACCCTGACCACGTCTACATCACAGCAGAACAGTCCACCCCAGACCCTGACCACACCACAGCAGAACAGTCCACCCCAGACCCTGACCACGTCTACATCACAGCAGAACAGTCTACCCCAGACCCTGACCACATCTACATCACAGCAGAACAGTCCACACCAGACCCTGACCACGTCAACATCACAGCAGAACAGTCCTCAGACCCTGACCACGTCTACATCACAGCAGAACAGTCCTCAGACCCTTACCACGTCAACATCACAGCAGAACATTCCACCTCAGACCCTGACCACGTCTACATCACAGCAGAACAGTCCCCAGACCCTGACACGTCTACATCACAGCAGAACAGTCCACCCCAGACCCTGACCACGTCTACACCACAGCAGAACAGTCCACCCCAGACCCTGACCACGTCTACACCACAGCAGAACAGTCCACACCAGACCCTGACCACGTCTACATCACAGCAGAACAGTCCACCCCAGACCCTGACCACACCACAGCAGAACAGTCCACCACAGACCCTGACCACGTCTACACCACAGCAGAACAGTCTACCCCAGACCCTGACCAAGTGTACACCACAGCAGAACAGTCCACCCCAGACCCTGACCAAGTCTACACCACAGCAGGACAGTCCCCAGACCCTGACCAAGTCTACATCACAGCAGAACAGTCCACCCCAGACCCTGACCACACCACAGCAGAACAGTCCACCACAGACCCTGACCACGTCTACACCACAGCAGAACAGTCTACCCCAGACCCTGACCAAGTGTACACCACAGCAGAACAGTCCCCAGACCCTGATCACGTCTACATCACAGCACAACAGTCCACCCCAGACCCTGACCACGTGTACACCACAGCAGAACATTCCCCAGACCTGACCTCGTCTACATCACAGCAGAACAGTCCCCAGACCATGACCACGTTTACATCACAGCAGAACAGTCCTCAGAACCTGACCACGTCTACATCACAGCAGAACAGTCCTCAGACCCTGACCACGTCTACATCAAAGCAGAACAGTCCACCCCAGACCCTGACCACGTCTACACCACATCAGAAAAGTCCCCACCAGACCCTGACCACGTCTACACCACAGCAAAACAGTCCTCAGAACCTGACCACGTCTACATCACAGCAGAACAGTCCCCAGACCCTGACCACGTCTACATCACAGCAGAACAGTCCCCAGACCCTGACCACACCACAGCAGAACAGTCCACCCCAGACCCTGAATACGTCTACACCACAGCAGAACAGTCTACCCCAGAACCTGACCACGTCTACATCACAGCAGAACAGTCCTCAGACCCTGACCACGTCTACATCACAGCAGAACAGTCCACCCCAGACCCTGACCACACCACAGCAGAACAGTCCACCACAGACCCTGACCACGTCTACATCACAGCAGAACAGTCCCTAGACCCTGACCATGTCTACACCACAGCAGAACAGTCGTCAGACCCTGACCACGTCTACATCACAGCAGAACAGTCCCCAGACCCTGACCACGTCCACATCACAGCACAACAGTCCACCCCAGACCCTGACCATGTCTACACGACAGCAGAACAGTCCCCAGACCCTGACCATGTCTACATCACAGCAGAACAGTCCACCCCACAACCAAACCACGTCTACATCACAGCAGAACAGTCCAGCCCAGACCCTGACCACGTCTACACCACAGCAGAACAGTCCACCCCAGACCCTGACCACGTCTACACCACAGCAGGACAGTCCTCAGACCCTGACCACGTCTACACCACAGCAGAACAGTCCACCCCAGACCCTGACCAAATCTACACCACAGCAGAACATTCCCCAGACCATGACCACGTCTACATCACAGCAGAACAGTCCCCAGACCCTGACCACGTCTACATCACAGCAAAACAGTCCTCAGAACCTGACCACGTCTACATCACAGCAGAACAGTCCCCAGACCCTGACCACGTCTACATCACAGCAGAACAGTCCACCCCAGACCCTGACCAAGTCTACACCACAGCAGAACAGTCCTCAGACCCTGACCAGGTCTACACCACAGCAGAACAGTCCACACCAGACCCTGACCACACCACAGCAGAACAGTCTACCCCAGACCCTGACCAAGTCTACACCACAGCAGGACAGTCCCCAGACCCTGACCACGTCTACATCACAGCAGAACAGTCCACCCCAGACCCTGACCACACCACAGCAGAACAGTCCACCCCAGACCCTGACCACGTCTACACCACAGCAGAACAGTCTACCCCAGACCCTGACCACGTCTACATCACAGCAGAACAGTCCTCAGACCATGACCACATCTACACCACATCAGAAAAGTCCCCACCAGACCCTGACCACGTCTACATCACAGCAGAACAGTCCACCCCAGACCCTGACCACACCACAGCAGAACAGTCCACCCCAGACCCTGACCACGTCTACACCACAGCAGAACAGTCCACCCCAGACCCTGACCAAATCTACACCACAGCAGAACAGTCCTCAGACCCTGACCAAGTCTACATCACAGCAGAACAGTCCTCAGACCCTGACCACGTCTACATCACAGCAGAACAGTCCACCCCAGACCCTGACCAAGTCTACATCACAGCAGAACAGTCCACCCCAGACCCTGACCAGGTCTACACCACAGCAGAACAGTCCACCCCAGACCCTGACCACACCACAGCAGAACAGTCCACCCCAGATCCTGACCACGTCTACACCACAGCAGAACAGTCTACCCCAGACCCTGACCACGTCTACACCACAGCAGAACAGTCCACCCCAGACCCTGACCACGTCTACACCACAGCAGAACAGTCCACACCAGACCCTGACCACACCACAGCAGAACAGTCTACCCCAGACACTGACCAAGTCTACACCACAGCAGGACAGTCCCTAGACCCTGACCACGTCTACATCACAGCAGAACAGTCAACCCCAGACCCTGACCACGTCTACATCACAGCAGAACAGTCCCCAGACCCTGACCAAGTGTACACCACAGCAGAACAGTCCCCAGACCCTGATCACGTCTACATCACAGCACAACAGTCCACCCCAGACCCTGACCACGTGTACACCACAGCAGAACATTCCCCAGACCTGACCTCGTCTACATCACAGCAGAACAGTCCCCAGACCATTACCACGTCTACATCACAGCAGAACAGTCCCCAGACCCTGACCACGTCTACATCACAGCAGAACAGTCCTCAGACCCTGACCACGTCTACATCAAAGCAGAACAGTCCACCCCAGACCCTGACCAAATCTACACCGCATCAGAAAAGTCCCCACCAGACCCTGACCACGTCTACATCACAGCAGAACAGTCCTCAGAACCTGACCACGTCTACATCACAGCAGAACAGTCCCCAGACCCTGACCACGTCTACATCACAGCAGAACAGTCCCCAGACCCTGACCACGTCTACATCACAGCAGAACAGTCCCCAGACCCTGACCAAGTCTATACCACAGCAGGACAGTCCCCAGACCCTGACCAAGTCTACATCACAGCAGAACAGTCCACCCCAGACCCTGACCACACCACAGCAGAACAGTCCACCACAGACCCTGACCACGTCTACACCACAACAGAACAGTCTACCCCAGACCCTGACCACGTCTACACCACAGCAGAACAGTCCACCCCAGACCCTGACCACGTCTACATCACAGCAGAACAGTCCTCAGACCCTGACCACGTCTACATCACAGCAGAACAGTCTTCAGACCCTGACCACGTCTACATCACAGCAGAACAGTCCACACCAGACCCTGACCACGTCTACATCACAGCAGAACAGTCACCAGACCCTGACCACGTCGACATCATTGCAAAACAGTCCACCCCAGACCCTGACCACGTGTACAACACAGCAGAACAGTCCCCAGACCCTGACCACATCTACATCACAGCAGAACAGTCCCCACCAGACCCTGACCACGTCTACATCACAGCAGAACAGTCCACCCCAGACCCTGACCACACCACAGCAGAACAGTCCACCACAGACCCTGACCACGTCTACACCACAGCAGAACAGTCTACCCCAGACCCTGACCAAGTGTACACCACAGCAGAACAGTCCACCCCAGACCCTGACCAAGTCTACACCACAGCAGGACAGTCCCCAGACCCTGACCAAGTCTACATCACAGCAGAACAGTCCACCCCAGACCCTGACCACACCACAGCAGAACAGTCCACCACAGACCCTGACCACGTCTACACCACAGCAGAACAGTCTACCCCAGACCCTGACCAAGTGTACACCACAGCAGAACAGTCCCCAGACCCTGATCACGTCTACATCACAGCACAACAGTCCACCCCAGACCCTGACCACGTGTACACCACAGCAGAACATTCCCCAGACCTGACCTCGTCTACATCACAGCAGAACAGTCCCCAGACCATGACCACGTTTACATCACAGCAGAACAGTCCTCAGAACCTGACCACGTCTACATCACAGCAGAACAGTCCTCAGACCCTGACCACGTCTACATCAAAGCAGAACAGTCCACCCCAGACCCTGACCACGTCTACACCACATCAGAAAAGTCCCCACCAGACCCTGACCACGTCTACACCACAGCAAAACAGTCCTCAGAACCTGACCACGTCTACATCACAGCAGAACAGTCCCCAGACCCTGACCACGTCTACATCACAGCAGAACAGTCCCCAGACCCTGACCACACCACAGCAGAACAGTCCACCCCAGACCCTGAATACGTCTACACCACAGCAGAACAGTCTACCCCAGAACCTGACCACGTCTACATCACAGCAGAACAGTCCTCAGACCCTGACCACGTCTACATCACAGCAGAACAGTCCACCCCAGACCCTGACCACACCACAGCAGAACAGTCCACCACAGACCCTGACCACGTCTACATCACAGCAGAACAGTCCCTAGACCCTGACCATGTCTACACCACAGCAGAACAGTCGTCAGACCCTGACCACGTCTACATCACAGCAGAACAGTCCCCAGACCCTGACCACGTCCACATCACAGCACAACAGTCCACCCCAGACCCTGACCATGTCTACACGACAGCAGAACAGTCCCCAGACCCTGACCATGTCTACATCACAGCAGAACAGTCCACCCCACAACCAAACCACGTCTACATCACAGCAGAACAGTCCAGCCCAGACCCTGACCACGTCTACACCACAGCAGAACAGTCCACCCCAGACCCTGACCACGTCTACACCACAGCAGGACAGTCCTCAGACCCTGACCACGTCTACACCACAGCAGAACAGTCCACCCCAGACCCTGACCAAATCTACACCACAGCAGAACATTCCCCAGACCATGACCACGTCTACATCACAGCAGAACAGTCCCCAGACCCTGACCACGTCTACATCACAGCAAAACAGTCCTCAGAACCTGACCACGTCTACATCACAGCAGAACAGTCCCCAGACCCTGACCACGTCTACATCACAGCAGAACAGTCCACCCCAGACCCTGACCAAGTCTACACCACAGCAGAACAGTCCTCAGACCCTGACCAGGTCTACACCACAGCAGAACAGTCCACACCAGACCCTGACCACACCACAGCAGAACAGTCTACCCCAGACCCTGACCAAGTCTACACCACAGCAGGACAGTCCCCAGACCCTGACCACGTCTACATCACAGCAGAACAGTCCACCCCAGACCCTGACCACACCACAGCAGAACAGTCCACCCCAGACCCTGACCACGTCTACACCACAGCAGAACAGTCTACCCCAGACCCTGACCACGTCTACATCACAGCAGAACAGTCCTCAGACCATGACCACATCTACACCACATCAGAAAAGTCCCCACCAGACCCTGACCACGTCTACATCACAGCAGAACAGTCCACCCCAGACCCTGACCACACCACAGCAGAACAGTCCACCCCAGACCCTGACCACGTCTACACCACAGCAGAACAGTCCACCCCAGACCCTGACCAAATCTACACCACAGCAGAACAGTCCTCAGACCCTGACCAAGTCTACATCACAGCAGAACAGTCCTCAGACCCTGACCACGTCTACATCACAGCAGAACAGTCCACCCCAGACCCTGACCAAGTCTACATCACAGCAGAACAGTCCACCCCAGACCCTGACCAGGTCTACACCACAGCAGAACAGTCCACCCCAGACCCTGACCACACCACAGCAGAACAGTCCACCCCAGATCCTGACCACGTCTACACCACAGCAGAACAGTCTACCCCAGACCCTGACCACGTCTACACCACAGCAGAACAGTCCACCCCAGACCCTGACCACGTCTACACCACAGCAGAACAGTCCACACCAGACCCTGACCACACCACAGCAGAACAGTCTACCCCAGACACTGACCAAGTCTACACCACAGCAGGACAGTCCCTAGACCCTGACCACGTCTACATCACAGCAGAACAGTCAACCCCAGACCCTGACCACGTCTACATCACAGCAGAACAGTCCCCAGACCCTGACCAAGTGTACACCACAGCAGAACAGTCCCCAGACCCTGATCACGTCTACATCACAGCACAACAGTCCACCCCAGACCCTGACCACGTGTACACCACAGCAGAACATTCCCCAGACCTGACCTCGTCTACATCACAGCAGAACAGTCCCCAGACCATTACCACGTCTACATCACAGCAGAACAGTCCCCAGACCCTGACCACGTCTACATCACAGCAGAACAGTCCTCAGACCCTGACCACGTCTACATCAAAGCAGAACAGTCCACCCCAGACCCTGACCAAATCTACACCACATCAGAAAAGTCCCCACCAGACCCTGACCACGTCTACATCACAGCAGAACAGTCCTCAGAACCTGACCACGTCTACATCACAGCAGAACAGTCCCCAGACCCTGACCACGTCTACATCACAGCAGAACAGTCCCCAGACCCTGACCACGTCTACATCACAGCAGAACAGTCCCCAGACCCTGACCAAGTCTATACCACAGCAGGACAGTCCCCAGACCCTGACCAAGTCTACATCACAGCAGAACAGTCCACCCCAGACCCTGACCACACCACAGCAGAACAGTCCACCACAGACCCTGACCACGTCTACACCACAACAGAACAGTCTACCCCAGACCCTGACCACGTCTACACCACAGCAGAACAGTCCACCCCAGACCCTGACCACGTCTACATCACAGCAGAACAGTCCTCAGACCCTGACCACGTCTACATCACAGCAGAACAGTCTTCAGACCCTGACCACGTCTACATCACAGCAGAACAGTCCACACCAGACCCTGACCACGTCTACATCACAGCAGAACAGTCACCAGACCCTGACCACGTCGACATCATTGCAAAACAGTCCACCCCAGACCCTGACCACGTGTACAACACAGCAGAACAGTCCCCAGACCCTGACCACATCTACATCACAGCAGAACAGTCCCCACCAGACCCTGACCACGTCTACATCACAGCAGAACAGTCCCCACCAGACCCTGACCACGTCTACATCACAGCAGAACAGTCCCCACCAGACCCTGACCACGTCTACATCACAGCAGAACAGTCCCCACCAGACCCTGACCACATCTACATCACAGCAGAACATCCCCCAGACCCTGACAAAGTCTACATCACAGCAGAACAGTCCCCAAACCCTGACCCCCGTCTACATCACAGCAGAACAGTCCTCAGACCCCGACCACGTCTACATCACAGCAGAACAGTCCACACCAGACCCCAACCACGTCTACAGCACAGCAGAGTGTCCACCCCAGACCCTGACCACGTCTACATCACAGCAGAACACTCTACCCCAGACCACGTCTACATCACAGCACAACAGTCTTAAGACCCTGACCACGTCTACATCGCAGCAGAACAGTCCACACCAGACCCTGACCACGTCTACATCGCAGCAGAACAGTCCCCACCAGACCCTGACCACGTCTACATCACAGCAGAACATCCCCCAGACCCTGACCACGTCTACACCACAACAGAACAGTCCCCAGACCCTGACCATGTCTACACCACAGCAGAACAGTCCCCACCAGACCCTGACCACCCTGACCACGTCTACACCACAACAGAACAGTCTACCCCAGACCCTGACCACGTCTACACCACAGCAGAACAGTCCCCAGACCCTGACCACGTCTACATCACAGCAGAACATCCCCCAGACCCTGACCACGTCTACATCACAGCAGAACAGTCCCCAGACCCTGACCACGTCTACATCACAGCAGAACAGTCCCCAGACCCTGACCACGTCTACATCACAGCAGAACAGTCCCCAGACCCTGAATACGTCTACATCACAGCAGAACAGTCCTCAGACCCCGACCACGTCTACATCACAGCAGAACAGTCCTCAGACCCTGACCACGTGTACATAACAGCAGAACAGTCCACACCAGACCCCGACCACGTCTACAGCACAGCAGAGTGTCCACCCCAGACCCTGACCACGTGTAAAACACAGCAGAACATTCCCCGGACCCTGACCACGTCTACATCACAGTAGAACAGTCCACCCCAGACCCTGACCACGTCTACATCACAGCAGAACAGTTCTCAGACCCTGACCACGTCTACACCACAACAGAACAGTCCTCAGACCCTGACCACGTCTACACCACAGCAGAACAGTCCCCAGACCCTGACCACGTCTACACATCAGCAGAACAGTCCTCAGACCCTGACCACGTCTACATCACAGCAGAACAGTCCACCCCAGACCCTGACCACATCTACACCACAGCAGAACAGTCCACCCCAGACCCTGAGCACGTCTACATCACAGCAGAACAGTAATCAGACCCTGACCACGTCTACATCACAGCAGAACAGTCCTCAGACCCTGACCACGTCTACATCACAGCAGAACAGTCCACCCCAGACCCTGACCACGTCTACATCACAGCAGAACAGTCCACCCCAGACCCTGACCATGTCTACATCACAGCAGAACAGTCCACACCAGACCCTGACCACGTCTACTTCACAGCAGAACTGTCCCCAGACCCTGACCACATCTACATCAGAACAGTCCACCCCAGACCCTGACCACGTGTACAACACAGCAGAACAGTCCCCAGAACCTGACCACGTCTACATCACAGCAGAACAGTCCCCAGACCCTGACCACGTCTGCATCACAGCAGAACAGTCCCCAGACCCTGACCACGTCTACACCACAGCAGAACAGTCCCCAGACCCTGACCACGTGTACATCACAGCAGAACATTCCTCAGACCCTGACCACGTGTACATCACAGCAGAACAGTCCACCCCAGACCCTGACCACGTCTACACCACAGCAGAACAGTCCCCAGACCCTGACCACATCTACATCACAACAGAACAGTCCACCCCAGACCCTGACCACGTGTACAATACAGCAGAACAGTCCCCAGACCGTGACCACATCTAAATCGCAGCAGAACCATCCACCATAGACCCTGACCACGTCTACATCACAGCAGAACAGTCCCCAGAACCTGACCACATCTACATCACAGCAGAACAGTCCCCACCAGACCCTGACCACGTCTAAATCACAGCCGAACAGTCCACCCCAGATCCTGACCACGTCTACATCACAGCAGAACTGTCCTCAGACCCTGACCAAGTCTACATCACAGCAGAACAGTCCCCAGACCCTGACCACGTCTACATCACAGCAGAACAGTCCCCAGACCCTGACCAAGTCTACATCACAGCAGAACAGTCCCCAGACCCTGACCAAGTCTACATCACAGCAGAACAGTCCCCAGACCCTGACCACGTCTACATCACAGCAGAACAGTCCCCAGACCCTGACCACGTCTACATCACAGCAGAACAGTCCTCAGACCCTGAACACGTCTACATCACAGCAGAACAGTCCCCAGACCCTGACCAAGTCTACATCACAGCAGAACAGTCCCCAGACCCTGACCAAGTCTACATCACAGCAGAACAGTCCCCAGACCCTGACCAAGTCTACATCACAGCAGAACAGTCCCCAGACCCTGACCACGTCTACATCACAGCAGAACAGTCCCCAGACCCTGACCACGTCTACATCACAGCAGAACAGTCCTCAGACCCTGAACACGTCTACATCAAAGCAGAACAGTCCACACCAGACCCTGACCAAGTCTACACCACAGCAGAACAGTCCACCCCAGACCCTGACCAGGTCTACACCAC
Organism: Salmo salar; assembly: GCF_965601325.2. NCBI lineage: Eukaryota > Metazoa > Chordata > Actinopteri > Salmoniformes > Salmonidae > Salmo > Salmo salar. Next base: position 72,320,833 of record NC_138299.1, on the reverse strand, counting down.
AGCAGAACAGTCCACACCAGACCCTGACGAAGTCTACACCACAGCAGGACAGTCCCCAGACCCTGACCACGTCTACATCACAGCAGAACAGTCAACCCCAGACCCTGACCACACCACAGCAGAACAGTCCACCCCAGACCCTGACCACGTCTACACCACAGCAGAACAGTCAACCCCAGACCCTGACCACACCACAGCAGAACAGTCCACCCCAGACCCTGACCACGTCTACACCACAGCAGAACAGTCTACCCCAGACCCTGACCACGTCTACATCACAGCAGAAAAGTCCACCCCAGACCCTGACCACGTCTACACCACAGCAGAACAGTCCACACCAGACCCTGACCACGTCTACACCACAGCAGAACAGTCCACACCAGACCCTGACCACGTCTACACCACAGCAGAACAGTCCCCAGACCATGACCACGTGTACTTCACAGCAGAACAGTCCCCAGACCATGACCACGTGTACTTCACAGCAGAACAGTCCCCAGACCCTGATCACGTCAACATCACAGCAGAACAGTCCACACCAGACCCTGACCACGTCTACACCACAGCAGAACAGTCCCCAGACCCTGACCACGTCTTTACCACAGCATAGCAGTCCCCAGACCCTGACCACGTCTACACCACAGCAGAACAGTCCACCCCAGACCCTGACCACGTCTACACCACAGCAGAACAGTCCTCAGACCCTGACAACGTCTACACCACAGCAGAACAGTCCTCAGACCCTGACCAGGTCTACACCACAGCAGAACAGTCCACACCAGACCCTGACCACACCACAGCAGAACAGTCTACCCCAGACCCTGACCAAGTCTACACCACAGCAGGACAGTCCCCAGACCCTGACCACGTCTACATCACAGCAGAACAGTCCTCAGACCATGACCACGTCTACATCACAGCAGAACAGTCCACCCCAGACCCTGACCACATCTACACCACATCAGAAAAGTCCCCACCAGACCCTGACCACGTCTACATCACAGCAAAACAGTCCTCAGAACCTGAACACGTCTACATCATAGCAGAACAGTCCCCAGACCCTGACCACGTCTACATCACAGCAGAACAGTCCCCAGACCCTGACACGTCTACATCACAGCAGAACAGTCCACCCCAGACCCTGACCACGTCTACACCACAGCAGAACAGTCCACCCCAGACCCTGACCACGTCTACACCACAGCAGAACAGTCCACACCAGACCCTGACCACACCACAGCAGAACAGTCCACCACAGACCCTGACCACGTCTACACCACAGCAGAACAGTCTACCCCAGACCCTGACCAAGTGTACACCACAGCAGAACAGTCCCCAGACCCTGATCACGTCTACATCACAGCACAACAGTCCACCCCAGACCCTGACCACGTGTACACCACAGCAGAACATTCCCCAGACCTGACCTCGTCTACATCACAGCAGAACAGTCCCCAGACCATGACCACGTCTACATCACAGCAGAACAGTCCTCAGACCCTGACCACGTCTACATCACAGCAGAACAGTCCTCAGACCCTGACCACGTCTACATCAAAGCAGAACAGTCCACCCCAGACCCTGACCACGTCTACACCACATCAGAAAAGTCCCCACCAGACCCTGACCACGTCTACATCACAGCAAAACAGTCCACCCCAGACCCTGACCACATCTACACCACAGCAGAACAGTCCACCCCAGACCCTGACCACGTCTACACCACAGCAAAACAGTCCTCAGAACCTGACCACATCTACATCACAGCAGAACAGTCCCCAAACCCTGACCACACCACAGCAGAACAGTCCACCCCAGACCCTGAATACGTCTACACCACAGCAGAACAGTCTACCCCAGACCCTGACCAAGTCTATACCACAGCAGGACAGTCCTTAGACCCTGACCACGTCTACATCACAGCAGAACAGTCCCTAGACCCTGACCACGTCTACACCACAGCAGAACAGTCGTCAGACCCTGACCACGTCTACATCACAGCAGAACAGTCCCCAGACCCTGACCACGTCTACATCACAGCAGAACCGTCCTCAGACCCTGACCACGTCTACATCACAGCAAAACAGTCCACCCCAGACCCTGACCACCTTAACATCACAGCAGAACAGTCCATCCCAGACCCTGACCACGTCTACACCACAGCAGAACAGTCCCCAGACCCTGACCACGTCTACACCACAGCAGAACAGTCCCCAGACCCTGACCACGTCCACATCACAGCACAACAGTCCACCCCAGACCCTGACCATGTCTACACGACAGCAGAACAGTCCCCAGACCCTGACCATGTCTACATCACAGCAGAACAGTCCACCCCACAACCAAACCACGTCTACATCACAGCAGAACAGTCCAGCCCAGACCCTGACCACGTCTACACCACAGCAGAACAGTCCTCAGACCCTGACCACGTCTACACCACAGCAGAACAGTCCACCCCAGACCCTGACCACATCTACACCATAGCAGAACAGTCCACCACAGACCCTGACCACGTCTACACCACAGCAGGACAGTCCTCAGACCCTGACCACGTCTACACAACAGCAGAACAGTCCACCCCAGACCCTGACCAAATCTACACCACAGCAGAACATTCCCCAGACCATGACCACGTCTACATCACAGCAGAACAGTCCCCAGACCCTGACCACGTCTACATCACAGCAGAACAGTCCTCAGACCCTGACCACGTCTACATCAAAGCAGAACAGTCCCCACCAGACCCTGACCACGTCTACAGCACAGCAGAACAGTCCACACCAGACCCTGACCACACCACAGCAGAACAGTCTACCCCAGACCCTGACCAAGTCTACACCACAGCAGGACAGTCCCCAGACCCTGACCACGTCTACATCACAGCAGAACAGTCCACCCAGACCCTGACCACACCACAGCAGAACAGTCCACCCCAGACCCTGACCACGTCTACACCACAGCAGAACAGTCTACCCCAGACACTGACCAAGTCTACACCACAGCAGGACAGTCCCCAGACCCTGACCAAGTCTACACCACAGCAGAACAGTCCACCCCAGACCCTGACCACACCACAGCAGAACAGTCCACCACAGACCCTGACCACGTCTACACCACAGCAGAACAGTCTACCCCAGACCCTGACCAAGTGTACACCACAGCAGAACAGTCCCCAGACCCTGATCACGTCTACATCACAGCACAACAGTCCACCCCAGACCCTGACCACGTGTACACCACAGCAGAACATTCCCCAGACCTGACCTCGTCTACATCACAGCAGAACAGTCCCCAGACCATGACCACGTCTACATCACAGCAGAACAGTCCCCAGACCCTGACCACGTCTACATCACAGCAGAACAGTCCCCAGACCATGACCACGTCTACATCACAGCAGAACAGTCCCCAGACCCTGACCACATCTACATCACAGCAGAACAGTCCTCAGACCCTGACCACGTCTACATCAAAGCAGAACAGTCCACCCCAGACCCTGACCAAATCTACACCACATCAGAAAAGTCCCCACCAGACCCTGACCACGTCTACATCACAGCAGAACAGTCCACCCCAGACCCTGACCAAGTCTACACCACAGCAGGACAGTCCCCAGACCCTGACCAAGTCTACATCACAGCAGAACAGTCCACCCCAGACCCTGACCACACCACAGCAGAACAGTCCACCACAGACCCTGACCACGTCTACACCACAACAGAACAGTCTACCCCAGACCCTGACCACGTCTACACCACAGCAGAACAGTCCACCCCAGACCCTGACCACGTCTACATCACAGCAGAACAGTCCTCAGACCCTGACCACGTCTACATCACAGCAGAACAGTCTTCAGACCCTGACCACGTCTACATCACAGCAGAACAGTCCACACCAGACCCTGACCACGTCTACATCACAGCAGAACAGTCCCCAGACCCTGACCACGTCTACATCACAGCAGAACAGTCCCCAGACCCTGACCACGTCTACATCACAGCAGAACAGTCCCCAGACCCTGAATACGTCTACATCACAGCAGAACAGTCCTCAGACCCCGACCACGTCTACATCACAGCAGAACAGTCCTCAGACCCTGACCACGTGTACATAACAGCAGAACAGTCCACACCAGACCCCGGCCACGTCTACAGCACAGCAGAGTGTCCACCCCAGACCCTGACCACGTGTAAAACACAGCAGAACATTCCCCGGACCCTGACCACGTCTACATCACAGTAGAACAGTCCACCCCAGACCCTGACCACGTCTACATCACAGCAGAACAGTTCTCAGACCCTGACCACGTCTACACCACAACAGAACAGTCCTCAGACCCTGACCACGTCTACACCACAGCAGAACAGTCCCCAGACCCTGACCACGTCTACACATCAGCAGAACAGTCCTCAGACCCTGACCACGTCTACATCACAGCAGAACAGTCCACCCCAGACCCTGACCACATCTACACCACAGCAGAACAGTCCACCCCAGACCCTGAGCACGTCTACATCACAGCAGAACAGTAATCAGACCCTGACCACGTCTACATCACAGCAGAACAGTCCTCAGACCCTGACCACGTCTACATCACAGCAGAACAGTCCACCCCAGACCCTGACCACGTCTACATCACAGCAGAACAGTCCACCCCAGACCCTGACCATGTCTACATCACAGCAGAACAGTCCACACCAGACCCTGACCACGTCTACTTCACAGCAGAACTGTCCCCAGACCCTGACCACATCTACATCAGAACAGTCCACCCCAGACCCTGACCACGTGTACAACACAGCAGAACAGTCCCCAGAACCTGACCACGTCTACATCACAGCAGAACAGTCCCCAGACCCTGACCACGTCTGCATCACAGCAGAACAGTCCCCAGACCCTGACCACGTCTACACCACAGCAGAACAGTCCCCAGACCCTGACCACGTGTACATCACAGCAGAACATTCCTCAGACCCTGACCACGTGTACATCACAGCAGAACAGTCCACCCCAGACCCTGACCACGTCTACACCACAGCAGAACAGTCCCCAGACCCTGACCACATCTACATCACAACAGAACAGTCCACCCCAGACCCTGACCACGTGTACAATACAGCAGAACAGTCCCCAGACCGTGACCACATCTAAATCGCAGCAGAACCATCCACCATAGACCCTGACCACGTCTACATCACAGCAGAACAGTCCCCAGAACCTGACCACATCTACATCACAGCAGAACAGTCCCCACCAGACCCTGACCACGTCTAAATCACAGCCGAACAGTCCACCCCAGATCCTGACCACGTCTACATCACAGCAGAACTGTCCTCAGACCCTGACCAAGTCTACATCACAGCAGAACAGTCCCCAGACCCTGACCACGTCTACATCACAGCAGAACAGTCCCCAGACCCTGACCAAGTCTACATCACAGCAGAACAGTCCCCAGACCCTGACCAAGTCTACATCACAGCAGAACAGTCCCCAGACCCTGACCACGTCTACATCACAGCAGAACAGTCCCCAGACCCTGACCACGTCTACATCACAGCAGAACAGTCCTCAGACCCTGAACACGTCTACATCACAGCAGAACAGTCCCCAGACCCTGACCAAGTCTACATCACAGCAGAACAGTCCCCAGACCCTGACCAAGTCTACATCACAGCAGAACAGTCCCCAGACCCTGACCAAGTCTACATCACAGCAGAACAGTCCCCAGACCCTGACCACGTCTACATCACAGCAGAACAGTCCCCAGACCCTGACCACGTCTACATCACAGCAGAACAGTCCTCAGACCCTGAACACGTCTACATCAAAGCAGAACAGTCCACACCAGACCCTGACCAAGTCTACACCACAGCAGAACAGTCCACCCCAGACCCTGACCAGGTCTACACCACAGCAGAACAGTCCACACCAGACCCTGACGAAGTCTACACCACAGCAGGACAGTCCCCAGACCCTGACCACGTCTACATCACAGCAGAACAGTCAACCCCAGACCCTGACCACACCACAGCAGAACAGTCCACCCCAGACCCTGACCACGTCTACACCACAGCAGAACAGTCAACCCCAGACCCTGACCACACCACAGCAGAACAGTCCACCCCAGACCCTGACCACGTCTACACCACAGCAGAACAGTCTACCCCAGACCCTGACCACGTCTACATCACAGCAGAAAAGTCCACCCCAGACCCTGACCACGTCTACACCACAGCAGAACAGTCCACACCAGACCCTGACCACGTCTACACCACAGCAGAACAGTCCACACCAGACCCTGACCACGTCTACACCACAGCAGAACAGTCCCCAGACCATGACCACGTGTACTTCACAGCAGAACAGTCCCCAGACCATGACCACGTGTACTTCACAGCAGAACAGTCCCCAGACCCTGATCACGTCAACATCACAGCAGAACAGTCCACACCAGACCCTGACCACGTCTACACCACAGCAGAACAGTCCCCAGACCCTGACCACGTCTTTACCACAGCATAGCAGTCCCCAGACCCTGACCACGTCTACACCACAGCAGAACAGTCCACCCCAGACCCTGACCACGTCTACACCACAGCAGAACAGTCCTCAGACCCTGACAACGTCTACACCACAGCAGAACAGTCCTCAGACCCTGACCAGGTCTACACCACAGCAGAACAGTCCACACCAGACCCTGACCACACCACAGCAGAACAGTCTACCCCAGACCCTGACCAAGTCTACACCACAGCAGGACAGTCCCCAGACCCTGACCACGTCTACATCACAGCAGAACAGTCCTCAGACCATGACCACGTCTACATCACAGCAGAACAGTCCACCCCAGACCCTGACCACATCTACACCACATCAGAAAAGTCCCCACCAGACCCTGACCACGTCTACATCACAGCAAAACAGTCCTCAGAACCTGACCACGTCTACATCATAGCAGAACAGTCCCCAGACCCTGACCACGTCTACATCACAGCAGAACAGTCCCCAGACCCTGACACGTCTACATCACAGCAGAACAGTCCACCCCAGACCCTGACCACGTCTACACCACAGCAGAACAGTCCACCCCAGACCCTGACCACGTCTACACCACAGCAGAACAGTCCACACCAGACCCTGACCACACCACAGCAGAACAGTCCACCACAGACCCTGACCACGTCTACACCACAGCAGAACAGTCTACCCCAGACCCTGACCAAGTGTACACCACAGCAGAACAGTCCCCAGACCCTGATCACGTCTACATCACAGCACAACAGTCCACCCCAGACCCTGACCACGTGTACACCACAGCAGAACATTCCCCAGACCTGACCTCGTCTACATCACAGCAGAACAGTCCCCAGACCATGACCACGTCTACATCACAGCAGAACAGTCCTCAGACCCTGACCACGTCTACATCACAGCAGAACAGTCCTCAGACCCTGACCACGTCTACATCAAAGCAGAACAGTCCACCCCAGACCCTGACCACGTCTACACCACATCAGAAAAGTCCCCACCAGACCCTGACCACGTCTACATCACAGCAAAACAGTCCACCCCAGACCCTGACCACGTCTACACCACAGCAGAACAGTCCACCCCAGACCCTGACCACGTCTACACCACAGCAAAACAGTCCTCAGAACCTGACCACGTCTACATCACAGCAGAACAGTCCCCAGACCCTGACCACATCTACATCACAGCAAAACAGTCCCCAAACCCTGACCACACCACAGCAGAACAGTCCACCCCAGACCCTGAATACGTCTACACCACAGCAGAACAGTCTACCCCAGACCCTGACCAAGTCTATACCACAGCAGGACAGTCCTTAGACCCTGACCACGTCTACATCACAGCAGAACAGTCCCTAGACCCTGACCACGTCTACACCACAGCAGAACAGTCGTCAGACCCTGACCACGTCTACATCACAGCAGAACAGTCCCCAGACCCTGACCACGTCTACATCACAGCAGAACCGTCCTCAGACCCTGACCACGTCTACATCACAGCAAAACAGTCCACCCCAGACCCTGACCACCTTAACATCACAGCAGAACAGTCCATCCCAGACCCTGACCACGTCTACACCACAGCAGAACAGTCCCCAGACCCTGACCACGTCTACACCACAGCAGAACAGTCCCCAGACCCTGACCACGTCCACATCACAGCACAACAGTCCACCCCAGACCCTGACCATGTCTACACGACAGCAGAACAGTCCCCAGACCCTGACCATGTCTACATCACAGCAGAACAGTCCACCCCACAACCAAACCACGTCTACATCACAGCAGAACAGTCCAGCCCAGACCCTGACCACGTCTACACCACAGCAGAACAGTCCTCAGACCCTGACCACGTCTACACCACAGCAGGGACAGTCCTCCCCAGACCCTGACCACGTCTACACAACAGCAGAACAGTCCACCCCAGACCCTGACCAAATCTACACCACAGCAGAACATTCCCCAGACCATGACCACGTCTACATCACAGCAGAACAGTCCCCAGACCCTGACCACGTCTACATCACAGCAGAACAGTCCTCAGACCCTGACCACGTCTACATCAAAGCAGAACAGTCCCCACCAGACCCTGACCACGTCTACAGCACAGCAGAACAGTCCACACCAGACCCTGACCACACCACAGCAGAACAGTCTACCCCAGACCCTGACCAAGTCTACACCACAGCAGGACAGTCCCCAGACCCTGACCACGTCTACATCACAGCAGAACAGTCCACCCCAGACCCTGACCACACCACAGCAGAACAGTCCACCCCAGACCCTGACCACGTCTACACCACAGCAGAACAGTCTACCCCAGACACTGACCAAGTCTACACCACAGCAGGACAGTCCCCAGACCCTGACCAAGTCTACACCACAGCAGAACAGTCCACCCCAGACCCTGACCACACCACAGCAGAACAGTCCACCACAGACCCTGACCACGTCTACACCACAGCAGAACAGTCTACCCCAGACCCTGACCAAGTGTACACCACAGCAGAACAGTCCCCAGACCCTGATCACGTCTACATCACAGCACAACAGTCCACCCCAGACCCTGACCACGTGTACACCACAGCAGAACATTCCCCAGACCTGACCTCGTCTACATCACAGCAGAACAGTCCCCAGACCATGACCACGTCTACATCACAGCAGAACAGTCCCCAGACCCTGACCACGTCTACATCACAGCAGAACAGTCCCCAGACCCTGACCACATCTACATCACAGCAGAACAGTCCTCAGACCCTGACCACGTCTACATCAAAGCAGAACAGTCCACCCCAGACCCTGACCAAATCTACACCACATCAGAAAAGTCCCCACCAGACCCTGACCACGTCTACATCACAGCAGAACAGTCCACCCCAGACCCTGACCAAGTCTACACCACAGCAGGACAGTCCCCAGACCCTGACCAAGTCTACATCACAGCAGAACAGTCCACCCCAGACCCTGACCACACCACAGCAGAACAGTCCACCACAGACCCTGACCACGTCTACACCACAGCAGAACAGTCCACCCCAGACCCTGACCACGTCTACATCACAGCAGAACAGTCCTCAGACCCTGACCACGTCTACATCACAGCAGAACAGTCTTCAGACCCTGACCACGTCTACATCACAGCAGAACAGTCTTCAGACCCTGACCACGTCTACATCACAGCAGAACAGTCCACACCAGACCCTGACCACGTCTACATCACAGCAGAACAGTCCCCAGACCCTGACCACGTCGACATCATTGCAAAACAGTCCACCCCAGACCCTGACCACGTGTACAACACAGCAGAACAGTCCCCAGACCCTGACCACATCTACATCACAGCAGAACAGTCCCCACCAGACCCTGACCACGTCTACATCACAGCAGAACAGTCCCCACCAGACCCTGACCACGTCTACATCACAGCAGAACAGTCCCCAGACCCTGAATACGTCTACATCACAGCAGAACAGTCCTCAGACCCCGACCACGTCTACATAACAGCAGAACAGTCCACACCAGACCCCGACCACGTCTACAGCACAGCAGAGTGTCCACCCCAGACCCTGACCACGTGTAAAACACAGCAGAACATTCCCCGGACCCTGACCACGTCTACATCACAGTAGAACAGTCCACCCCAGACCCTGACCACGTCTACATCACAGCAGAACAGTTCTCAGACCCTGACCACGTCTACACCACAACAGAACAGTCCTCAGACCCTGACCACGTCTACACCACAGCAGAACAGTCCCCAGACCCTGACCACGTCTACACATCAGCAGAACAGTCCTCAGACCCTGACCAAGTCTACATCACAGCAGAACAGTCCACCCCAGACCCTGACCACATCTACACCACAGCAGAACAGTCCACCCCAGACCCTGACCACGTCTACATCACAGCAGAACAGTCCTCAGACCTTGACCACGTCTACACCACAACAGAACAGTCTTCAGACCCTGAGCACGTCTACATCACAGCAGAACAGTAATCAGACCCTGACCACGTCTACATCACAGCAGAACAGTCCACCCCAGACCCTGACCAAGTGTACATCACAGCAGAACAGTCCACCCCAGACCCCTGACCATGTCTACATCACAGCAGAACAGTCCACACCAGACCCTGACCACGTCTACTTCACAGCAGAACTGTCCCCAGACCCTGACCACATCTACATCAGAACAGTCCACCCCAGACCCTGACCACGTGTACAACACAGCAGAACAGTCCCCAGAACCTGACCACGTCTACATCACAGCAGAACAGTCCTCAGACCATGACCACATCTACACCACATCAGAAAAGTCCCCACCAGACCCTGACCACGTCTACACCACAGCAAAACAGTCCTCAGAACCTGACCACGTCTACATCATAGCAGATCTGTCCCCAGACCCTGACCACGTCTACATCACAGCAGAACAGTCCCCAGACCCTGACCACGTCTACATCACAGCAGAACAGTCCACCCCAGACCCTGACCAAGTCTACACCACAGCAGAACAGTCCTCAGATCCTGACCAGGTCTACACCACAGCAGAACAGTCCACACCAGACCCTGACCTCACCACAGCAGAACAGTCTACCCCAGACCCTGACCAAGTCTACACCACAGCAGGACAGTCCCCAGACCCTGACCACGTCTACATCACAGCAGAACAGTCCACCCCAGACCCTGACCACACCACAGCAGAACAGTCCACCCCAGACCCTGACCACGTCTACACCACAGCAGAACAGTCTACCCCAGACCCTGACCACGTCTACATCACAGCAGAACAGTCCACCCCAGACCCTGACCACGTCAACATCACAGCAGAACAGTCCTCAGACCCTGACCACGTCTACATCACAGCAGAACAGTCCTCAGACCCTTACCACGTCAACAGCACAGCAGAACAGTCCACCTCAGACCCTGACCACGTCTACATCACAGCAGAACAGTCCCCAGACCCTGACACGTCTACATCACAGCAGAACAGTCCACCCCAGACCCTGACCACGTCTACACCACAGCAGAACAGTCCACCCCAGACCCTGACCACGTCTACACCACAGCAGAACAGTCCACACCAGACCCTGACCACACCACAGCAGAACAGTCTACCCCAGACACTGACCAAGTCTACACCACAGCAGGACAGTCCCCAGACCCTGACCAAGTCTACATCACAGCAGAACAGTCCACCCCAGACCCTGACCACACCACAGCAGAACAGTCCACCACAGACCCTGACCACGTCTACACCACAGCAGAACAGTCTACCCCAGACCCTGACCAAGTGTACACCACAGCAGAACAGTCCCCAGACCCTGATCACGTCTACATCACAGCACAACAGTCCACCCCAGACCCTGACCACGTGTACACCACAGCAGAACATTCCCCAGACCTGACCTCGTCTACATCACAGCAGAACAGTCCCCAGACCATGACCACGTCTACATCACAGCAGAACAGTCCTCAGACCCTGACCACGTCTACATCACAGCAGAACAGTCCTCAGACCCTGACCACGTCTACATCAAAGCAGAACAGTCCACCCCAGACCCTGACCACGTCTACACCACATCAGAAAAGTCCCCACCAGACCCTGACCACGTCTACACCACAGCAAAACAGTCCTCAGAACCTGACCACGTCTACATCACAGCAGAACAGTCCCCAGACCCTGATCACGTCTACATCACAGCAGAACAGTCCTCAGAACCTGACCACGTCTACATCACAGCAGAACAGTCCCCAGACCCTGACCACGTCTACATCACAGCAGAACAGTCCCCAGACCCTGACCACACCACAGCAGAACAGTCCACCCCAGACCCTGAATACGTCTACACCACAGCAGAACAGTCTACCCCAGACCCTGACCACGTCTACATCACAGCAGAACAGTCCTCAGACCCTGACCACGTCTACATCACAGCAGAACAGTCCACCCCAGACCCTGACCACACCACAGCAGAACAGTCCACCACAGACCCTGACCACGTCTACACCACATCAGAAAAGTCCCCACCAGACCCTGACCACGTCTACACCACAGCAGGACAGTCCCCAGACCCTGACCAAGTCTACATCACAGCAGAACAGTCCCTAGACCCTGACCATGTCTACACCACAGCAGAACAGTCGTCAGACCCTGACCACGTCTACATCACAGCAGAACAGTCCCCAGACCCTGACCACGTCTACATCACAGCAGAACCGTCCTCAGACCCTGACCACGTCTACATCACAGCAGAACAGTCCTCAGACCCTGACCACGTCTACATCACAGCAAAACAGTCCACCCCAGACCCTGACCACCTTAACATCACAGCAGAACAGTCCATCCCAGACCCTGACCACATCTACACCACAGCAGAACAGTCCCCAGACCCTGACCACGTCTACACAACAGCAGAACAGTCCCCAGACCCTGACCACGTCCACATCACAGCACAACAGTCCACCCCAGACCCTGACCATGTCTACACGACAGCAGAACAGTCCCCAGACCCTGACCATGTCTACATCACAGCAGAACAGTCCACCCCACAACCAAACCACGTCTACATCACAGCAGAACAGTCCAGCCCAGACCCTGACCACGTCTACACCACAGCAGAACAGTCCTCAGACCCTGACCACGTCTACACCACAGCAGAACAGTCCACCCCAGACCCTGACCACATCTACACCATAGCAGAACAGTCCACCACAGACCCTGACCACGTCTACACCACAGCAGGACAGTCCCCAGACCCTGACCACATCTACATCACAGCAGAACAGTCCCCAGACCATGACCACGTCTACATCACAGCAGAACAGTCCTCAGAACCTGACCACGTCTACATCACAGCAGAACAGACCCCAGACCCTGACCACGTCTACATCACAGCAGAACAGTCCCCAGACCCTGACCACGTCTACATCACAGCAGAACAGTCCACCCCAGACCCTGACCAACTCTACACCACAGCAGAACAGTCCTCAGACCCTGACTAGGTCTACACCACAGCAGAACAGTCCACACCAGACCCTGACCACATCTACACCATAGCAGAACAGTCCACACCAGACCCTGACCACACCACAGCAGAACAGTCTACCCCAGACCCTGACCAAGTCTACACCACAGCAGGACAGTCCCCAGACCCTGACCAAGTCTACACCACAGCAGAACAGTCCACCCCAGACCCTGACCACACCACAGCAGAACAGTCCACCCCAGACCCTGACCACACCACAGCAGAACAGTCTACCCCAGACCCTGACCACGTCTACATCACAGCAGAACAGTCCACCCCAGACCCTGACCAAGTGTACACCACAGCAGAACAGTCCCCAGACCCTGATCACGTCTACATCACAGCACAACAGTCCACCCCAGACCCTGACCACGTGTACACCACAGCAGAACAGTCCACCCCAGACCCTGACCACATCTACACCATAGCAGAACAGTCCACCACAGACCCTGACCACGTCTACACCACAGCAGGACAGTCCCCAGACCCTGACCAAATCTACACCACAGCAGAACATTCCCCAGACCTGACCTCTTCTACATCACAGCAGAACAGAACATTCCCCAGACCATGACCACGTCTACATCACAGCAGAACAGTCCCCAGACCCTGACCACGTCTACATCACAGCAGAACAGTCCTCAGACCCTGACCACGTCTACATCAAAGCAGAACAGTCCCCACCAGACCCTGACCACGTCTACACCACAGCAAAACAGTCCTCAGAACCTGACCACGTCTACATCACAGCAGAACAGTCCCCAGACCCTGACCTCGTATACATCACAGCAGAACAGTCCACCCCAGACCCTGACCAAGTCTACACCACAGCAGAACAGTCCTCAGACCCTGACCAGGTCTACACCACAGCAGAACAGTCCACACTAGACCCTGACCACACCACAGCAGAACAGTCTACCCCAGACCCTGACCAAGTCTACACCACAGCAGGACAGTCCCCAGACCCTGACCACGTCTACATCACAGCAGAACAGTCAACCCCAGACCCTGACCACACCACAGCAGAACAGTCCACCCCAGACCCTGACCACGTCTACACCACAGCAGAACAGTCTACCCCAGACCCTGACCACGTCTACATCACAGCAGAACAGTCCTCAGACCATGACCACGTCTACATCACAGCAGAACAGTCCCCAGACCCTGACCACGTCTACATCACAGCAGAACAGTCCACCCCAGACCCTGACCACACCACAGCAGAACAGTCCACCCCAGACCCTGACCACGTGTACTTCACAGCAGAACAGTCCCCAGACCCTGATCACGTCAACATCACAGCAGAACAGTCCACACCAGACCCTGACCACGTGTACATCACAGCAGAACAGTCCCCAGACCCTGACCACGTCTTTACCACAGCATAGCAGTCCCCAGACCCTGACCACGTCTACACCACAGCAGAACAGTCCACCCCAGACCCTGACCACACCACAGCAGAACAGTCCACCCCAGACCCTGACCACGTCTACACCACAGCAGAACAGTCCACCCC
The DNA here is from genome assembly GCF_965601325.2 of Salmo salar. Lineage (NCBI taxonomy): Eukaryota > Metazoa > Chordata > Actinopteri > Salmoniformes > Salmonidae > Salmo > Salmo salar. Next base: position 72,305,755 of record NC_138299.1, on the reverse strand, counting down.
AGACCCTGACCACGTCTACACCACAGCAGAACAGTCCTCAGACCCTGACCAGGTCTACACCACAGCAGAACAGTCTACCCCAGACCCTGACCAAGTCTACACCACAGCAGGACAGTCCCCAGACCCTGACCACGTCTACATCACAGCAGAACAGTCCACCCCAGACCCTGACCACACCACAGCAGAACAGTCCACCCCAGACCCTGACCACGTCTACACCACAGCAGAACAGTCTACCCCAGACCCTGACCACGTCTACATCTCAGCAGAACAGTCCTCAGACCATGACCACATCTACACCACATCAGAAAAGTCCCCACCAGACCCTGACCACGTCTACACCACAGCAAAACAGTCCTCAGAACCTGACCACGTCTACATCATAGCAGAACAGTCCCCAGACCCTGACCACGTCTACATCACAGCAGAACAGTCCCCAGACCCTGACCACGTCTACATCACAGCAGAACAGTCCACCCCAGACCCTGACCACGTCTAAACCACAGCAGAACAGTACACCCCAGACCCTGACCAAGTCAACACCACAGCAGAACAGTCCACACCAGACCCTGACCACACCACAGCAGAACAGTCTACCCCAGACCCTGACCAAGTCTACACCACAGCAGGACAGTCCCCAGACCCTGACCACGTCTACATCACAGCAGAACAGTCCACCCCAGACCCTGACCACACCACAGCAGAACAGTCCACCCCAGACCCTGACCACGTCTACACCACAGCAGAACAGTCTACCCCAGACCCTGACCACGTCTACATCACAGCAGAACAGTCCACCCCAGACCCTGACCACGTCAACATCACAGCAGAACAGTCCTCAGACCCTGACCACGTCTACATCACAGCAGAACAGTCCTCAGACCCTGACCACGTCTACATCACAGCAGAACAGTCCACACCAGACCCTGACCACGTCTACATCACAGCAGAACAGTCCCCAGACCCTGACCATGTCTACATCACAGCAGAACAGTCCCCAGACCCTGACCACATCTACACCACAGCAGAACAGTCCCCAGACCCTGACCACGTCTACATCACAGCAGAACAGTCCTCAGACCCTGACCACATCTACACCACAGCAGAACAGTCCACCGCAGACCCTGACCACCTTAACATCACAGCAGAACAGTCCCCAGACCCTGATCACGTCAACATCACAGCAGAACAGTCCACACCAGACCCTGACCACGTCTTTACCACAGCAGAGCAGTCCCCAGACCCTGACCACGTCTAAACCACAGCAGAACAGTCCACCCCAGACCCTGACCACGTCTACACCACAGCAGAACAGTCCTCAGACCCTGACCACGTCTACACCACAGCAGAACAGTCCTCAGACCCTGACCACGTCTACATCACAGCAGAACAGTCCCCAGACCATGACCACGTCTACATCACAGCAGAACAGTCCCCAGACCCTGACCACATCTACATCACAGCAGAACAGTCCTCAGACCCTGACCACGTCTACATCAAAGCAGAACAGTCCACCCCAGACCCTGACCAAATCTACACCACATCAGAAAAGTCCCCACCAGACCCTGACCACGTCTACATCACAGCAGAACAGTCCCCAGACCCTGACTACGTCTACATCACAGCAGAACAGTCCACCCCAGACCCTGACCAAGTCTACATCACAGCAGAACAGTCCACCCCAGACCCTGACCACACCACAGCAGAACAGTCCACCACAGACCCTGACCACGTCTACACCACAACAGAACAGTCTACCCCAGACCCTGACCACGTCTACACCACAGCAGAACAGTCCACCCCAGACCCTGACCACGTCTACATCACAGCAGAACAGTCCTCAGACCCTGACCACGTCTACATCACAGCAGAACAGTCTTCAGACCCTGACCACGTCTACATCACAGCAGAACAGTCCACACCAGACCCTGACCACGTCTACATCACAGCAGAACAGTCCCCAGACCCTGACCACGTCGACATCATTGCAAAACAGTCCACCCCAGACCCTGACCACGTGTACAACACAGCAGAACAGTCCCCAGACCCTGACCACATCTACATCACAGCAGAACAGTCCCCACCAGACCCTGACCACGTCTACATCACAGCAGAACAGTCCCCACCAGACCCTGACCACGTCTACATCACAGCAGAACAGTCCTCAGACCCCGACCACGTCTACATCACAGCAGAACAGTCCACACCAGACCCCAACCACGTCTACATCACAGCAGAACATCCCCCAGACCCTGACCACGTCTACATCACAGCAGAACAGTCCCCAGACCCTGAATACGTCTACATCACAGCAGAACAGTCCTCAGACCCCGACCACGTCTACATAACAGCAGAACAGTCCACACCAGACCCCGACCACGTCTACAGCACAGCAGAGTGTCCACCCCAGACCCTGACCACGTGTAAAACACAGCAGAACATTCCCCGGACCCTGACCACGTCTACATCACAGTAGAACAGTCCACCCCAGACCCTGACCACGTCTACACCACAACAGAACAGTCCTCAGACCCTGACCACCTCTACACCACAGCAGAACAGTCCCCAGACCCTGACCACGTCTACACATCAGCAGAACAGTCCTCAGACCCTGACCAAGTCTACATCACAGCAGAACAGTCCACCCCAGACCCTGACCACATCTACATCACAGCAGAACAGTCCTCAGACCTTGACCACGTCTACACCACAACAGAACAGTCTTCAGACCCTGAGCACGTCTACATCACAGCAGAACAGTAATCAGACCCTGACCACGTCTACATCACAGCAGAACAGTCCACCCCAGACCCTGACCACATCTACATCACAGCAGAACAGTCCTCAGACCTTGACCACGTCTACACCACAACAGAACAGTCTTCAGACCCTGAGCACGTCTACATCACAGCAGAACAGTAATCAGACCCTGACCACGTCTACATCACAGCAGAACAGTCCACCCCAGACCCTGACCATGTCTACATCACAGCAGAACAGTCCACACCAGACCCTGACCACGTCTACTTCACAGCAGAACTGTCCCCAGACCCTGACCACATCTACATCAGAACAGTCCACCCCAGACCCTGACCACGTGTACAACACAGCAGAACAGTCCCCAGAACCTGACCACGTCTACATCACAGCAGAACAGTCCTCAGACCATGACCACATCTACACCACATCAGAAAAGTCCCCACCAGACCCTGACCACGTCTACACCACAGCAAAACAGTCCTCAGAACCTGACCACGTCTACATCATAGCAGATCTGTCCCCAGACCCTGACCACGTCTACATCACAGCAGAACAGTCCCCAGACCCTGACCACGTCTACATCACAGCAGAACAGTCCACCCCAGACCCTGACCAAGTCTACACCACAGCAGAACAGTCCTCAGATCCTGACCAGGTCTACACCACAGCAGAACAGTCCACACCAGACCCTGACCAAGTCTACACCACAGCAGGACAGTCCCCAGACCCTGACCACGTCTACATCACAGCAGAACAGTCCACCCCAGACCCTGACCACACCACAGCAGAACAGTCCACCCCAGACCCTGACCACGTCTACACCACAGCAGAACAGTCTACCCCAGACCCTGACCACGTCTACATCACAGCAGAACAGTCCACCCCAGACCCTGACCACGTCAACATCACAGCAGAACAGTCCTCAGACCCTGACCACGTCTACATCACAGCAGAACAGTCCTCAGACCCTTACCACGTCAACAGCACAGCAGAACAGTCCACCTCAGACCCTGACCACGTCTACATCACAGCAGAACAGTCCCCAGACCCTGACACGTCTACATCACAGCAGAACAGTCCACCCCAGACCCTGACCACGTCTACACCACAGCAGAACAGTCCCCAGACCCTGACCAAGTCTACACCACAGCAGAACAGTCCACCCCAGACCCTGACCACGTCTACACCACAGCAGAACAGTCCCCAGACCCTGACCAAGTCTACACCACAGCAGAACAGTCCACCCCAGACCCTGACCACGTCTACACCACAGCAGAACAGTCCACACCAGACCCTGACCACACCACAGCAGAACAGTCTACCCCAGACACTGACCAAGTCTACACCACAGCAGGACAGTCCCCAGACCCTGACCAAGTCTACATCACAGCAGAACAGTCCACCCCAGACCCTGACCACACCACAGCAGAACAGTCCACCACAGACCCTGACCACGTCTACACCACAGCAGAACAGTCTACCCCAGACCCTGACCAAGTGTACACCACAGCAGAACAGTCCCCAGACCCTGATCACGTCTACATCACAGCACAACAGTCCACCCCAGACCCTGACCACGTGTACACCACAGCAGAACATTCCCCAGACCTGACCTCGTCTACATCACAGCAGAACAGTCCCCAGACCATGACCACGTCTACATCACAGCAGAACAGTCCTCAGACCCTGACCACGTCTACATCACAGCAGAACAGTCCTCAGACCCTGACCACGTCTACATCAAAGCAGAACAGTCCACCCCAGACCCTGACCACGTCTACACCACATCAGAAAAGTCCCTACCAGACCCTGACCACGTCTACACCACAGCAAAACAGTCCCCAGACCCTGACCACGTCTACATCACAGCAGAACAGTCCTCAGACCCTGACCACGTCTACATCACAGCAGAACAGTCCCCAGACCCTGACCACACCACAGCAGAACAGTCCACCCCAGACCCTGAATACGTCTACACCACAGCAGAACAGTCTACCCCAGACCCTGACCACGTCTACATCACAGCAGAACAGTCTACCCCAGACCCTGACCACGTCTACATCACAGCAGAACAGTCCTCAGACCCTGACCACGTCTACATCACAGCAGAACAGTCCACCCCAGACCCTGACCACACCACAGCAGAACAGTCCACCACAGACCCTGACCACGTCTACACCACAGCAGAACAGTCTACCCCAGACCCTGACCAAGTCTATACCACAGCAGGACAGTCCTTAGACCCTGACCACGTCTACATCACAGCAGAACAGTCCCTAGACCCTGACCATGTCTACACCACAGCAGAACAGTCGTCAGACCCTGACCACGTCTACATCACAGCAGAACAGTCCCCAGACCCTGACCACGTCTACATCACAGCAGAACCGTCCTCAGACCCTGACCACGTCTACATCACAGCAGAACAGTCCTCAGACCCTGACCACGTCTACATCACAGCAGAACAGTCCTCAGACCCTGACCACGTCTACATCACAGCACAACAGTCCACCCCAGACCCTGACCACGTCCACATCACAGCACAACAGTCCACCCCAGACCCTGACCATGTCTACACGACAGCAGAACAGTCCCAAGACCCTGACCATGTCTACATCACAGCAGAACAGTCCACCCCACAACCAAACCACGTCTACATCACAGCAGAACAGTCCAGCCCAGACCCTGACCACGTCTACACCACAGCAGAACAGTCCTCAGACCCTGACCACGTCTACACCACAGCAGAACAGTCCACCCCAGACCCTGACCACATCTACACCATAGCAGAACAGTCCACCACAGACCCTGACCACGTCTACACCACAGCAGGACAGTCCCCAGACCCTGACCACATCTACATCACAGCAGAACAGTCCCCAGACCATGACCACGTCTACATCACAGCAGAACAGTCCTCAGAACCTGACCACGTCTACATCACAGCAGAACAGTCCACCCCAGACCCTGACCACGTCTACATCACAGCAGAACAGTCCACCCCAGACCCTGACCACGTCTACATCACAGCAGAACAGTCCACCCCAGACCCTGACCAAGTCTACACCACAGCAGAACAGTCCTCAGACCCTGACCAGGTCTACACCACAGCAGAACAGTCCACACCAGACCCTGACCACATCTACACCATAGCAGAACAGTCCACACCAGACCCTGACCAAGTCTACACCACAGCAGGACAGTCCCCAGACCCTGACCAAGTCTACACCACAGCAGGACAGTCCCCAGACCCTGACCAAGTCTACACCACAGCAGAACAGTCCACCCCAGACCCTGACCACACCACAGCAGAACAGTCTACCCCAGACCCTGACCACGTCTACATCACAGCAGAACAGTCCACCCCAGACCCTGACCACGTCTACACCACAGCAGAACAGTCCACACCAGACCCTGACCACACCACAGCAGAACAGTCTACCCCAGACACTGACCAAGTCTACACCACAGCAGGACAGTCCCCAGACCCTGACCAAGTCTACATCACAGCAGAACAGTCCACCCCAGACCCTGACCACGTGTACACCACAGCAGAACAGTCCACCCCAGACCCTGACCACATCTACACCATAGCAGAACAGTCCACCACAGACCCTGACCACGTCTACACCACAGCAGGACAGTCCCCAGACCCTGACCACGTCTACATCACAGCAGAACAGTCAACCCCAGACCCTGACCACGTCTACATCACAGCAGAACATTCCCCAGACCTGACCTCTTCTACATCACAGCAGAACAGAACATTCCCCAGACCATGACCACGTCTACATCACAGCAGAACAGTCCCCAGACCCTGACCACGTCTACATCACAGCAGAACAGTCCTCAGACCCTGACCACGTCTACATCAAAGCAGAACAGTCCCCACCAGACCCTGACCACGTCTACACCACAGCAAAACAGTCCTCAGAACCTGACCACGTCTACATCACAGCAGAACAGTCCCCAGACCCTGACCTCGTATACATCACAGCAGAACAGTCCACCCCAGACCCTGACCAAGTCTACACCACAGCAGAACAGTCTACCCCAGACCCTGACCAAGTCTACACCACAGCAGGACAGTCCCCAGACCCTGACCACACCACAGCAGAACAGTCCACCCCAGACCCTGACCACGTCTACATCACAGCAGAACAGTCAACCCCAGACCCTGACCACACCACAGCAGAACAGTCCACCCCAGACCCTGACCACGTCTACACCACAGCAGAACAGTCTACCCCAGACCCTGACCACGTCTACACCACAGCAGAACAGTCTACCCCAGACCCTGACCACGTCTACATCACAGCAGAACAGTCCTCAGACCATGACCACGTCTACATCACAGCAGAACAGTCCCCAGACCCTGACCACGTCTACATCACAGCAGAACAGTCCACCCCAGACCCTGACCACACCACAGCAGAACAGTCCACCCCAGACCCTGACCACGTCTACACCACAGCAGAACAGTCCCCAGACCCTGATCACGTCAACATCACAGCAGAACAGTCCACACCAGACCCTGACCACGTGTACATCACAGCAGAACAGTCCCCAGACCCTGACCACGTCTTTACCACAGCATAGCAGTCCCCAGACCCTGACCACGTCTACACCACAGCAGAACAGTCCCCAGACCCTGACCACGTCTTTACCACAGCATAGCAGTCCCCAGACCCTGACCACGTCTACACCACAGCAGAACAGTCCACCCCAGACCCTGACCACGTCTACACCACAGCAGAACAGTCCCCAGACCATGACCACGTCTACATCACAGCAGAACAGTCCTCAGACCCTGACCACGTCTACATCACAGCAGAACAGTCCACCCCAGACCCTGACCACACCACAGCAGAACAGTCCACCCCAGACCCTGACCACGTCTACACCACAGCAGAACAGTCTACCCCAGACCCTGACCACGTCTACATCTCAGCAGAACAGTCCTCAGACCATGACCACATCTACACCACATCAGAAAAGTCCCCACCAGACCCTGACCACGTCTACACCACAGCAAAACAGTCCTCAGAACCTGACCACGTCTACATCATAGCAGAACAGTCCCCAGACCCTGACCACGTCTACATCACAGCAGAACAGTCCCCAGACCCTGACCACGTCTACATCACAGCAGAACAGTCCACCCCAGACCCTGACCACGTCTAAACCACAGCAGAACAGTACACCCCAGACCCTGACCAAGTCTACACCACAGCAGAACAGTCCCCAGACCCTGACCACGTCTACATCACAGCAGAACAGTCCACCCCAGACCCTGACCACACCACAGCAGAACAGTCCACCCCAGACCCTGACCACGTCTACACCACAGCAGAACAGTCTACCCCAGACCCTGACCACGTCTACATCACAGCAGAACAGTCCTCAGACCCTGACCACGTCTACATCACAGCAGAACAGTCCCCAGACCCTGACCACATCTACACCACAGCAGAACAGTCCCCAGACCCTGACCACGTCTACATCACAGCAGAACAGTCCTCAGACCCTGACCACATCTACACCACAGCAGAACAGTCCACCGCAGACCCTGACCACCTTAACATCACAGCAGAACAGTCCCCAGACCCTGATCACGTCAACATCACAGCAGAACAGTCCACACCAGACCCTGACCACGTCTTTACCACAGCAGAGCAGTCCCCAGACCCTGACCACGTCTACACCACAGCAGAACAGTCCACCCCAGACCCTGACCACGTCTACACCACAGCAGAACAGTCCTCAGACCCTGACCACGTCTACACCACAGCAGAACAGTCCTCAGACCCTGACCACGTCTACATCCAAGCAGAAAAGTCCTCAGACCCTGACCACGTCTACACCACAGCAGAACAGTCCTCAGACCCTGACCACGTCTACATCACAGCAGAACAGTCCTCAGACCCTGACCACGTCAACATCCAAGCAGAACAGTCCTCAGACCCTGACCACATCTACATCACAGCAGAACAGTCCCCACCAGACCCTGACCACGTCTACATCACAGCAGGACAGTCCCCAGACCCTGACCACGTCTACATCACAGCAGAACAGTCCCCAGACCCTGACCACGTCTACATCACAGCAGAACAGTCCTCAGAGCCTGACCACATCTACATCACAGCAGAACAGTCCTCAGAGCCTGACCACATCTACATCACAGCAGAACAGTCCTCACACCCTGACCACGTCTACATCACAGCAGAACTGTCCCCAGACCACATCTACATCACAGCAGAACAGTCCCACCTGACCCTTTCCACGTCTACATCACAGCAGAGCAGTCCTCAGACCCTGACCACGTCTAGATCACAGCAGAACAGTCCTCAGACCTTGACCACGTCTACACCACAGCAGGACAGACAAATGAAGAACCCCAAGCCCGGGGGATCTCACGCCCCTTGAGCACCCCCCCCCCCCCCCCGTCAGCCACCCTGATAGCCCTCCTGACAACCCCCCCCCCCCCCCCCCCCCCACACACCCACTGAGGACATACCAATACACAGATTGTACTCAAGCAGGAAATATACTGCTCAAAAAAATAAAGGGAACACCTAAACAACACATCCTAGATCTGAATGAAAGAAATAATCTTATTAAATACTTTTTTCTTTACATAGTTGAATGTGCTGACAACAAAATCACACAAAAATAATCAATCGAAATCCAATTTATCAACCCATGGAGGTCTGGATTTGGAGTCTCACTCAAAATTAAAGTGGAAAACCACACTACAGGCTGATCCAACTTTGATGTAATGTCCTCAAAACAAGTCAAAATGAGGCTCAGTAGTGTGTGTGGCCTCCACGTGCCTGTATGACCTCCCTACAACGCCTGGCATGCTCCTGATGAGGTGGCGGATGGTCTCCTGAAGGATCTCCTCCCAGACCTGGACTAAAGCATCCGCCAACTCCTGGACAGTCTGTGGTGCAACGTGGCGTTGGTGGATGGAGCGAGACATGATGTCCCAGATGTGCTCAATTGGATTCAGGTCTGGGGAATGGGCGGGCCAGTCCATAGTGTCGTGTCTTTGGGGTACCATTAAACTGAAGACATGTTTATCAATTAACTCCCTGTAATTATTATCACACGATCAAACTGATTAATCGTTTAATTGTAATTAACTAGGAGATCGGGGCACCAAGGAAAATATTCAGATTACAAAGTTATAATTTTCCTAATATAACTTTCCTATATTATAACATTATATATTATATTCTATTATAGTATAGGCCGGTTATCTTCTGGTTTAAATGGTGTATTTTACCTCGCGTCCAGTCTCATTCCAAACGTTGTAAATTGTTGTATCTGCACGAACCCAGCCTTTACTAAGAGTCATCCATACATCAATTGTCTTAAAATCATTTATTTACTAAACTAAGTAATTCACAGAAAGTATACAAACAGTAATTATCATCACAAAGAATTGGTAGAGTAATGTGCCCTAGTGGCTAAACAGGCCTGGCTGGTGTCTTGTTAAACAATGGGTCATAAAATGTTCAGCTGAGGAGACACACAGAGTTCATTAGTATTAACAATTGACATGCTAAATCTTTTGCGCATGAACGCTCACTCATTTGGGAACAATTGCAATCAATATATATTTACGCTCAGTGTTGTCGGGATCCTTGTTGAAGAGTCGTTCTGTTGGAGAGTTTTGTCCGCGTTCTCTCTCTCTCTCTCTCTCGGTTAGAATGGGTCTTTCAAAGCGACATTCATTAATGTCGTCATAGAATGGATGTTTCGTTGGTCTTCGCGTTCAATGATATTAATTAATAGTCTGCAGCTAGAAATTATATCAAAGACTTGTTCTTATTCTGTCGGTATCAATAGTCTAAAAGTTAACCATGTGGTATAGTTCACTTTCAGTAGAGTACTTGGATGGTCAAACCAATTGGCCAACTCGCAATGGAGTGGAGTGGAATGTGATTTTGGGAAGGAGGTCATCTTAATGGGAGATTTTAATATTAATTATGAAGACAAGTCTTGTAGGAAAACCCTCAAACGGATCACTAATACCTTTGACCTTACACAGCTTGTTAAAGGGCCAACCAGGGTGACTTGTTGCTCTAAAACACAGATTGATTTGGTGTTCAGTAATAAACCAGAGAGAGTGACTAAATCATTCAATATGGTTACTGGGCTATCTGATCATAATTTGACACTTATAGCCAGAAAGTTGTCTAAGAGCAGGTTTAACCTCTATGGGACCGGCGGGACGAATTCGTCCCACCTACGTAACATCCACTGCCAGCCTGTGGCGCGATTTTCAAAATCTTCAAAATCCTATTACTTCAATTTCTCAAACATATGACTATTTTACAGCCATTTAAAGATAAGACTCTCGTTAATCTAACCACACTGTCCGATTTCAAAAAGGCTTTACAACGAAAGCAAAACATTAGATTATGTCAGCAGAGTACCAAGCCAGAAATAATCAGACACCCATTTTTCAAGCCAGCATATAATGTCACCAAAACCCAGAAGACAGCTAAATGCAGCACTCACCTTTGATGATCTTCATCAGATGACAACCCTAGGACATTATGTTATACAATACATGCATGTTTTGTTCAATCAAGTTCATATTTATATCAAAAACCAGCTTTTTACATTAGCATGTGACGTTCAGAACTAGCATACCCCCCGCAAACTTACGGGGAATTCGCTAACATTTTACTAAATTACTCACGATAAACGTTCACAAAAAGCATAACAATTATTTTAAGAATTATAGATACAGACCTCCTCTATGCACTCGATATGTCCGATTTTAAAATAGCTTTTTGGTGAAAGCACATTTTGCAATATTCTAAGTATATAGCCCAGGCATCACGGGCTCGCTATTTAGACATCCGGCAAGTTTAGCACTCACCATAATCATATTTACTATTATAAAAATGTCATTACCTTTTGTTGTCTTCGTCAGAATGCACACCCAGGACGTCTACTTCAATAACAAATGTTGGTTTGGTCCAAAATAATCCATCGTTATATCCGAATAGCGGCGTTTTGTTCGTGCGTTCCAGACACTATCCGAAATAGTAAAGAAGTGTCGCGCGCTTGGCGCAATTCCTGACAATAAAATTCAAAGTATTCAATTGCCGTACGTCGAAGCATGTCAACCGCTGTTTAAAATCAATTTTTACGTCATTTTTCTCGTAGAAAAGCGGTAAAATTCCGACAGGGAATCTCCTTTTCGGCAAACAGAGGAAAAAATCCCAAAGGCGGGGGCGGTCGGGGTCACGCGCATAAGCTAGTGTCTCTTGATGGGCCACTTGAGAAAGGCGATAATGTGTTTCAGCCTGGGGCTGGAATGACGACATTCTCTTTTTTCCCGGGCTATGAGAGCCTATGGACGACGTGGGAAGTGTCACGTTAGAGCAGAGATCCTTAGTAAATGATAGAGATGGCAAAGAAGTTCCAGAAATGGTCAGACAGGCCACTTCCTGTAAAGGAATCTCTCAGGTTTTGACCTGCCATTTGAGTTCTGTTATACTCACAGACACCATTCAAACAGTTTTAGAAAATTTAGGGTGTTTTCTATCCATATGTAATAAGTATATGCATATTCTAGTTACTGAGTAGGAGTGGTAATCAGATTAAATCGGGTATGTTTTTTATCCAGCCGTGTCAATGCTGCCCCCTAGCCCTAACAGGTTTTAAGCTCTCTACTGTTAGAAAGCCGGATCAACTAAGAATACCTAAGAGTGAATTAAACTATTTTGAAAAAGCAATTAATGGAATTAACTGGAATGATCTCTTGTCCTATACAGACGTGGAAGTTGATAGTGAGGTTTTTCTATCCACAATCCAGGCTACAATAAATGGTTTCCTAAAGAAAATCTAATCCAAACCTGGCCAAAAGAGCACTCTTCCTTGGCTAAATGGAGAAATTTGGAAATTGATGAAAGAACGAGATTATGCTCTAAAAACAGCCCTAAAATCCAAATTAGAGCATGACAGACGTAGGTTTACCATGTTGAGAAATAAGGTGATGAAAGAAATCAGACAGGCCAAGGCAAACTTTTTTATTAACATAATTGGTGAGGCAAAGGGAAATTCTAAATTGCTCTGGGAGAATCTTAAAAAGTTAACAGGGAAAGACCATAGTAACACCGCAAAAAGACTAGAAATCATGGTGAATAACAATCTAACACAGGATGCAGTTGAAATAGCAATAGCCTTCAATTCCTACTTTATTGACTCTGTCAAGGTACTGACACAGAACCCCTCCACTGGTTTATTTGGCTCAGTGCTAGTGAATGACGCTCAACCTGTCTTCATCATAAGGGAGGTTTCTGAGTCAAAGGTGAACAAGGTGATTAGCTCACTAAAGAACTCTAAATCCAAAGATGTGTTTGGGCTGGACTCTACCTTTCTTAAAAACTACAAAGAGTCACTCATTGGCCCCATTACTAAGGTCACCAACACATCTATTGGTCTGGGGGTGTTTCCAAGGGTATGGAAGTCAGCCATAATAACGGCCATCTTTAAATCGGGCGACCCTGCTGATGTGAGTAACTACAGGCCCATTAGTATACTACCTGTAGTGTCGAAGGTTGTTGAAAAGTGTGTAGCAGAACAACTGATTTCCCACCTCAACAACAGCCCCTTCACATTACACTCCATGCAGTTTGGCTTCAGAGCGAAACACTCCACAGAAACGGCCAACTGCTTTCTTCTGGAAAATGTGAAGTCCAAGATGGACAAAGGGGGCGTTGTTGGGGCTGTGTTTCTGGACCTAAGGAAGGCTTTCGATACTGTTAACCATGAGATTCTCATCACAAAATTGTCCAAGTTCAACTTTTCCCCCGATGCCTTGAGATGGATGAAATCATACCTTGAAGGCAGAACTCAGTGTGTCAGAGTGAGCAATGAGCTGTCGCCCACTCTTAGCTATGATGTGGGCGTGCCCCAAGGGTCAATACTGGGGCCCCTCCTGTTCAGCTTGTACATTAATGATCTGCCTTCCGTCTGCACTGGGTCTGAAGTTCAAATGTATGCAGATGATACAGTGATATATGTGCATGCAAAGAGCAAACAACAAGCTGCACAAGAACTCACTACTGTAATGGTCCAGGTTACAAAGTGGCTCAGTGACTCGTGTTTGGATCTCAATGTGAAAAAAACAGTTTGCATGTTCTTCACAAAGAGGGCAACAGATGCTACTGAGCCAGATGTCTATGTGTCAGGGGAGAAGCTCCAGGTGGTATCTGATTTTAAGTACCTTGGAATCATACTTGATTCCAACCTCTCTTTTAAAAAGCATGTGAAAAAGGTCATTCAAATAACCAAATTCAACCTAGCTAATTTCCGATTTATACGAAATTGTTTGACCACAGAGGTAGCAAAACTGTATTTCAAATCGATGATACTCCCCCACTTAACATACTGCTTGACTAGTTGGACCCAAGCTTGCTATACAACATTAAAACCTATTCAGTCTGTCTACAAACAGGCTCTCAAAGTGCTCGATAGAAAGCCCAATAGCCATCATCACTGTTACATCCTCAGAAAGCATGAGCTCCTGAGTTGGGAAAATCTTGTGCAATACACCGACGCATGTCTTGTATTCAAGATCCTAAATGGCCTGGCTCCCCCTCCACTCAGTATTTTTGTAAAACAGAAAACCCAAACATATGGCAGCAGATCCACAAGGTCTGCCATGAGAGGTGACTGTATAGTTCCCTTAAGGAAAAGCACCTTTAGTAAATCTGCTTTCTCTGTGAGAGCTTCCCATGTCTGGAATATACTGCCATCAGACACACATAACTGCACCACATATCACACTTTCACAAAATACATGAAGACATGGCTAAAGGTCAATCAGACTTGTGAACATAATCCCTAGCTGTGTATTGCCGCTTTCCATGTTGTCTGTTGTCTGTAGCTTGTGAGGTGTGGAAACACTTTGTTGTTTTTATGGATTTTGTCTTGTTGCTTTTTGTTCTATGTTACTCTGTCTGTATGCTACATCTTGCTTGTCCTATGTTGCTCTGTCTGTATGCTATGTCTTGCTTGTCCTATGTTACTCTGTGTGTGCTCACTGTTCAATGATTGTCTATATTGTAATTGTTTTTAATAACCTGCCCAGGGACTGCGGTTGAAAATTAGCCGGCTGGCTAAAACCGGCACTTTTACTGAAACGTTGATTAATGTGCACTGTCCCTGTAAAAATAAAATAAACTCAAACTCAAGCTTTGTTGATTTCAAAAAAGCCTTTGACTCAATTTGGCATGAGGGCCTGCAGTACAAACTGATGGAAAGGGGGGTTGGGGGAAAAACATACAACATTATAAAATCCATGTACACAAACAACAAGTGTGCAGTTAAAATAGGCACACATTTATTCCCACAGGGCCATGGGTTGAGACAGGGATGCGGCTTAAGCCCCACCCTCTTCAACATATATATCAACGAATTGACGAGGGCACTAGAATAGTCTGCAGCACCCGGCCTCACCTTACTAGAATCTGATGTCAAATGTCTACTGTTTGCTGATGATCTGGTGCTTCTGTAACCAACCAAGGAGGGCCTACAGCAGCAGCTAGATCTTCTGCACAGATTCTGTCAGACCTGGACCCTGACAGTAAATCTCAGTAAGACCAAAATAATGTTGTTCCAAAAAAGGTCCAGTCGCCAGGACCACAAATACAAATTCCATCTAGACACCGTTGCCCTTGAGCACACAAAAAAACGATACATACCTTGGCCTAAACATCAGCGCCACAGGTAACTTCCACAAAGCTGTGAACGATCTGAGAGACAAGGCAAGAAGGGCATTCTATGCCATCAAAAGGAACATAATATTTGATATACCAATTAGGATTTGGCAAAAAATACTTGAATCAGTTATAGAACCCATTGCCCTTTATGGTTGTGAGGTCTGGGGTCCGCTCACCAACCAAGAATTCACAAAATGGGCCAAACACCAAATTGAGACTCTGCATGCAGAATTCTGCAAAAATATCCTCCGTGTACAACGTAAAACACCAAATAATGCATGCAGAGCAGAATTAGGCCGATACCCGCTAATTATCAAAATCCAGAAAAAATACGTTAAATTCTACAACCACCTAAAAGGAAGTGATTCCCAAACCTTCCATAACAAAGCCATCACCTACAGAGAGATTAACCTGGAGAAGAGGTCCCTAAGCAAGCTGGTCCTGGGGCTCTGTTCACGAACACAAACAGATCCCACAGAGCCCCGGGACAGCAACACAATTAGACCCAACCAAATCATGAAAAAACAAAAAGATAATTACTTGACACATTGGAAAGAATTAACAAAAAACAGAGCAAACTAGAATGCTATTTGACCCTAAACAGAGAGTACACAGTGTCAGAATACCTGACCACTGTGACTGACCCAAACTTAAGGAAAGCTTTGACTATGTACAGACTCAGTGAGCATAGCGTTGCTATTGAGAAAGACCGCCGTAGGCAGACCTGGCTCTCAAGAGAAGACAGGCTATGTGCACACTGCCCACAAAATTAGGTGGAAACTGAGGTGTACTTCCTAACCTCCTGCCAAATGTATGACCATATTAGAGACACATATTTCCCTCAGATTACACAGATCCACAAAGAATTCGAAAACAAACCCAATTTTGATAAACTCCTATATCTATTGGGTGAAATACCACAGTGTGCCAACACAGCAGCAAGATTTGTGACCTGTTGCCACAAGAAAAGGGCAACCAGTGAAGAACAAACACCATTGTAAATACAACCCATATTTATGTTTATTTATTTTCCCTTTTGTACTTTAACCATTTGCACATCGTTACAACACTGTATATATACATAATACAACATTTGTAATGTCTTTATTAATGTTTACACTCACTGTCCATTTTTGTTTATTTCACTTTTGTATATTATCTACTTCACTTGCTTTGGCAATGCTAACATATGTTTCCCATGCCAATAAAGCCCCTTGAATTGAATTGAATTGAATTGAGGGAGAGAGAGAGAGAGAGAGAGAGAGGGAGAGAGAGAGAGAGAGAGCGAGAGAGAGAGAGCGTGAGAGAGCGAGAGAGAGAGAGAGAGCGTGAGAGAGCGAGAGAGAGAGAGCGAGAGAGAGAGAGAGGAGGAAGGAGCAATGGAGTCCCAGCAAGGGAATGGTAGAGAAAGCAAGAAGAGGAAAGAGTTGAAACTCACCGTTTCCAAGGAAGCTCCCTAAATGCTTGTCACAGTCTTCATCTGTTTCACACTCATACTTCACTTCACTCTGAACACACAAAGAACAGATACACAGGCATTAATAGCATTGCCCTTCAACCAGAAGCTCTGTCACCACCCAATATTAAATGCCTCAGCTTTTGTTAGTTGTAAAGGCTGGAGCTTTGCAGAGTAGAGTACATTGTATTGTTAAAAACATGGTATAGCGTGCTGGAGCAGGTAGGTACATGGTACATGTATACTGGACTGAAATGGACTCACCTCAGGGCATAAGCCTTGGAACTGTTGCTCCGTGACGATGAGCTTGGTGATGATGCAGAACACTGCAGCACCCTGTCAGAACATATACAAGCCAGCACTTTAGCCTAAACATCATCAAGTCAACCTATCAGGCTGAAATCATCTAAAGTCTCAACCAACGCCTTCATCTTTTGTTGTTCTTGCTATCATTAGCAACTGTTTTTTTTTTTTTTTTTTGCCATGCTATTTAACCAGTTTCTTGGGCTAATGCTAACTAATGTACTATAATGAACCACTCAGACACTTATTCCACCCAACCAAAGGACTTAATTTAGTTCCCCATCACCTCACACCAAGCACTTCCCTTTAAGTGTTTAACATTACAACAGTGAAATGCTCAATGACATTATATCAAGTATCTATAGACTGTTCTTGTACCGCACCTCGGCTGACTGGGCGGGTTTTGCGTGTGTGTACATATTGCAATCATTTTAATAACGTTTAATCAACGTTTGGTACACTGAGTATTCAAAACATGAAGAACACCTGCTCCTTCCATGACAAATCAAATCAAATTGAATTTGTCTCCTGCGCCGAATACAACAGGTGTAGACCTGACAGTGAAATGCTTACTTACAAGCCCTTAATTTTAACAAACATTGCTCTAAGAAGTAAAAAAATTCTAATAAAGTGTTAAGTAAAAAATAAAAAATAAAAGTAACAAATAATTAAACAGCAGTAGTAAAATAACAACAGCGAGGCTATATACAGGAGGTACTGGTACAGAGTCAATGTGCGGGGGCACCAGTTAGTCGAGGTAATTGAGGTAATATGTACATGTAGGTTGAGTTAAAGTGACTATGCATAGATAATAAACAGAGAGTAGCAGCAGCGTAAAAGAGGGGTCTGGGTAGCCCTTTGATTAACTGTTCAGGAGTCTTATGGCTTTGGGGTAGAAGCTGTTAAGAAGCCTTTTGGACCTAGACTTGGCGGTCCGGTACCGCTTGCCGTGCGGTAGCAGAGAGAACAGTCTATGACTTGGGTTGCTGGAGACACAGACTGACCAGGTGAATCCAGGTGGAAGCTACGATCCCTTATTGATGTCACTTGTTAAATACACTCCAATCAGTATAGATGAAGGGGAGGAGACAGGTTAAAGAAGGATTTTTAAGCCTTGAGACAATTGAGACATGGATTGTGTATGTGTGTCATTCAGAGGGTGAATGGGAAAGACAAAAATGTAAGTGCCCTTTCACGGGATATGGTAGTAGGTGCCAGGCACACCGGTTTGAGCATGTCAAGAACTGCAACGCTGCTGGGTTTTTCACCCTTAACAGTTTCCTGTGTGTTTCAAGACTGGTTCGCCACCTGAAGGACATCCATCCAGTCAACCTGACACAACTGTGGGAAGCATTGGAGTCAACATGGGCCAGCATCCCTGTGGAACGCTTTCGACACCTTGTGGAGTCCATGCCCCCCTACGAATTGAGGCTGTTCTGAGGGCAACGTCTTCAAGAGAGCGAGAGTTGCACCCCTTCTCAAAAAACCTACACTCGATCCCTCCAATGTCAACAACTACAGACCAGTATCCCTTCTTTCTTTCCTCTCCAAAACTCTTGAGCGTGCCGTCCTTGGCCAGCTCTCTTGCTATCTCTCTCAGAATGACCTTCTTGATCCAAATCAGTCAGGTTTCAAGACTGGCCATTCAACTGAGACCGCTCTTCTCTGTGTCACGGAGACTCTCCGCACTGCTAAAGCTAACTCTTTCTCCTCTGCTCTCATCCTTCTAGACCTATCTGCTGCCTTTGATACTGTGAACCATCAGATCCTCCTCTCCACCCTCTCCGAGTTGGGCATCTCCGGCGCGGCTCACTCTTGGATTGCGTCCTACCTGACAGGTCGCTCCTACCAGGTGGCATGGCGAGAATCTGTCTCCGCACCACGTGCTCTCACCACTGGTGTCCCCCAGGGCTCAGTTCTAGGCCCTCTCCTATTCTCACTATACACCAAGTCACTTGGCTCTGTCATATCCTCACATGGTCTCTCCTATCATTGCTACGCAGACGACACACAATTAATATTCTCCTTTCCCCCTTCTGATAACCAGGTGGCGAATCGCATCTCTGCATGTCTGGCAGACATATCAGTGTGGATGACGGATCACCACCTCAAGCTGAACCTCGGCAAGACGGAGCTGCTCTTCCTCCCGGGGAAGGACTGCCCGTTCCATGATCTCGCCATCACGGTTGACAACTCCATTGTGTCCTCCTCCCAGAGTGCTAAGAGCCTTGGCGTGACCCTGGACAACGCCCTGTCGTTCTCCGCTAACATCAAGGCGTTGACCCGATCCTGTAGGTTCATGCTCTACAACATTTGCAGAGTACGACCCTGCCTCACACAGGAAGCGGTGCAGGTCCTAATCCAGGCACTTGTCATCTCCCGTCTGGATTACTGCAACTCGCTGTTGGCGGGGCTCCCTGCCTGTGCCATCAAACCCCTACAACTCATCCAGAACGCCGCAGCCCGTCTGGTGTTCAACCTTCCCAAGTTCTCTCACGTCACCCCGCTCCTCCGCACACTCCACTGGCTTCCAGTTGAGAGTCTGGGTTGGCGCCCTGTCTGGGTTGGCGCCCCCCCTTGGGTTGTGCCATGGCGGAGATCGTTGTGGGCTATACTCGGCCTTGTCATAGGACGGTAAGTTGGTGGTTGGAGACATCCCTCTAGTGGTGTGGGGGCTGTGCTTTGGCAAAGTGGGTGGGGTTATATCCTGCCTGTTTGGCCCTGTCCGGGGGTATCATCGGATGGGGCCACAGTGTCTTCTGATCCCTCCTGTCTCAGCCTCCAGTATTTATGCTGCAGTAGTTTATGTGTCGGGGGGCTAGGGTCAGTCTGTTACATCTGGAGTATTTCTCTTGTGTTATCCGGTGTCCTGTGTGAATTTAAATATGCGCTCTCTAATTCTCTCTTTCTCTCTTTCTGTCTTTCTCTCGGAGGACCTGAGCCCTAGGACCATGCCTCAGGACTACCTGGTATGATGACTCCTTGCTGTCCCCAGTCCACCTGGCCGTGCTGCTGCTCCAGTTTCAACTGTTCTGCCTGCGGCTATGGAACCCTGACCTGTTCACCGGACGTGCTTGTTGCACCCTCGACAACTACTATGATTATTATTATTTGACCATGCTGGTCATTTATGAACATTTTAACATTTTAACATCTTGACCATGTTCTGTTATAATATCCACCCTGCACAGCCAGAAGAGGACTGGCCACCCCTCATAGCCTGGTTCCTCTCTAGGTTTCTTCCTAGGTTTTTGGCCTTTCTAGGGAGTTTTTCCTAGGGAGTTTTTCCTAGCCACCGTGCTTCTTTCACATGCTTTGCTTGCTGTTTGGGGTTTTAGGCTGGGTTTCTGTACAGCACTTTGAGATATCAGCTGATGTACGAAGGGCTATATAAAAATACATTTGATTTGATTTGATTTGAAGCTCGCAGCTGCTACAAGACCATGGTGCTTGCCTATGGAGCTGTGAGGGGAACGGCACCTCCGTACCTTCAGGCTCTGATCAGTCCCTACACCCAAAGAAGGGCACTGCGTTCATCCACCTCTGGCCTGCTCGCCTCCCTACCTCTGCGGAAGCACAGTTCCCGCTCAGCCCAGTCAAAACTGTTCGCTGCTCTGGCACCCCAATGGTGGAACAAGCTCCCTCACGACGCCAGGACAGCGGAGTCAATCACCACCTTCCGGAGACACCTGAAACCCCACCTCTTTAAGGAATACCTGGGATAGGATTAAGTAATTCTTCTAACCTCCCCCCAAAAAATATATAGATGTACTATTGTAAAGTGGTTGTTCCACTGGATATCATAAGGTGAATGCACCAATTTGTAAGTCGCTCTGGATAAGAGTGTCTGCTAAATGACGTAAATGTAATGTAAATGTAAAGTACTCAATATTAGGAAGGTGGTCCTAGTGTTTGGTATACTCAGTGTATATTACACAGTGTACAGTTATAATATGCAAGTTGTGTACAGTAACTGTTAGCACTGCAGTATAACTTCTGTGTTGTTTTAGATTAGGGTCGAGCGTAAGATGGCACGGTTAGGCGTCTGGGTGTCACAGACCTGCGTAGGGGCGACATAGTCCGCCACGTCCATCACACGGTTGTTATGGTAACCGAAGCCCTTCACCTTAGTCATGACAGAAGACTCGATGCCAGAGTCTTTCACCTGGTATGCCTTTTCGTGTAAAAAGACCCAACTAAATGACAAAAACAGGAAAGAAAGATAGGTGGAGGCAAAGGTTATGGAGAATGACAGGGAGAGGGATGGGTAATGAAGGACGATTAGTAACAACAGTTCTAGAATGTTCAGGAGCAAGACATTGGGAGAGGAAAGAATTAAGGGGGAAAGAAAGATGAAAAAGAGAGTTCAACATTATCATACACACACACGCACATACATACATACACACACACACACACACACACACATACACAAGTTGTACCGACCAAACGAAGTAGATGATGATGAGCAGTTGTACGACACGGTTGATGATTCCAACAGACCAGCTCTTCACCACCACAGACTTGGTTGTCTCGTAGGTGAAGAAGTCCGTAATAAAGCCCCATAGCATAGACATCCTAAGAGATGGGTTGTGTGTCCGTGCGTGTGTCTACGTGCGAAACAGCTACACCTGTATTTTGCGTCAGAGTTTCTCCAGGTGTGTGAGTGAGAGCCCAACAAGTGTGCAAATACTCCTTCAGTTGCCACACAATGCTGCTGAGAAGACGTCTCACAAAAATGTCCTCTGTGTGTCGTCTATCTTTCTGCTTTTCACCCTCTTAGTCCCTCTTTCTGTAACACCCTGTCCCTCTCTCTCTCTTTTCACCAACTCTCTCTCTCTGGTTCATTGGGTAATTATGTTGGACCTCCCCTTTTCTCCTACAAAAGAAAAAAAAAGAAAAAAACTGAAATAAAAACCTCTTTATCTCTCTGTTCCTCCATCACGTCCTCTCTCTCTCCTCACCACAAATCCCTATCTCCCGGCCGCCCCTTGAGTCCCTCCCTTTCCCATCAAAACAGTTCTCTCCTCTTACTTCTGACACAAGTGTCTCGCTACATGTGACACAAAGCGCTTACCTCAAATCGCCTTCGACCTACACATTCTCAAAAGCCTTCACACGTTCAACTCCAACAGAACCCCACTACATGTGAACAGTACTCCGCAGAGCGGTAAACACACAGTAAGATGCATTTCAGAGATCAATACAAACTTGGTCCCTCGTATCATTAATGGTGTAATGATAATGGCTATTATAGTCCCGCTTAGTGGCATACATTCAAAGCGTGGTAATGTAATCATTTCAACAGTTGTGTGTTTGCGGCGTGTGTGGTGTGTGTGTGTGTGTGTGTGTGTGTGTGTGTGTGTGTGTGGTGTGTGTGTGGTGTGTGTGTGTGTGTGTGTGTGTGTGTGTGTGGGTACATGCGTATAATATCTACAGACCGAGCTGGAAGATGTCATGTCTTCATTTCTTAAGTGGTTCCATTACGTCTGTCGCCAATTACAGTAGTACAATGCAAGTAACAAACACGATTAATACATTAACAATACGATTATGTGAGCTCTGAGTGCACATGCCAAGGCAATGTTATCACGTTTCAGGAAATGGCATGGTTCTGTGAAATCTATGTACAGTACATCCCAGACATACATGATAAAGCAGAGACTTAGTAAGGGGTGTGCTCATGATATGAGAAAGACAGAGAGAGAGAGACAGAGAGAGCAACAGCAAGAGAGAGAGAGAGAGAGAGACAGAAAGAGAGAGAGACAGGGAGAGAGAGAGAGAAAGAGAGAGACAGAAAGAGAGCGAGAGAGAGAGACAGAGAAAGAGAGAGAGAGAGAGACAGAAATAGACAGCGACGACATAGATATGAGAAACACAGAGAGAGACAGAGAGAGCAACAGCGAGACAGAAAGAGACAGAAAGAGAGAGAGACAGAGAGAGAGACGGAGAGAGAGAGAGAGACAGAGAGAGAGAGACAGAGAGAGAGACGGAGAGAGAGAGAGAGAGAGACAGAAATAGAGAGCGACGACATAGGATTGACTGAGGTCTCTCTCATTAATGACATTTTTTTGAAAGGGAAAACCACAAGTGATCATCAAACAGGAAATGACTCAGCGTAGACAGATAAACATGCACGTACACGCGCGGACACAAAAGTATGTCTTCACATTAGTGAAATTATAGATATATACGCACATAAAAGTTTGAATTATAGTGACCTGAGGGAAGGAGGAGTAGTAGTCATTTTCGGGATCTCTGATGAACATGGTAATTTGGAGAGGAGACGCTGTCTTACCTACCCAGGGGAATCCCTCTGGGTCGGAAGCACACACTATCATCCGGGTACCCCTCGCTTTTAAAAACCACCCCCCTCACCTTACCCACCCCACCCAGCCCCTTTTAATAACCACCCTTCCTATTCTGACCCCACTCTACAACCACTGTCTCTACCCTGCCCTGCCATCAACTAACATTAGAGTTCACTCTGAAACAAACTACCCCTGCTTGGTTAAACTGGATCAATGCATATGTAAGTAGCAGGAAAAGCACTAAAGGTTCCTCTCTTTGTTTGAACAACTTTCTGCATCCAGGATGAGATTCCGATAAGTGTGTTCACCTTCTGACCCCACACTCATGCTTAGTCAGTCGTCTGAACGGTCTGGCTCTCTCTTCTCTAATTCTGAAGGCGAAGACTATTACCTCCCACTATGATGACCACATAATAATGTTATAGTAACGTTGAATAAATTATACATCTGGAAATGTTCATCTATGTGCCACATCAACCGAACGACATCGTAGACCTTCCTGTAATATCTATTATCTCTCTCAGTACAGCCACTAATGCCACACTTTCTATAACAAACTCAATTAAGAGAAGCAATCTTTCGATCTGTGTTAAAACGTATCAATAGCAGAACAGCAAGGATCAAATTACAGAACTTCTGATAATTTTTTGGGGGGGGCTAAGTCCCTGACTTACGTATCTTGGACCACCTTTTACAAAACTTGAAATACAAATGTCATCAGTGAATACAAAACTCACTGTTAAGTATTCTGTTCACAGAATAAAACACATTGTATCAGGGGCGCAACTTTGGTTTTAGAAGTGGGGGGGACATAATATATATTTATACTGTATATACACACTACCGGTCAAACATTTTAGAACACCTACTCATTCAAGGGTTTTTGTTTATTTTTACTATTTTCTACATTGTAGAATAATAGTGAAGACATCAAAACTATGAAATAATACATATGGAATCATGTAGTAACCAAAAAAGTGTCAAAATATATTTTATATTTCAGATTCTTCAAATAGCCACCCTTTGCCTTGATGACAGCTTTGCACACTCTTGGCATTCTCTCAACCAGCTTCACCTGGAATGCTTTCCAAACAGTCTTGAAGGAGTTCCCATATATGCTGAGCACTTGTTGGCTGCTTTTCCTTCACTCTGCGTTCCGACTCATCCCAAACCATCTCAATTTGGTTGAGGTTGGGGGATTGTGGAGGCCAGGTCATCTGATGTAGCACTCCATCACTCTCCTTCTTGGTAAAATAGCCCTTACACAGCCTGAAGGTGTGTTGGGTCATTGTCCTGCTGAAAAACAAATGATAGTCCCACTAAGCCCAAACTTGATGGGATGGCGTATCGCTGCAGAATGCTGTGGTAGCCATGCTGGTTAAATGTGCCTTGAATTCTAAATAAATCACTGACAGTGTCACCAGCAAAGCACCCCCACACTATAACACCTCCTCCTCCATGCTTTGTGGTGGGAAATACACATGCAGAGATCATCCGTTCACCCACACCTCATCTCACAAAGACATGGCGGTTGGAACCAAAAATCTCCAATTTGGACTCCAGACCAAAGGACAAATTTCTACCGGTCTAATGTCCATTGCTCGTATTTCTTGGCCCAAGCAAGTCTCTTCTTCTTATTGGTGTCCTTTAGTCGTGGCTTCTTTGCAGTAATTCGACCATGAAGGCCTGATTCACGCAGTGGGATGCAATTTCTGAGGCTGGTAACTCTAATGAACACCCTCTGCAGCAGAGGAAACTCTGGGTTTTCCATTCCTGTGGCAGTCCTCATGAGAGCCAGTTTCATCATAGCGCTTGATGGTTTTTGAGACTGCACTTGAAGAAACTTTAAAAGTTCTTGAAATGTTCTGTATTGACTGACCTTCATGTTTTAAAGTAATGATAGACTGTCATTTCTCTTTGCTTATATGAGCTGTTCCGGCCCTAATATGGACTTGGTCTTTTACCAAATAGTGCTCTATTCTGTATAACACCCCTACCTTGTCACAACACAACTGATTGGCTCAAACGCATTAAGAAGGAAAGAAATTCAACAAATGAACTTTTATGAAGGCACACCTGTCAATTGAAATGCATTCCAGGTGGCTACCTCATGAAGCTGGTTGAGAGAATGCCAAGAGTGTGCAAAGCTGTCATCAAGGCAAAGGGTGGCTACTTTGAGGAATCTCAAATATAAACATATTTATATTTTCTTAACACTTGTTTGGTTACTACATGTTTTCATATGTGTTATTTCATCGTTTTGATGTCTTCGCTATTATTCTACAATGTAGAAAATAGTAAAAATAAAGAAAAACCCTTGAATGAGTAGGTATTCTAAAACTTTTGACTGGTAGTGTATATATTTTTTTATCCAGTGGGATAAACACTCCAAACAGCCTACCCGACAGCTCAGAGGCGTCCGCATGGTCCTACAGCACACCGTTACCATGTTTTGTATCACACTCCAATGATAAAACTGGGGGGGGACAAAAACGCCATTTCAGAATGTGGGGGGGGGCATGTCAGCCCCGTCCCCAGTGAAAGTTGTGCCCCTGCATTGTATTCATCAGAAGATAAATGTGTGCAATTGTGTTCACTGTTTCCAGCAATCAGTAAATACTACTGCAGGAAATTCTAAATCCCTGCGTCAGTGTCGTACCATGTACGATATATCATTTCTACAATATTGTGGACATGCAGATGCAGAAAATGGGTTACTTCTACATAACTTTGCGTTACTCCTAAGTCATCATCTTCGACATTGTGACCTTCCACTATAGAGCGTTGCTTTGATGTGGATTTTATTACGCTGCTGCTACGCGCTGTTTATTATCTATGCATAGTCACTTTACCCTTACCTACATGTACATATTACCTCAAATTACCTCGACTAACCTGTACCCACACACATTGACTCGATACCGGTACCCCCTGTATACATGTTATTGTTATTTTATTGTGTTACTTTTTTTACTTTAGTTTATTTAGTAAATATTTTCTTAACTCGTTTTTTTTTTTAAATTGCATTGTTAGTTAAGGGCTTGTAAGTAAACACTTCACGGTAATGTCTACACCTGTTGTATTCGGCGCGTAAAATGTGATTTGATTTGATTGAGGCCTATAAATTCATATCAGTTGTGTTCCTCCATTGTGTAGACCTTTCCTTATTTCTATTGTGGATTGTGTTTCTGTGCAATGGAAAGTCTACAAAACTATGAGCAAACCAGCCTTTCTATTGAATACATGGAATTGGATTGTGAAGGAATTAAATCCTGCACATGTGCTTATTTTTTATTTTTTTACCAGGAATAATACACTACCTGACCAAAAGTATGTGGACACCTGCACGTCAAACATCTCATTCCAAAATCATGGACATTAACATGGAGTTGGTCCCCCGAAGACATGGATGTCGATTAAGGCAGCCCTCCGCACCTCTCTGATTCAGAGGGGTTGGGTTAAATGCGGAAGACACATTTCAGTTGAATGCATTCAGTTGTATAACTGACTAGGTATCCCCCTTTCCCTTTCCTTTGCTTCTTTAACAGCCTCCACTCTTCTGGGAAGGCTTTCCACTAGATGTTGGACATTGCTTCCATTCAGCCACAAGAGCATTAGTGAGATTGGGCACTAATGTTGGGCGATAAGGCCTGGCTCACAGTCAGTGTTCCAATTCATCCCAAAGGTGTTTGATGGGGTTGAGGTCAGGGCTCTGTGCAGGCCAGTCAAGTTCTTCTTCACCGATCTCGACAAACCATTTCTGTATGGACCTCACTTTTTGCATGGGGGCATTGTCGTGCTGAAACAGGAAAGGGCCTTCCCCAAACTGTTGCCTCAAAGTTGGAAGCACAGAATCGTCTAGATTGTCATTGTGTGCTGTAGCGTTAAGATTTCCCTTCACGGGAACTAAGGGGCCTAGCCCGAACCATGAAAAACAGCCCCAGACCATTATTCCTCCTCCACGAAACTTTACAGTTACCACTATGCATTGGTCAGGTGGCGTTCACCTGGCATCCGTGAAACCCAGATTTGCCCGTCAGACTGCCAGATGATGAAGCTTGATTCATCACTCCAGATAAAGTGTTTCCACTGCCCCGGAGTCCAATGGCGGCGAGCTTTACACCACTCCAACCGATGCTTGGCATTGCGCATGGTGATCTTAGGCTTTCTTGTGGCTGCTCGGCCATGGAAACCCATTTCATGAAGCTGACGTTGCTTCCAGAGGCAGTTTGGAACTCGGTAGTGAGTGTTGCAACTGAGGACAGACGAGGACAGACCACTTTGAGGCTGAGCCGTTGTTGCTCTTAGACGTTTCCACTTCACAATAACAGGGCAGAAATTTGACTAACTGACTTAGCATCCTATGACAGTGCCACATTGAAAATCAATGAGCTCTTCAGTAAGGCCATTCTGATGCCAATGTTTGTCTACAGAGATTGCATGGCTGTGTGCTCGATTTTATACACCTGTCAGCAACGGGTGAGGCTGAAATAGCCGAATACACTAATTTGAAGGGGTGTTCACATACATTTGTATATATAATGTACTTGATTTGATGTGTATGAAATTGTTTGGTGAAATATGCATAAAAGGAGAGTAATTGCCCATAATTATGCACCTTTGAATAGCTATACTTCCAATTTTGATCAACATGACTTAATGACTGCAAAGAAAATGTATTGATCTACTAGTATTTCTTGAAGACAGACCAACTCGGTTGTCTGCTTGGACTCAAGAGATAAGTACGGCTGGGTTAGTCTTTTTGCAGGCCGTCGGGCTCCTTTGATTAACCTATTAGCAATTTTGACAGTATAATTGTTTTGATGAACGCATTTACGTTCTGAAAAGGCTACTACATTTTTGAAAACACAAAAACTGTGTTAGAAAGCAAGAGTGCATACTTGGGTACAAAATAAGTGTTTATGCTATCCTTATCTGCCCCTGTGTAGTGTTCCATCTAATATATACTGCTCAAAAAAATAAAGGGAACACTTAAACAACACAATGTAACTCCAAGTCAATCACACTTCTGTGAAATCAAACTGTCCAATTAGAAAGCAATACTGATTGACAATACATTTCACATGCTGTTGTGCAAATGGAATAGAAAACAGGTGGAAATTATAGGCAATTAGCAAGACACCCCCAATAAAGGAGTGGTTCTGCAGGTGGGGACCACAGACCACTTCTCAGTTCCTATGCTTCCTGGCTGATGTTTTGGTCACTTTTGAATGCTGGCGGTGCTTTCACTCTAGTGGTAGCATGAGACGGAGTCTACAACCCACACAAGTGGCTCAGGTAGTGCAGCTCATCCAGGATGGCACATCAATGCGAGCTGTGGCAAGAAGGTTTGCTGTGTCTGTCAGCGTAGTGTCCAGAGCATGGAGGCGCTACCAGGAGACAGGCCAGTACATCAGGAGACGTGGAGGAGGCCGTAGGAGGGCAACAACCCAGCAGCAGGACCGCTACCTCCGCCTTTGTGCAAGGAGGAGCAGGAGGAGCACTGCCAGAGCCCTGCAAAATGACCTCCAGCAGGCCACAAATGTGCATGAGTCTGCTCAAACGGTCAGAAACAGACTCCGTGAGGGTGGTATGAGGGCCCGACGTCCACAGGTGGGGGTTGTGCTTACAGCCCAACACCGTGCAGGACGTTTGGCATTTGCCAGAGAACACCAAGATTGGCAAATTCGCCACTAGCGCCCTGTGCTCTTCACAGATGAAAGCAGGTTCACACTGAGCACATGTGACAGAGTCTGGAGACGCCGTGGAGAACGTTCTGCTGCCTGCAACATCCTCCAGCATGACCGGTTTGGCGGTGGGTCAGTCATGGTGTGGGGTGGCATTTCTCTGGGGGGCAGCACAGCCCTCCATTTGCTCGTCAGAGGTAGCCTGACTGCCATTAGGTACCGAGATGAGATCCTCAGACACCTTGTGAGACCATATGCTGGTGCGGTTGGCCCTGGGTTCCTCCTAATGCAAGACAATGCTAGACCTCATGTGGCTGGAGTGTGTCAGTAGTTCCTGCAAGAGGAAGGCATTGATGCTATGGACTGGCCCGCCCGTTCCCCAGACCTGAATCCAATTGAGCACATCTGGGACATCATGTCTCGCTCCATCCACCAACGCCACGTTGCACCACAGACTGTCCAGGAGTTGGCGGATGCTTTAGTCCAGGTCTGGGAGGAGATCCTTCTGGAGACCATCCGCCACCTCATCAGGAGCATGCCCAGGCGTTGTAGGGAGGTCATACAGGCAC
Source organism: Salmo salar (assembly GCF_965601325.2). Taxonomy (NCBI): domain Eukaryota; kingdom Metazoa; phylum Chordata; class Actinopteri; order Salmoniformes; family Salmonidae; genus Salmo; species Salmo salar. Next base: position 72,275,920 of record NC_138299.1, on the reverse strand, counting down.
GTGGAGGCCACACACACTACTGAGCCTCATTTTGACTTGTTTTAAGGACATTACATCAAAGTTGGATCAGCCTGTAGTGTGGTTTTCCACTTTAATTTTGAGTGTGACTCCAAATCCAGACCTCCATGGGTTGATAAATTGGATTTCCATTGATTATTTTTTGTGTGATTTTGTTGTCAGCACATTCAACTATGTAAAGAAAAAAGTATTTAATAAGATTATTTCATTCATTCAGATCTAGGATGTGTTATTTTAGTGTTCCCTTTTTTTTTTAGCAGTGTATATTGAACAAAAATATCAACTCAACATGCAACAATTTTACTGAGGTACAGTTCATATAACGAAATCAGTCAATTGAAATAAATTCGTTAGGCCTTTATCTATGGATTTCACATGAATTGGCAGGGCCGCAGGCATGGATGGGTATGGGATGGCATAAGTCCACCCACTGGAGAGCCAGGCCCAGCCATTCAGAATTCATTATTCACCACAAAAGGGCTTTATTACAGACAGAAAATCTCCTCAGTTTAATCAGCTGTCCTGGTGGCTGGTCTCAGACGATCCCGCAGGTGAAAAAGCCAGATGTGGAGGTCCTGGGCTGGCGTGGTTACATGTGGTCTGTAGTTGTGAAGCCTGTTGAATGTACTTACAAGTTCTCTAAAACAACGTTGTAGGTGGTTTATGGTAGATAAATTAACATTAAATTCTCTGGCAAGAGCTCTGGTGGACATTCCTGCAGTCAGCATGCCAATGGCACACTCCCTCGAAACTTGAGACATCTGTGTGCATTGTGTTGTGTGACAAAACTGCACATTTTAGTGTGGCCTTTTATTGTCCCCAGCACAAGGTGCACCTGTGTAATGCTCAATCAATCAAATGTATTTATAAAGCCCTTCTTACATCAGCTGATGTCACAAAGAGCTGTACAGAAACCCAGCCTAAAACCCCAAACAGCAGTGATCATGCTGCTTAATCAGCTTCTTGATATGCCACACCTGTAAGATAAATCGATTAGTCTTGGCAAAGGAGAAATGCTCACTAACAGGGATGTAAACAAATTTGTGCAAAACATTGAGAAGTAAGCTTTTTGTGCATATGGAACATTTCTGGGATCTTTTATTTCAGCTCATGAAACATGGGACCAACACTTTACATGTATATTTTAGTTCAACTACATATTCTAGATGTGTGAGAGTTTGTGTTCTTGAGGGTCTTTTCAGGGTTTATAATATGAACAGGAGACCTGTCTCACGGGGTTAAACCGACATCTCTACTCATTAAAGATATTCATGGCCCCATTCCAGTACTCCTAAATGGCTTCCTGTCCTTTGTCCTATCGCCTGCTAAATAATTTCATTTCCTTGAGGACTTCATTTCCTCAAGCTCCCACAAACAATCACAAAGATTTTATTACAAAAGATTTATTAATTCTGTCCGAAAACAAAAGAAACAAACATGACATGGTAATTAAACAAAATTAAAATATAAAAAAAGTACAGAATTGCAGTTCTTCATTTCTCTAAACAGGTCAAAAGGACAAGCAACAACAAAAAAACTCAAGACTGATGACCCCTGCATGTCTCAGTGCTATTAAACTACAACCACCCCATGGGGCAAATAGAATAGAACCCAGTAGAATCATGGGTAATGTAGTACATAATAATTCACTTTCTAAGAATGTCTGTATGTCCCACACAGAGTACAATTTATTGGTCCATGTAACACTTAGTGTGTGTGTGTGTGTGTGTGTGTGTGTATGAACGTTGTATGATGTGCATATGTCTTTGTGCACCTGTCACTGTGTAAACTTGTTCAAATGTTCCCTGTTCGTTCTGATGCCCATCAGAAGCTCCAGAGGCCCCTCCCCCTCTCCTTAGTCAGAGTCCGCTTCAGAGCTGGGGGGCGTGGTCATCACTTCCTCCTCTTCCTCAGACTCCTGAGAGAGCGAGAGAAAGAGTCTTCACTATGATAATCCCGTAATTTCATTTTAATGAATGCTTTGATCATAATCTATGAAAATGGCTACACAAATAAAGCTATTCCTGTTGTTGTCATAGTGACAGTGCAGTACCTTGCTCTTGGGTTTTCCTTTGGCTTTCTTGGCCTTCTTCCGTTCACCCTCAGACGAACTCTCCTCGCTGGAGATAAACTCTCTGCTCTTAAAACTGTCGTTCCCTCCTTGCTCCTTTTCTTTCTCTCCTCCGTCAGACCTCCTCTTCTTGCCTCCTGCCTTCTTGTCCTCCTTCTTGCCTCCTGCCTTCTTGCCCTCCCTGGTGGAGAAACGGAAAAGGGACATGTATGGTCAAAGACGGGCGGACGTTTGTGCGCGTGTTAAAAGCAGGGTTACAAGTGTGTGTTTTGAGCGCTTGTAAGTGTACCTGGTCGTGTGCGTATTTGATCTTCACGGGTGTGTGTGTGTGTGTCAGAGGAGGCTGGTGGGAGGAGCGGTAGGAGGACGGACTCATTGTAACGGATGGAATCAACGGAACGGCGTAAAACAGGTGGTTTCCGTATGTTTGAAACCATTCCATAGATTCCATTCCAGTTATTACAAGGAGTCCGTCCTCCTACCGCTCCTCCCACCAGCCTCCCCTGGTGTGTGTGTGTGTGTGGTCTCGTACTTCTTGGCGGGTGTAGAGGAGCCTCCACCGTTCTCTCTGTATTCCTTCATGGCTTTCTCATAGTTCTTCTTAGCCTCCTCTGCTTTCCTGTCCCACCCCTAGCAGAGAGACCCTTTGTTATCAATCTGTTTCCCTAAACAATGGTTTAAATACAGTTAGCTAGGATGATCATTATTGTATTCAAAATGCCCATGGAGCACAGCGGAGGGCACTCAACCAACATGAGTTGAGATGCAACCACAAAACTAGACCAGGTGCAACACTCACTCACTATTAAAAACATTGTTTTATTCAAGCAGCTACTACATTTAAAAGGTAATAAGTAGTTCCTCACCTCTTTGTCGTCCTTCCCTATCTGTTTCCACATCTCTCCGGCCTTCTTGGAGATCTCCGTGATTGAGATTCCGGGGTTTTCCGACTTGATGCGCTCGCGGCTGGAGTTGAGCCACAGCATGTAGGAACTCATCGGCCTCTTGGGGGCGTTGGTGTCCTTCTGCTTCTTCTAAAATACAGAGAGGGGGGGAAGAGAGAGAAACATGAGCACACACACTATTTAGGTGCCTCCAGAGGTCAATACGAAGGTATATTTATCTCTGATACAATAAACACACATTTTACTGTTCACGACTTACTCCGCCCCCCCCTCCCCTCTCACCTCTTTGCGTGGCTTCCTCTCCTTCCTCTCCTTCACTACTTTGGCCTTCTTTGCAGGTTTCTTCTTCTTTCCCTCGTCATCGGTGCCATCGCCTCCGCTGCCGCTGTCGCTCACTGACGCGTTACTGTCATACCTGAGAGAGAGAGAGAAATACTGTTAGAGAGAGAGAGAGGAACTGAAGTGGGTAATGGATGAAGGGGTAAAAACTCACTCCTCAGCAACATCACTCTCCTCCCCAGGGTTGAAAGACTCATCTAGTAAAAAAAGAGAAAAAAAACGATCACTAACACAGCTGCTGTTAGAAATTGAAACCTCTCCCAACAGCCAAACATCCCTATGACGTTTTTAAACCCATTAACGTATGAACGAGTCCCTTTGAGATCTCTTACTAACGAGGTCCTGACTGGCAACGGGAGCTGTCACTCAGCGGTCCGGCCACCCTATTGGCTGCGGGAGTCGTCACTCACCGGTCTCTTCGTCCGAGTCGTTGCTGCCGTCTCCCTCCTCTCTGATCTTGCCCTCAGCCTTCATCCTCTCCAGGTAGGCATCGTGCTGGTCTTCATCGGAGTCACTGTACTCGTTGTTCTTACTCTTCATGCCCTGTGGGGGGGGGGGGGGGGGGGAGCAGCAGAGTCAGACTACACTACCCATGATGCTCCAGCAAGGCCCTGCATCCATCTCTTCCCATGGACTGCAGGTTAAATTACAGGGGCTGTGTTCCAACACTTTACAATGGCTTCTTTTTCTTACCTCCTTACCTTTAGGACTACTCCTAGGAAAAAGTGAAACTAGGGAAGAAACTCAATTGCATTTAGTTTATTCCTCACATCCTCTCTTCGCCTCCCTCTCAAAACCCATTGTTCTCATCCAATGACTGTATATATGAATGGAAAAAGCCATCGATCACGTGACACCATTCGTTCCTATGTAAAGACTCAGTAGTGCACTGAAGCCAAACGGAGTGGGTTAAGATGGCGTCTCATAGAGACATAACATGCGCAGTTTGAGCTACTCCAGGAAGTGACGTTGCAGGCTAGCTCAGTGCTGTCCCCTCTCAGTTGAAGGCCAACCGGTGTAATGCAGTCTGCCATTAGCTACTAAAATGATCCTTATAACTACTGTGTGGGATTTAAAAAAATAATCGACTCAAGGACATACATCTGGTGTATTAGAAGTCATTTTTGGCACGATGATTGGTGATTGTTTTATTCACTATAATGGGGGATCGTGTTTTCTGCAAACAATGCCTGCAGTACAACGGTCAGCCTTGAACTCCACGGCTTCAATGAGAGGGTCATTCAGTCATTCTCCCCTGGATGAGGTCAGAGGTCACTCCCCGCTGACCTTTTAATCCAAGAGGCTTTGATGAGGCGAAGAGAGAGGACGCGAAGAATCAAGGAAACGCAATTGAGATTCTCCCTAGGTGAAAAGCTTAGAAGCTAGACCAACAGGAGGAAGTGGAGGACAGGCTCATTTGTAGTTCTTGACCATTCGGGTGACCCCAGGGTAGTCACTTTGTTACCATGGCAACTCCCACCCAGGGCAACGAAGTTGGCCGTTGACGGACAGAGCAGGCTATGTTTATATTACCAGAAAACATTATGGGTGAAAAATCAGGACTTCCTGTATCTGGTTTAGAGGACGTGTTTCGTCTTTCAGTTAACACACTGCAACACCTCAGGCAATACATTAGTCAAGACAACGCAGGCAACCAACCAAACACACACACACACTCTTTTTCACACACACACACACACACACACACTCTGACACATCTCTAGGTGTCTCAGCATAATCATAAACCGATTAGTAAATCATTTATGGCCATTCACAGCAACCAATCACCATGATTAGAATGGTAGCACCCTCCTCTTCCCCCATCCAACACACAGACACGCCCCCCTGCCCACCATGCGAGCAGTAACCACTACAAACCAAAAAACCAAGCCAACCCTCCCGAACCCCCGTAACCATACCAACCTTCTTCTTCAGGAGTACACAACAGACACACAAGAAAAGAGCGAAATCCGTCAATATTTCTTAAACGCATCTCGGAAGAGAGTTGAATGTATTTCCACCACAGTAAACATCTAAAGGTTACCTCCTTGAATCCTCTGTTCTTGATGTTGAGTTTCTTGGCGTTTACAAAGTCAAACAGCTTCCCGTACTCCTCCCTGTGACGGACGGAGAGAGGGGGGGGGGGGGGGAAACCTGTTCGTTAGGCAAAGAATCTACACGGTTGTGTGTCCGTTTCCAAGTCCCCCTCCATACCTCTCTATGCTGCTGAAGGTGAACTGGTTCCCCTGCTTGGTCTCCACCTCGAAGTCGAAGGAGCGCGTCGTGGTGGTTCCTCTGGCGAAATTGACACAGGAGATCTCCTCGAAGCGCAGGTGGACAGGCGGCTTATGCACGTAGATGAAACCCCTCTCCAGCGGGTAGAGCAAGCCGGACTGGGCCTTGTAGGAACATGTTATACACTGGGCCCCTGGCGTGTTCCTACAGGGGAGAGGAGGGGAGGGAGACTCAATTACGAAACGCACGACAAAGTGCTTTATGATAATATGGGTTTATAATGTAGACCTTACAAAAGAGGAACTGCTGGAAGCACAACGGGGTTTGAACTTTAGGGAGAGGAGGAACATTGGTGTGTGTTTGCGAGTGCTTCCGCAAGCGCGTGTTTTTTTTTTTTACCCCTGGAAGTTTCCGGGCACGGTGATCTTCCTGTTGACCAGAGCCTTCATCACTCTGCTGACCATCTCATAGAGAGAACCTGACATGTTCTTACTGAGCTTCCCTTCATAACGCTTCTCCACCTCCTCCCTACGGAAAAAAGAGGAGGGAGAGGAGGGATGGTAGAGGGAGAAAGAAGGGAAGGGGGGGGCGCAAAGAGAGAGGGGGAGAGAAACAGAAATTGGACCACCCGACAATACGAGTTAATTGTTCCTCTCCCATGTGCTGTCGAGCTGCTGTTGTTTATTTCTCCCACTCACTCGCTCATGTTGAGGGTGAGGCGGAGCTCCTCCTCCTTAGAGAAGAGCAGGATGAGGAAGTGGTAACGGGTCTGTCCCTGCTTGATGGGCGGGTCCAGACTGATCTATAGACGGAGGGAGGGAATGGTTACGAATCGAAGAGGCTGACACGGCGTTTGACGTGAGCACGACTGCATTCACACTGTATTGTCCACGCGTTTGGTGCCGGACACAACTTAATACAGTCTACTGTCAAGCACTCACCTCAATCAAACACACACACACAACACTTACCACAAAGAACATCTGTCTCTGGTCCTTGTGTGGTAGCAGGAAGAGACGCAGCACGGTGGTGTAGGGGATCTTGTAGTCAAACGTCTTACCGTGGAGGTGGAGGAAGGCGGGGTAGATGAGGATATCATACCTGACACACAGAGAGAGAAGAAAGTCGGTGAACGAGGGCAAGAAAGAGAGGAAGACCTGTGATCATAGTAGGTGTTTGTCTTGTAGTGGTAGTGCTGAGCGACTAAGTGAAATTTTGTTTTTTGGACGGTTATTAAACAACGAATCGACCGACGTTGGTTGAATTACTTGAATTCCAAGTTTAAAAAAATAATAATAATGTATTCCAACTCGCCGTTTCTCTAGAGAGAAATCAAATCATTCACGAGAGAAATCAATTCAAGAACTGTATGGGACTGAAGGGAGTTTAATTTTCCCTAAGCAAATATTTAAACTAGTTCGGCACAGAAATGTGGTAATTAACTACAATGGCCATAACTCACGGCACCCGTTTTTTCCAGAGAGGAAGAGGAGAAGCGAGAGGTTTCACTCTCACCAGAATCTGTCCAAAATAAGCCCAAGGCGTTTTGGACCTAAGCTTGTTGCCTTTGGGACAACGACTCCCATTGTTAGGGCGGAGACATGAGTATCTCCTCATTATATTCAGATCTCTGGACAGATACACGTTTACACCTGCTACGTTATGTTAGATATACACAGACCGTATGAGAGAGGAATGTACACAACACAATGAGGAGAGAGACAGAACTTCCTGAACAGTCTATCTTATCTACTTTGAAGAACTAGTAGGATGACTGAAGACAGTACAGTATGGAGGAGAACATAATGTTAGATGGCCTGGCTGGCTGACTGCTCCTGGCTGACTGCTCCTGGCTGAGCAGAGAAAGAGATGAGGACGTCAAGGAATGAGAAATAATAAAGTCATCAAATAAAAACTAAGTAATAAACACAACTGAAATATTCTATTTCATAGTCATTTCACACCCAAAGTGGACTTGACCGAGACAATGGAAGTGTTTTGGCATTTGACTGTTAACTATTTTAGGTTTTGGAATTTCCATTAAAATCATTGTAATGTCCTTATTTCATAACGCATTTAAATAAAAAAACGAAAACTGTGATTATTGTGTTATAATCAAAAAGCATGAATGGCTCAGCTCTACTTGTCCGTGGTAGTTAGTACGTGGAAGGGGGAGCGTATTAAGCCAGGTGAACAATTTGCGGATCAACCTGATAAACGTAGAGTAACACTATATAAAATAATGACGGATAATACTGATGAATGCTGGTTCATGGTGCTGATGTCACAGTACCTGCCCCTGGGTGTGAGGCACTGCAGCTCTTTGAAGACACACACAGCATCTCCAGTAGCCTGTATCACATCTGCCTTAGACAGCACGTTCGCGGCAAACGCCTGACAGGAAGGAAGGAAGGAAGGAAGGAAGGAAGGAAGGAAGGAAGGAAGGAAGGAAGGAAGGAAGGAAGAAGGAAGGAAGGAAGGAAGGAAGGGTTTAAACAGGATTAACATTAATCACTGCATCATTGATGTTGCTGTGAAAATAACTGTTTCTGAGTACAGAACAGCTGTAGTGGTAGCGCCATCTGCTGGGGTAAAGCCAGTAAGGCACCGATGACCACCATTCAACCAGTGGCAGTACAGAGTGGTTGTTAAGTTAGTTCTCTCCCTGGTACAGGTCCGGTAGTATAGCGTGGGTTACCTCCACGGGGTCTGCCCCCTCGTCTGCGGGGCCAGGGGGGACGTAGAAACGGACCTCCATGAGAGAGACCTCAGCGTCATCGTTCTGGTGGAACTCCAGCGTCACCTCGTTCTTCCCTGTGGCACACTGGGACACGCTGGCCAGGGGGATCTCAAACACAGAGCTATCATTCACATCAAACGACAACAATGGACCTGCGGAGGGCGGGGGGGGGGTTAAAGACTACAGCTCCCACAACGCACCTCAACATAGCTGGAGAAATGCTACAACGAACGCTTCAAGAGAGATCCAGAGAGATTAAAAATATGGTTACGAAAACATCCAAGAGGGAACTATATAAGGACTAGATCCTCTGCTGGTGTGACGGGCGTTTAGAGTTTTAGAGGGTGTTGTTTACCAGAGAATTTAGCAGTGCCCCAGTTCCAGCCCTTCACACACATGTCCTTCTCTGTCAGCTCCACCTTGTAGTTGGCCTTGAAGAACTCCGAGATCCTCTCATAATCCTGCAGAGGGAGATGTGTGGGGGGGAGAGAGAGGAGATGTGTGGCGGGGGGGAGGAGATGTGTGGCGGGGGGAGAGAGAGGAGATGTGTGGCGGGGGGGGGAGGAGATGTGTGGCGGGGGGGGAGAGGAGATGTGTGGCGGGGGGGAGAGGAGATGTGTGGCGGGGGGAGAGGAGATGTGTGGCGGGGGGGAGAGGGGATGTGTGGCGGGGGGGAGGAGATGTGTGGCGGGGGGGGAGAGGAGATGTGTGGCGGGGGGAGAGGAGATGTGTGGCGGGGGGGAGAGGAGATGTGTGGCGGGGGGGAGAGGAGATGTGTGGCGGGGGGGAGAGGAGATGTGTGGCGGGGGGGAGAGGAGATGTGTGGCGGGGGGGAGAGGAGATGTGTGGCGGGGGGGAGAGGAGATGTGTGGCGGGGGGGAGAGGAGATGTGTGGCGGGGGGGAGAGGAGATGTGTGGCGGGGGGGAGAGGAGATGTGTGGCGGGGGGAGAGGAGATGTGTGGCGGGGGGAGAGGAGATGTGTGGCGGGGGGAGAGGAGATGTGTGGCGGGGGGAGAGGAGATGTGTGGCGGGGGGGAGAGGAGATGTGTGGCGGGGGGAGAGGAGATGTGTGGCGGGGGGAGAGGAGATGTGTGGCGGGGGGAGAGGAGATGTGTGGCGGGGGGGGAGAGGAGGATGTGTGGCGGGGGGGGAGGAGATGTGTGGCGGGGGGGGAGAGGAGATGTGTGGCGGGGGGGAGAGGAGATGTGTGGCGGGGGGGAGAGGAGATGTGTGGCGGGGGGAGAGGAGATGTGTGGCGGGGGGGAGAGGAGATGTGTGGCGGGGGGGAGAGGAGATGTGTGGCGGGGGGAGAGGAGATGTGTGGCGGGGGGGAGAGGAGATGTGTGGCGGGGGGGAGAGGAGATGTGTGGCGGGGGGGAGAGGAGATGTGTGGCGGGGGGGAGAGGAGATGTGTGGCGGGGGGAGAGGAGATGTGTGGCGGGGGGGAGAGGAGATGTGTGGCGGGGGGGAGAGGAGATGTGTGGCGGGGGGGAGAGGAGATGTGTGGCGGGGGGAGAGGAGATGTGTGGCGGGGGGGAGAGGAGATGTGTGGCGGGGGGGAGAGGAGATGTGTGGCGGGGGGAGAGGAGATGTGTGGCGGGGGGAGAGGAGATGTGTGGCGGGGGGGAGAGGAGATGTGTGGCGGGGGGAGAGGAGATGTGTGGCGGGGGGAGAGGAGATGTGTGGCGGGGGGAGAGGAGAGAGGAGATGTGTGGCGGGGGGGAGAGGAGAGAGGAGATGTGTGGCGGGGGGAGAGGAGATGTGTGGCGGGGGGAGAGGAGATGTGTGGCGGGGGGAGAGGAGATGTGTGGCGGGGGGAGAGGAGATGTGTGGCGGGGGGAGAGGAGATGTGTGGCGGGGGGGAGAGGAGATGTGTGGCGGGGGGAGAGGAGATGTGTGGCGGGGGGGAAAGAGAGGAAGAGAGAACGTGAAAGAAGAAAAACTGAGTAGAAAGATGTTCTCAGTTAAATCCTTAATGCCCCACTAGTCTGAAAAACAAAAAAACACACCCCCTTTCCTCCCCCTCTCCCTTCCTCCCCCTTGATGAGGGGGCTAATTCATCAAAGCTCAATTATGGCCCCTCCTGACGCTCGGCCCCCTGGGACGCTGGAGGTGAATGTAATCCGTCCACTCCCTCCCTCTCTGCCGCTTACAATCAGCCTGTTTATTTATCCTGCAGGCCCGATTAGAGCTGGGGCACACAGACACACACACACCTCAACCACTTCCACATGTGTGTGAAGGACAGAGTGTGTGTGTGTGAGAGAGAGAGGAAAAAGAGTGTGTGGGAAAGAGAGTTTATGCACCTGGGTATCAGCTTGTCTGTTGGGTTATTAGAGTGTGTGTGTGTGTGTGTGTGTGTGTGTGTTGGTTGGACGGCGAAAGAGACTATACGCCAAGCTGTGTGTGTATAGAATATCAGATCAGTGTGTTGACAGCATCTGTACGTGTGTTTGTGAAGATGTATGAAGGCATTGTGTTTGTATGTGACAGGACATGTATACAGATCTAAGTGTGTTTCCATTTCAGACTATATACTGGATATAAATCTGTGTGTCTGTATAATGACTGGCCTGTAACTGTGTAAAGACAAACACATCAGTGTGTGTGTGTGTGTGTGTGTGTTCCTGCTGTCCTCATCAGCCCCTGTGTTAAGAGCGCCGTCTCTCATTAGAGCTTTGGCAGAGTCAGGTTGCTTACCTCACTCAAACAACCATAATAACACTCATCCCAGCCTTCCCATCCACTATCCACACAATCAATATATGCATATGCACAAAACACCAAACAGTCCCAATCCTCCACCCCATAGTTGTTCCATTCCACCACCCCTCTTCCTCGCCCCCTAACTAGGGCAGCTCACCATTTGCCCAGCGGTGTCCGGGTTAGGGTTTGGCCCGGCGAAGACCGTCATTGTAAATACGAATGTTCTTAACTGACTTGCCTAGCTAAATAAGAAAAAGAAAAAATGAATATGATGCTGCCATAGGATCTTCCCACCAGGGTGCTATGCATTAGCAGACACCATAGCAAAGTATTTTGCAACAGAAAACAAAAACAAGCACTTCTCATTGGACAAGATCGTCCCTCCCCGTGTTGGCCCCGGCTTTGTTTCCGTTTTGTGCCTAGTGAATACAACCCAGTTATGGCTAACACCGTCGAGTCCTGATCAATACAAAGCCAACTCCGTTAAAGAGCGGTGCGCTTCACAAGTAGTACCAAATTAGCAAACAGATGGCTCGTGATACGTGGACTTCACAACTCGCCAGTGCACTGCACCACTCCTAAATCCAATAAATGACCATTACTTTTTGAGAACAGACATTCAAAGCATTGAGTACGCATGGGGAGTGGGGCTGAGGTGGTGTTTAACCAGTGGAACATGATATAGAAGGTAAACGCATCAAACTGACAGGCTGGCCACTCCACTAACCTATGTTTGAATTCCTCACCAGTGACAGTGTGCAGGATAATAAACAATGACATCATTGTCTGAACCACCACAGTCAGAAGAAACCATTTTCAAATACACACTGATTAACCTCAGGAGACCAGCCTTCCTTCTCTCCCTCTCCTGCAGCACTGGTAAGGTTAGATCATACACACATACACGCGCACTCACACACATCCCCTCTTGCACTCACTCAACCGGGCACACAACCTGAGGAACAGATCAACAAATGTATCTAAAAACTCACCCGACACCTACCCACGGAACTCTCACGAAGAAACACACCACCACAGCAGACAGACAATCACAAACATTTTCAAACAAATTCTCTCAGTCGTTCACACACACACACACCACTGCCTCACCGTGTCTCTGAAGCCATCATATTTGTAGACATGTCCGGAGCTGGTGGCCAGCTTGATGCCGTGTCCCAGGCATACACGCCTCCACGTGGCCTGAGACAGCTCTGCTGCCGGGATGTTGTCCACCTTCCCCGTCTTACTGCTCTTATACACCAAGTTCTGCTTACTGAACCTCAGACGACCGTCGTTCTGCGGGGAGTCACCACTCACACATAAATACACTTAGGCTATTGTTACAGCCAAACTTGATAGTAGGTAGATGCTGAGTTTCGGTTGGTTCCCGTTTGTGGTCATTTATTTGTACATCAATTACAACACGGTTCCTTCCAGCATTAGGGAACACAATAAAAACATTAGCTGACATGGGCCTTTATAACAAGATATATATATCTATATCTATCTATATAGGCTCTCTATGGTGCGCAATGACTAACAGGACAAGAGGAACTGATGATGCACTACCCAATTAGGCGGGAGGGTGACCCCCCAAGCACCCCGCAGTTTGGGAACCACTGATTTACACTACCAGATTTTCAAAGCAAAGACTTCACTCTATGGTCCTTTAAAGCCTACCTTTGTCAAATAGTGTGTGCTATTGCTTGCAAATAAACAAATGTGACTGGGTGCCAAAATAAGAAATTAAGTCTGCTTCATGTTTTGTTTCCTTCCTTCCTGGTATCTGATACTGGTATCATGACAACCTTAATATACATGCTACCCATGTGTACTTCAATCCTGATCTAGGAGACCCACAAGGCGTGGAGACCCACAGGCATGTGTTCTACTTTCATCCTAGACAGGATTCATCTAAGTACTGGGCTACAACAAAAGCCTACACAGCATGGGGCTCTCCGGGACCTGGTTAGTTAAGACACTGATGGTAGATGGCATGATGAGGTAAACTAACTACTGACCCAGGACCCCTTGGATTCCTGGTAGATCTCGTTGAACTCAAGCGTGTCTCCCATCTCTGCCTCCACAAGAAGTGATGTTCAACTGAGTACACAGAATAAAACAATGTCAAAAAATGTGTTAGCGACGTTATTCATTTGCAGAGGAGCCCAAGTTGTAATAGCTAACTAGCTAGGTAGCAAGCTAATTCCTTTGAGAGTCAACATGTGAGTCTGTTGACATTTCATTTACTATAGAGCTAACTTAGCGTAAAGTCAAAACATGTAGTTAGGCTAGCTTGCCAATAACAACAACCATGTAAATATTTAGCTAGCCAAGTTAGCAACAAGTGACAACTCAATGCGGGTATAAAAGCTTAGTATTGAGAGAACAACAATATGCAAATTGTAGCTAGCTAGCTGCTTTCTTTGTGGCAAGAACATGCCGATACTAGCTATTTAGCTACCATAGTTTGCTGGCCATTCTTAGCGATGTGGCTAGTAAATGGATGCCAGTGTGGCTAGCATGTTAACGTTAGCTGGCTAGTGATTATGTGGCGTTTCTTCGTTAGCTATTTAACTCCAATGGGTCAATAGTAACTAGGCCAATGTTACTGGTCTCATCTGTTTGGTTTTATACACATCTACTTAGAATCCGCTACCTTTCTCCCTCAATAAAACGAACAAACGTGATGTCTTACTGTCAACGTGATGAGGAGACCTCTCTGTTTCCCGCGTGAAGCATCAGCCCACGAGCCGACGTCACCGGAAATAATCCGTACTAGTTTTGAATTCACTTCCGTTTCCTTCTAATTTCCAGAAAGTAACACTTTTTCAAAGGTGTAGGACCTACACCTACTCGTGTAGGTCTTTCGTCTGACACTCACATAAACAACTTGGCCTACAAGTAGGTGAGAATTGTTTAATACGAATGAGTTTAGCTCGGCCTACTTGTCTCCTGTTATGAAATTCAAATAAACCTCTCATAGTTGTCAGAACTGCATGCAATAACTGCTCACCCCCACTAAGGGGTGCACGCAGCAGCCTGTTGTTAAATGATGCGTGAGAGGTTCTCCAATTGAATTGCTCATTTGTGACGATGGATGGTGATGAAACTACAAGACTCCCCACCAGTCCTGTCCAATATAGCCTACTGTACTACTTTGGCACAGGAATTACGCTAATAGGTTACTGAAATCCTGTAAAAAGCTTTGTAAAATCCTGTTGCCTTGTTCCAATATCAACATACCATGACTACTACTATGAGCAGACGCACATCAATGTTTTGACAATAATTAAATATTAGTTTTGCAATTGTTAGATTTAACATATTATTCTCTCTCTCTCTGTCTCTCTCTCCATTCAATTTCAATTTAAGGGCTTTATTGGCAAGGGAAACATATGTTTACATTGCCAAAGCAAGTGAAATAGATCATAAACAAAAGATAAATTAACAATAGAAAATTAACAGTAAACATTACACTCACATTTCAAATGTCATATTATGTACCAAAGGGAAAATAAATCAACATAAATATAGGTTGTATTTACAATGGGGTTTGTTCTTTGTTCTTGGGCTCCCGAGTGGCGCAGCGGTCTAAGGCAGTGCATCTTGGTGCTAGAGGCGTCACTACAGACACCCTGGTTTGATTCCAGGCTGTATCACAACCGGCCGTGATTGGGAGTTCCATAGGGCAGTGCACAATTGGCCCAACGTAGGCCGTCATTGTAAATAAGAATTTGTTCTTAACTGACTTGCCTACTTAAATAAAAGTACAATTTAAATAAAATCACTGGTTGCCCTTTTCTTGTGGCAACAGGTCACAAATCTTGCTGCTGTGTTGGCACACTGTGGCATTAAACTCCCAATAGATATGGGAGTTTATCAAAAATTGATTTGTTTTCAAATTCTTTGTGGGTCTGTGTAATTTGAGGGAAATATGTGTCTCTAATATGGACATACATTTAGCAGGAGGTTAGGAAGTAAGTGCAGCTCAGTTTCCACCTCATGTTGTGGGCAGTGTGCACTTAGCCTCTCTCTCTCTCTCTCTCTCTCTCTCTCTCTCTCTCTCTCTCTCTCTCTCTCTATCCCTCTCTCTCTCTCTCTCTCTCTCAATTCATTCATTCTCTCTCTCTCTCTCTCTCTCTCTCTCTCTCTCAATTCATTCATTCTCTCTCTCTCTTTCTCTCTCTCTCTCTCTCGCACACACACACACACACACACACACACACACACACACACACACACACACACACACACATCAAACGCAGACCACACTATGGGTACACAATGGCACATGTTGACTGACAGGTGGAGGTGAGAGAAGGAGATCAGACTAATCTAACTCAATAAAGCTAATGCCAATTGAATGAATATAACACAAAGGGGAAAGTTAGGAGTGGGGCAGGCAAACATTCACATAGGCTAACACACGCACACCTAAATACACAATGACCACACACATACAAACGCATCAGGCTCTATTCATAGAGCCTGTTCACTCAACTTCAATTCAAATAGACTGTTTTAATTCGCTGAGGTAAGCCTATATGCCATTGACATAGGCTAACATGTACAAATATCCTGATGAAGCATGAAACGAATGAAATAACAATATGTTTGATGAAAAGGAAGAATCACAGAGATAGAAATTAGTTGTGACAAGTTCGAGTCTCGTGCTTCCAACGACTCCTTCAAGTTTAGCCGATGCGTCAACTTGGTGAATCACCAGGAGAATAACTAAAGAAAGGAGGGAAAGGATGGGAGGGGGGAAAGGAGGGGGGCAGAAAAACTTTCGCCCTCCTTACAAAAACCCTCCGCCGTCAGTCAGTCTGTCACACAGACCACACACCCGTCAAGTCTGCGGACCGTCAAAGTCAGCCAGGCGGATTTGGTGCGCACACCTCGGCTTTTATCAACAGCGACCCACCGGTAGAATTCGGTGTTGGCGATGTTTTTGATCAATTCACAAATGTTTAATTAGAGAGAGTGTAAAGTTCCATGGACATAGGATTCAGAATGTTTTTTTTCAAGAGAAGATACTTCAAGTTAGACTAATCAAGGAACAATTTAAGTTTATGGAGAAAAGTTTTGAAAAGGTTAAATCAACAAAAGAGATACGAATTCATCATTACGCAATTAGTCCAGTAGTCTTTGGAGAAAGTCTTGCTGATTTAATCAGTGCGCGCCGAAAGGAAATAAAGGATATTGCGAAAATTAAAAATGCATTTTGAAGGTAAGTCCCAGTAAGAATTATCACGGGTAAATATTTTCCACAATAACATTCTTATAAAAATTTGTATTTATTTATTATAATGATTATTATTATAATTCGTATAGTAATGGTTATTATTATGGGATATTTAATATTTGAATATCCTGAACCGATGGCTTTTACAAATTAATATTTTACAAGGCATACCAGTGGCATTTCTGTTATTTGATAATTTTTTGATTATTCACAGTAGAGGTTCCCAGTTAGTTGTATATTTTGGATAATAATAACATGATGAACAAGGGGAATTTGCACCTCGTTTGCTGCACCACTTTTCTCAAACTTCTAATTCAATTTCAATAGATATGAATCGTGAATATTTTTAGATAAGTGTAGAAATCCCTCCTCAAATATAGAAATTTGTAATAACATAACCATATTCACAAGACAACAAAATACTTATAACACATTTATATGACAATACAGAATCATTATAGTAGGTTAACTTTTGTCTACAGATATCACAAACAAAATACAATGACCTCCAAAGAAATGCTATAATGGCACATTGTACATTTTGATACAAAAAAATTGAACAAATACTGAGATAAAATGTGTGGCCCCTTTTATAGACGTGACATATCTATATCAAAACATATACAATTTTCGCTTAGAAAACGTCCTTGTTCTATTTAAAAAGGAAGTTACAGTGTAGGACATTAAGGAGGTAATTTGATCTGAATGTAAGTTTTTACAAGTTTGTAGAAATGAGTTCTAGTGTGTCTGTGTGTGTGTGTGTGTGTGTGCGTGCGTGAATGGAAAGTTTCCTTCATTGTAAAAAATGGCTTGGGTTGAGAGGGGTCAGGGGCAGCTAAAGCCCTTGTCTAGTTAGCTGTCACTGATATGAGAAAGTACATGATTCACGTTAGTCAGGGTGTGAGAACACACACACACACACACCTGCCCCTTGGGACAGCTTGTGCGGCTGCTGTTCCATGTCTGTGAAAGGGGGAAATGGAAAGGGAGGTGAAACATTGTGTGACGAAATGATGCTATAAGCATTAAAACAAAAGAATAGTAGGCTGAAGAAGACCCCCCCCCCCCTTCTCTCTCTGTCTCTCTCCCTCTTTCCCTCTCATTCTCCCTCCCTCCCTCCCTCCCTCCCACACTTTCAGGTGGTCTTCAATAAAGAGTGGTTAAAATAACTACCCCCCCATACAACTCATTCAATATCACTTTATTAACTAAAGCACTTGAAACAAACTCAAGTTGTCTCAGATACTTTGAGCAAACAAAGAATATAAACCATAACTTCAAAAAACAAAACATATTGCCTTTGACCTCTCTCTCTCTCTCTCTCTCTCTCTCTCTCTCTCTCAATTCCAATTTAAGGGTCTTTATTGGCATGGGAAACATATTTACATTGCCAAAGCAAGTGAAATAGATCATCTCTTGCTCTCTCTCTCTCTTCCTCTCTCCCTTTTTCTCTCTCTGACACACACACACACTTCATATTATGGCTGTAAGGGTCAATTAGTGTCGGGGCTTTAGATAACAGTGTTTGTGTCCGTGCGCTGTGACACCAGAGCATAGCCACTCTTTTCAATGGCTCAAACCCACGCCTGGATCTAGAGCAAAGAGAGGAATACAAGAGAAAGCAGAGAGAAAGAGAGAAGGAAAGAGGGATGAAAGAGATTGAGAGAGATTGACCCTTAACATCCTTTACTCAACCCCATCCTTGACTCTTTGTGTGTGAGAGAGGGAGAGATAAAAAGAGAGTGAGAGAAGGAAAGAGATTGAAAGAGATTGAGTAAGAGAAGGAGAAAGTGGTGTTGCAGGGTTAATGCAGTACAGATTCCCTATTGACAGGAGTTAGCAGCACCCAGAGGGAAAGAGAGAGAGGGAAAGAGCGAGGGAGAGGGGGAATGATATAAAATGAGTTGGTCACGCTTTGAACAGTTACACATGCTGTTTACATTTTTCCCAAATTAACATGGCCCCTCGCTTCACCAAACGCCCTTACCATCTCTCTCTCTCTCTCTCTCTCTCTCTCTCTCTCTCTCTCTCTCTCTCTCTCTCTTTCTTTCTTTCTTTCTTTCTCTCTCTCTCTCTCTCTCTGCCTTTCCCATACTCTCTCTTATCCAAGTCCCTTTGCTCCCTCTCTTCCTCTCTGTTTCTCTCTACCTCCCTCTCTTTATGTCTGTCTGTCTCTCACTGTCTCCTTCAGGACCCCCATCCCTCCTCCTTCCTCTCCTCTCCCCCTTCTCTGATTTTCTAAAGCAGAGACAGACCGGATAAATTGAATGGAAGGCTCTTGTATGTTGTTTTTTTTTTGCTTATTTATTTTTTAAGAGTAAGCCGGGGGTGGGGAGTTAGGCGGAGCAGGGGGAGGTAAATTAGAAACCGAAGTCTGAACGTCTGAAACTCTGAAAAAAGGAAGGAAGAATGCAAAGAGGTAGATGGAAGGGATGAGGGAAGCAAATTAGAGAAAGAAAGAGAGGAAGGCAATTAGGTATAGAAGAAAGGAGAACTGAAATAGAAGAGGGAGGTTTGAGGGTTCAAAGAGGGAAAGAACGAGAGGGACCAATAAGTGGACATGGAAGGAAAGAAAGAGACAGAGAGGAAGCTAATATTGATCGTTAACGGTGGATGGAAAACTGAGAACGAACAGAGTGTAATAAAAACAACAGTAAGAACAATTAAAGGCAGATTTCTCTTGGAAGGAGAATAAGAGAGGGAATAAACACATGCAGGTTGGCTTTTATTGTCATGAATCTTGCCAGAGAAATCTGTCACAAGCTGGTGTAACAGATGTGATCATACTTCGTAAATCTCTTGCGTAGTTTTTAAATAAAGGAATACCCAGCCAGCGGTCCCAGTTGATTGGTGTTTATTTTAATGATAGACACAAGGAAGCACACTAGATGTGGAGGACAACAGTATGTTGATGGCTGTAGATTCGTCTGTTAGAATGGAAATAACTGTGAATTAGCAGGGAGCTAATGCGACCATTACAAGTAGATCATGCTAGCTAACTCGCATACAACATACAAAAGCACATCACAGGATGCCCCAAATATCTAACAGGTACCGTACACCTATATATGCACATCAGGACATGTACTGTACATAGTCAACTCGTACATGTTATACATATGAAAATAGAATCTAGTGTTTCAGAACGCCACCTACCGCTTGCTTATCAATATCAGACTGGGAAGAATTGACGTTCGCAATCTCCCCCTATCTGCAAGTGTAACCAATTGTATAACACCTTTTATTTTTCATTTTATTTTATTTTTCAACTTTATTTAACTATGCAAGTCAGTTAAAACCTCTTAAGGATCTGACCCTTTTTTTTTTCTTCAATTTTCTAACACATTTGTATTTACAATGACGGCCTACCAAGAGGCAAAAGGCCTCTTGCGGGGACGGGGGCTGAGATAAAAATAAAAAAATAAAAAAATGTAGGACAAAACACACATCATGACAAGAGAGACACCACAACACTACATAAAGAGAGACCTAAGACAATCACATAACATGGCAGCAACAACCTGTTTGATATGTAAATTCAACAAACCAATAAGAATACATAAATATGAAATACATATTTCCGCAGAGTCCATAATGCCTAACCCTAACCTTAAATTAAGACTAAAATAACTAATTTGAGTTTTCATGAATCTTTACGATATAGCCAATTTTGACTTTTCAGCTGGCTTTCTATCAGAAATCGCTTAGATCTGCCTCCAGGGCAAGATTCATGACAATAAACGTCAACCTGCTAAACAAATGGAGAGAAAAAGAAAGAAAAACAATCAGAAAGAGAGAAAGAGAGAAACTCAATTATAAAAAAGCGAGCACATAGAGTTTGTTGGAAGCAATAAATATTGAGGTTTTTGTTGTAAACCTAAAATGGCATTGTATATTTTATTCCTCTCTTTATTTCCCCTTTGTTTTTCTGTCATTGATGTTCTTTGGCAATCCAGGATGCATTCCATGCCAAGTAGATCAAGTAGAATTTCAATATGAACTCCAAGAAGATATCTCCAGGGATAAGAGATGGGGAGAGGGTGTGTGTGTGTGTGTGTGTGTGTGTGTGTGTGTGTGTGTGTGTGTGTGTGTGTGTGTGTGTGTGTGTGTGTGTGTGTGTGTGTGTGTGTGTGTGTGTGTGTGTGTGTGTGTGTGTATGCGTGCATATGCATGTGTGTGTGCGTCAACATGTGTGTGTGAGTGTGTGCATATGCCCACGCACATGTACAGTGCCTTCAGAAACTCCCCACATCCCTTGACTTTTCCCACATTTTGTTGTATTACAGCCTGAATTTGAAATGTATTAAATGTAGATTTTTTTGTCACACATTACCTCATAAAGTGGAATTATGTTTTTTTTTTAAATTTTAAACAAATTAAATGCTGAAATCTCTCGAGTCAATAATTATTCAACCCCTTTTCTATGGCAAGCTTAAATAAGTTCAGGAGTAAACATGTGCTTAGCAAGTCACATAATAAGTTGCTTAGCATAATAGTGTTTAACATGATTTTTGATTGACTACCTAATTTCTGTACCCCACACATACAATTATGTGTAAGGTCCCTCAGTCGAGCAGTGAATTTCAAACAGAGATTCAACTACAAAGACCAGGGAGGTTTTACAATGCCTCGCAAAGAAGAGCACCTATTGGCTGATGGGTAAAAATGTAAATAGCAGACATTGAATATCGCTCTGAGCATGGTGAAGTTATTAATTACACATTGGATGGTGTATCAATACACCCAGTCACTACAAAGATACAGGCGTCCTTCCTAACTCAGTCACCGGAGAGGAAGGAAACCGTTCAGGGATTTCACCATGAGGCCAATGGTGACTTTGAAGCAGTGACAGAGTTTAATGGCTGTGATAGGAGAAAACTGATGATGGGTCAACAACATTGTAGTTACTCCACAATACTAACCTAATTGACAGAGTGAGAAGAAAGAAGCCTGTACAGAATGCAAATATTTCAAACATGCATCCTGTTTGCAGTAAGGCACTCAAGTAAAACTGCAAAAAATGTGGCAAAGCAAGTCACTTTTTGTCCTGATTGCAAAGTGTTATGTTTGTGGCAAATCCAATGCACCACATTAAGGAGTACTGCTCCTTATATTTTTAAGCATAGTGGTGGCTGCATCATGTTACGGATATGCCTGTAATTGTTAAGGACCATGGAGCTTTTCAGGATTAAAAACAAATGGAATGGAGCTAAGCGCAGGCAAAATCCTAGAGGAATACCTGGTTCAGACTGCTTTCCACCAGACACTAAGGACAATAACTAAAACACAAGGCCAAATCTACACTGTGGTTGCTTACCAAGAAGACAGTGAAGGTTCCTGAGTGACCGAGTTACAATTTTGACTTAAATCTGATTTCAAATCTATGGCAAGACTTGAAAATGGTTGTCTAGAAATGATCAACAACCATTTTGACAGAGCTTGAAGAATTTTGAAAAGAGTAATAGTAAAATATTGTACAATCCAGGTGTGCAAAGCTCTTAGAGACTTACCCAGAAAGACTCACAGCTGTAATCTCTGCCAAAAATGTGAACGTGTATTGACTAAGGGGTGTGAATACTTATGTAAACAAGATATTTCATTTTCAATAAATTTGCTGACATTTCTAAAAGCATGTTTTCACTTTGTCATTATGGGGTACTGTGTGTAGATGGGAGAGAGAAACAAATCAATTTAATCCATTTTGAATGCAGGCAGTAACACAACAAAATGTGGAATAAGTGAAATGGTATGATTACTTTCTAAAGGCACTGCACATGGGTTTCAAAAGATGGGTGCATTGGTCCTTGTGTGTGTTCGTGTGTCCATGTGTGTGCATATGTGATGTGTGTGTGTGTGTGTGTTGAGTTAGTAAAGGAATGCACGTTTGATTAAGTACAGACTGCACATAAATCTGTGCTCTTAACTGTACGCAGGCACACAACATCGACCCTGACCCTGGCTACCCCTCCCCCTCCCTCCCTGCGGCCTATACGCATGTTACTGTCCAGCCAGCCAGGGTACCATTGTGTGTGTGTGTGTGTGTGTGTGTGTGTGTGTGTGTGTGTGTGTGTGTGTGTGTGTGTGTGTGTGTGTGTGTGTGTGTGTGTGTGTGTGTGTGTGTGTGTGTGTGCGTGCACAAAACTGCCTTATTTTATGGTGAAATAGACTTTTCCTCAGGTACTAAATCAGGATTTCAGGATTGATAGAACAGAATAGAACAGAATAGAATAGAACATAATAGAACAGAACATAATTAACATAATAGAATTTAACAAATAGAACAGAATAGAACAGAATAGAACAGAATAGAACAGAACATAATAGAACAGAATAGAATTTAACAGAATAGAACACAATAGAACAGAATAGAACAGAATTTAACAGAATAGAACAGAATAGAATTTAAGAGAATAGAACAGAATAGAACAGAACAGAACAGAATAGAAAAGAATTGAACAGAATAGAACAGAATAGAATTTAACAGAATAGAACAGAATTGAACAGAATAGAATAGAACAGAATTTAACAGAATAGAACAGAATAGAACAGAATAGAACAGAACAGAATTGAACAGAATAGAACAGAACAGAATAGAAAATACCAGAATATAACAGAATCGAATCGAACAGAACAGAATATAGAAAGTCCTGTTGAATATGTCTGAGATGTGTATAATCCATTATAGCATGGACCCATGCTTCGCCGTGCCTCGGTCCCTGCCCGTCTGGTATATGTTAGCCAGATGACAGTAAATATGCTAACCAGCAAGCGCAGGACAGCCTTCCATCCAGTCCTATGTGATCTAATGTCATCATACATATAGCTGATTGCATGTCCACGAAGACCGGCCCCTGTGCCCTGACTTTAAACTTTGAACCCTAACCCCAATCTTGAATCCCAACCGACCCCAGACTTGAAACCATGAGTGAAACCTCAACGCTTAACTTCATATCAAGTCCCATAAACGTTGTCTTACAGCTGGCAGCCATAAGATTGTGCAACGTTTTAAATGTAGATCCGCGATCAAACGATAGATCAAGATAGATCAATCTAACACGATTTAGAGAATGGAGAACTGTGTAGGCACACACACACACACACACACACACACACACAAAGATCATGAGGAATCCTGTGTTGCTGTAATATAATTTCCCCTGTGAGAATGTTCTGGCTTCACGCTGGCCTGTGGAGTGTGTTCCTAGTGTTCTTACTGCCAGGTACTGCTCCCTGCTCCCTGAACAGAAGACTGAGGGCTTTGGCTGTAGGTTATCATAACCTTTATCATCCACAGTAAAATTCTCATTCTACAGAAGACGCCTCTGCATCAAAATGGCATTCGGTCAGACTGCATTGTGTTTAGCATTAAAACACATGCAAAGTCAAGTGTACCAGCTGTGTGTTTGGAAGTTACCTAGATTCGGTCATTTCTGTAGAAAGGGTAGTCTCAGAGTTGGTTTCGGTGTCCAGAGTAAAAGAAAGTTGAGAGTAAAAAGGAAGGAGTCGAGGTGTTTTTAGAAGTGTTGTTTTTACCTGTGTCTGTACTGTATCTGTCCTAGTTCCAAGGGAGAGTTGGTGAGCTGCTGAGTTTAGTTCGAAAGATTAAGGTGTGTCGGGTGTTGAGGTTTTGTGATTGAAAGGAGTCGACGTGTTTCGCTGTAACTGTTCAATTCATTCAGATGAAAGGTGTTAAGGCGCGTTAAGGAGTAATATGTTGAAAGTGATGACGTTAGGAAGTCTCTTCTGTGGCGGAAAATGGTGTTGACTCTTTTAGGTCCTGACATGTTTAGTTAGTTCTGAGAGGAACAAGGTGTCCACTGGGGCAACATGATGGAGGGAAGAAAGAGGGAGTGAAAAGACGGAGTGATAGAGTGAGAGAGAGAACACTAAAAACTGATAAGAGACTTCCGAAGAAGAGAAGAAAGAGAGGGGGAGTAAAGGAGGAGAAGGAGAGGAAAGGCAGAGAACCAAGAACCCAGAGACTTTCTACACATAGATAGGAAGAGGGACAGAAAGGAAGAGAGGAAATGAGAAACAAAGAGGGATAATGCAGGATTGAGAAAGACATTAGACAGAGTGGAAGAAGGGGTTGAGAGAGAGAGTGAGGGAGAAGGAGAGAGAGAGATGGATTGGATATACAGAGAGAGGAGGAGGGGGATGGATGGATGGATGTGGGAACACATCCTGTACAGAACATATTTCACACCTGTTGAACAGCAGCTTGTTTAAGACCCATAATTACACAGAACCATGCCTTGCTGTCTGTCTGCCTGTCAGCCTGGAAGACAGAGAGAGACAGAGACCATGAAGGAAACATGCATGGTGGAGGAATGCAAAAAGAGAACGAGTATAGGGAGGACGAAAAGGTTATTGGAAAGCAATGGGCAAAAGTGAATACGAGAGAGGGAAGAGAGGTGTGTGGCAACAAGATGGAGAAAGAGATGGAAAGAGAGAGAAAAATGGATACAATGAGAATTTGTGGGAGGTCCTGGGGGTAGACAGACAGACAGACAGACAGACAGACAGACAGACAGACAGACAGACAGACAGACAGACAGACAGACAGACAGACAGACAGACAGACAGACAGACAGACAGACAGACAGACAGACAGACAGACAGACAGACAGACAGACAGACAGACAGACAGGGGAAGAGGGGTCTCTGTGTGTACTCTGTCTCTCAGTGGCTATACAGGACAGGGAAGTGGACAGGCACTGAGCTCTCCGCCATTGACACAGATCATTTGGCCACCATTTTCCCTGTGTGGTGCTGGAAGAGAGGGCCTTAAAAGGGTCCGCACATTAGCCCCCCTTGGTCGCTTCCAAGACACACACATCACACACACACATGCTATAATGTACACGCTCTCATATAAGCAGGCACGCACGACTAACTTTAAGCACACACACCGATGTATATCAAATACAAACAACACATAATCATGCACATATGCGTACGAATGGAAATTGACAAACACTCACATACCACATAAACACTTTTACAACACCAACCTAAACGCAAGCAAATGAAGGAACATAAGAGACAAAGGCATGCGTTCACTACAAACGCACACTTACACAAATACACATATACAGTGCCCAGTGAAAGTCCACACACCCCTTGCACAGTCTTCACATTTTGCTGCCGTTAAAATGACGTCTAAAAAGGGATTACGTTTGATGTTTTTCCCTACAGATCTACACAACTTACAAAGTGAAAGAAAGTTTGAGGTCATCTACAGAGCAGCCACTGATGGAAAATCCCGACTATCCAATTAGCGGGACCTTTCAGCATTTTTCTTTCACTTTGAAAATGTGCAGTAGGTTGTGTAGATCGACAGGAAAAACATCTAATGTAATCCCTTTTAAGATTTCATTTTAAAGGGATACTTCAGGATTTTGGAATGAAGCTCTTTATCTACTTACCCAGAGTCAGATGAACTCGTGGATAACGTTGTTATGTCTCTGTGTCCAGCAAGAAGGAAGTTCGAGATAGTTTGCGAGCCAATGCTAACTTGCGTTAGCACAGTGACTGGAATTCTATGGCTATAGCTATGGCTATGGCTATGGCTATAGACTTCCAGTCATTGCGCCACTAGCAATTGCGCTTGTGCTTGTTAGCAACTTTCTTCAAACTGCACGCCGATATATAAAAATGGTATCCACGAGTTAATCTGACTCTCTCTCACACACACACACACAAATCCCGAAGTATCCTTTTAATGCCACAAAATGTGATCTGTGCAATGGGTGTGTAGACTTTCACTAGTGACTGTGATGTTGATAATAAAGTAATCCACATGCTTCAATATCTCTGCACTGATTTGAGTGCTTGTGTGTGTGTGTGTGTGGTGTGTGTGTGTGTGTGTGTGTGTGTGTGTGTGTGTGTGTGTGTGTGTGTGTGTGTGTGTGTGTGTGTGTGTGTGTGTGTGTGTGTGTGTGTGTGTGTGTGTGTGTGTGTGTGTGTGTGTGTGTGTGCATTCCTGCCTGCATGCCGTGCGTGCTTGTATGAGTGTGTGTGCGTGCACGTGAGTGTTATTGTGTGTGAGGAGTATATCGAACTTTTGTGAGTATAATGATGTGGTGATGTGGTAGTGGTAGTGAACACTATGGAGCTAGTCAAGGTGATGAGGAAGTGAATACTATGGAGCTAGTCATGGTGATGTGGTAGTGAACACTATGGAGCTAGTCATGGTGATGTGGTAGTGAAGACTATGGAGCTAGTCATGGTGATGATGGTAGTGAACACTATGGAGCTAGTCATGGTGATGTAGTAGTGGTAGTGAACACTATGGAGCTAGTCATGTTGATGTGGTAATGAACACAATGGAGCTAGTCATGGTGATGTAGTAGTGGTAGTGAACACTATGGAGCTAGTCATGGTGATGTAGTAGTGAACACAATGGAGCTAGTCATAGTGATGTAGTAGTGTTAGTGAATACTATGCAGCTAGTCGTGGTGATGTGGTAGTGAACACTATAGAGCTAGTCATGGTGATGTAGTAGTGGTAGTGAACACTATGGAGCTAGTCATGGTGATGTAGTAGTGAACACTATGGAGCTAGTCATGGTGATGTAGTAGTGAACACTATGGAGCTAGTCATGGTGATGTAGTAGTGGTAGTGAACACTTTGGAGCTAGTCATGGTGATGTAGTAGTGAACACAATGGAGCTAGTCATAGTGATGTAGTAGTGGTACTGAATACTATGCAGCTAGTCATGGTGATGTGGCAGTGAACACTATGGAGCTAGTCATGGTGATGTAGTAGTGAATACTATGGAGCTAGTCATGCTGATGTAGTAGTGGTAGTGAACACTATGGAGCTAGTCATGGTGATGTAGTAGTGAACACTATGGAGCTAGTCATGGTGATGTAGTAGTGAACACTATGGAGCTAGTCATGGTGATGTAGTAGTGGTAGTGAACACAATGGAGCTAGTCATAGTGATGTAGTAGTGGTAGTGAATACTATGCAGCTAGTCGTGGTGATGTGGTAGTGAACACTATGGAGCTAGTCATGGTGATGTAGTAGTGAATACTATGGAGCTAGTCATGGTGATGTGGTAGTGAACACTATGGAGCTAGTCATGGTGATGTGGTAGTGAACACTATGGAGCTAGGCATGGTGATGTGGTAGTGATACTATGGAGCTAGTCATGGTGATGTGGTAGTGAACACTATGGAGCTAGTCATGGTGATGTGGTAGTGGTAGTGAACACTATGGAGCTAGTCATGGTGATGTGGTAGTGAACACTATGGAGCTAGTCATGGTGATGTGGTAGTGAACACTATGGAGCTAGTCATGGTGATGTGGTAGTGAACACTATGGAGCTAGTCATGGTGATGTGGTAGTGAACACTATGGAGCAAGTCATGGTGATGAGGTAGTGAATACTATGGAGCTAGTCATGGTGATGTGGTAGTGAACACAATGGAGCTAGTCATGGTGATGTGGTAGTGAACACTATGGAGCAAGTCATGGTGATGAGGTAGTGAATACTATGGAGCTAGTCAAGGTGATGTGGTAGTGGTAGTGAATACTATGGAGCTAGTCATGGTGATGTGGAAGTGAACACTATGGAGCTAGTCATGGTGATGAGGTAGTGAATACTATGGAGCTAGTCAAGGTGATGTGGTAGTGGTAGTGAATACTATGGAGCTAGTCATGGTGATGTGGTAGTGAACACAATGGAGCTAGTCATGGTGATGTGGTAGTGAACACTATGGAGCTAGTCATGGTGATGTAGTAGTGAACACTATGGAGCTAGTCATGGTGATGTGGTAGTGAACACAATGGAGCTAGTCATGGTGATGTGGTAGTGAACACTATGGAGCTAGTCATGGTGATGTAGTAGTGAACACTATGGAGCTAGTCATGGTGACGTGGCAGTGAACACTATGGAGCTAGTCATGGTGATGTGGTAGTGGTAGTGAACACTATGGAGATAGTCATGGTGATGTGATAGTGAACACTATGGAGCTAGTCATGGTGATGTGGTAGTGAACACTATGGAGCTAGTCATGGTGATGTGGTAGTGAACACTATGGAGCTAGTCATGGTGATGTGGTTGTGAACACAATGGAGCTAGTCATGGTGATGTGGTTGTGAACACTATGGAGCTAGTCATGGTGATGTAGTAGTGGTAGGGTACACTATGGAGCTGGTCATGGTGATGTGGTAGTGAAAACTATGGAGCTAGTCATGGTGATTTGGTAGTGAACACTATGGAGCTAGTCATGGTGATGTGGTAGTGAATACTATGGAGCTAGTCATGGTGATGAGGTAGTGAATACTATGGAGCTAGTCAAGGTGATGTGGTAGTGGTAGTGAATACTATGGAGCTAGTCATGGTGATGTGGTAGTGAACACAATGGAGCTAGTCATGGTGATGAGGTAGTGAACACTATGGAGCTAGTCATGGTGATGAGGTAGTGAATACTATGGAGCTAGTCACGGTGATGTAGTAGTGAACACTATGGAGCTAGTCATGGTGATGTGGTAGTGAACACTATGGAGCTAGTCATGGTGATGTGGTAGTGAATACTATGGAGCTAGTCATGGTGATGTGGTAGTGAACACTATGGAGCTAGTCATGGTGATGTGGTAGTGAACACTATGGAGCTAGTCATGGTGATGTGGTAGTGAATACTATGGAGCTAGTCATGGTGATGTGGTAGTGGTAGTGAACACTATGGAGCTAGTCATGGTGATGTGGTAGTGAACACTATGGAGCTAGTCATGGTGATGTAGGTAGTGAACACTATGGAGCTAGTCATGGTGATGTGGTAGTGGTAGTGAACACTATGGAGCTAGTCATGGTGATGTAGTAGTGAACACTATGGAGCTAGTCATGGTGATGTAGTAGTGGTAGTGAACACTATGGAGCTAGTCATGGTGATGTGGTAGTGAACACTATGGAGCTAGTCATGGTGATGTAGTAGTGAACACTATGAAGCTAGTCATGGTGATGTAGTAGTGAACACTATGAAGCTAGTCATGGTGATGTGGTAGTGAACACTATGGAGCTAGTCATGGTGATGTGGTAGTGAACACTATGGAGCTAGTCATGGTGATGTAGTAGTGAACACTATGAAGCTAGTCATGGTGATGTAGTAGTGAACACTATGAAGCTAGTCATGGTGATGTGGTAGTGAACACTATGGAGCTAGTCATGGTGATGTGGTAGTGAACACTATGAAGCTAGTCATGGTGATGTGGTAGTGAACACTATGGAGCTGGTCATGGTGATGTAGTAGTGGTAGTGAACACTATGGAGCTAGTCATGGTGATGTGGTAGTGAACACTATGGAGCTAGTCATGGTGATGTGGTTATGAACACTATGGAGCTAGTCATGGTGATGTGGTTATGAACACTATGGAGCTAGTCATGGTGATGTGGTAGTGATACTATGGAGCTAGTCATGGTGATGTGGTAGTGAACACTATGGAGCTAGTCATGGTGATGTGGTAGTGATACTATGGAGCTAGTCATGGTGATGTAGTAGTGAACACTATGGAGCTAGTCATGGTGATGTAGTAGTGGTAGTGAACACTATGGAGCTAGTCATGGTGATGTGGTAGTGAACACTATGGAGCTAGTCATGGTGATGTGGTAGTGAACACTATGGAGCTAGTCATGGTGATGTGGTTATGAACACTATGGAGCTAGTCATGGTGATGTGGTTATGAACACTATGGAGCTAGTCATGGTGATGTGGTTATGAACACTATGGAGCTAGTCATGGTGATGTGGTAGTGATACTATGGAGCTAGTCATGGTGATGTGGTAGTGAACACTATGGAGCTAGTCATGGTGATGTGGTAGTGAACACTATGGAGCTAGTCATGGTGATGTGGTTATGAACACTATGGAGCTAGTCATGGTGATGTGGTAGTGAACACATTGGAGCTAGTCATGGTGATGTGGTTATGAACACTATGGAGCTAGTCATGGTGATGTGGTTATGAACACTATGGAGCTAGTCATGGTGATGTGGTAGTGATACTATGGAGCTAGTCATGGTGATGTGGTAGTGAACACTATGGAGCTAGTCATGGTGATGTGGTAGTGAACACTATGGAGCTGGTCATGGTGATGTAGTAGTGGTAGTGAACACTATGGAGCTAGTCATGGTGATGTGGTAGTGAACACTATGGAGCTGGTCATGGTGATGTAGTAGTGGTAGTGAACACTATGGAGCTAGTCATGGTGATGTGGTAGTGAACACTATGGAGCTAGTCATGGTGATGTGGTTATGAACACTATGGAGCTAGTCATGGTGATGTGGTAGTGAACACTATGGAGCTAGTCATGGTGATGTGGTTATGAACACTATGGAGCTGGTCATGGTGATGTGGTAGTGATACTATGGAGCTAGTCATGGTGATGTGGTTATGAACACTATGGAGCTAGTCATGGTGATGTGGTTATGAACACTATGGAGCTAGTCATGGTGATGTGGTAGTGATACTATGGAGCTAGTCATGGTGATGTGGTAGTGAACACTATGGAGCTAGTCATGGTGATGTGGTAGTGATACTATGGAGCTAGTCATGGTGATGTAGTAGTGAACACTATGGAGCTAGTCATGGTGATGTAGTAGTGGTAGTGAACACTATGGAGCTAGTCATGGTTATGTGGTAGTGAACACTATGGAGCTAGTCATGGTGATGTAGTAGTGGTAGTGAACACTATGGAGCTGGTCATGGTGATGTGGTAGTGAACACTATGGAGCTAGTCATGGTGATGTAGTAGTGAACACTATGAAGCTAGTCATGGTGATGTAGTAGTGAACACTATGAAGCTAGTCATGGTGATGTGGTAGTGAACACTATGGAGCTAGTCATGGTGATGTGGTAGTGAACACTATGGAGCTAGTCATGGTGATGTAGTAGTGAACACTATGAAGCTAGTCATGGTGATGTAGTAGTGAACACTATGAAGCTAGTCATGGTGATGTGGTAGTGAACACTATGGAGCTAGTCATGGTGATGTGGTAGTGAACACTATGAAGCTAGTCATGGTGATGTGGTAGTGAACACTATGGAGCTAGTCATGGTGATGTAGTAGTGAACACTATGGAGCTAGTCATGGTGATGTAGTAGTGAACACTATGGAGCTAGTCATGGTGATGTGGTAGTGAACACTATGGAGCTAGTCATGGTGATGTAGTAGTGAACACTATGGAGCTAGTCATGGTGATGTGGTAGTGAACACTATGGAGCTAGTCATGGTGATGTAGTAGTGAACACTATGGAGCTAGTCATGGTGATGTGGTAGTGAACACTATGGAGCTAGTCATGGTGATGTAGTAGTGAACACTATGGAGCTAGTCATGGTGATGTGGTAGTGAACACTATGGAGCTAGTCATGGTGATGTGGTAGTGATACTATGGAGCTAGTCATGGTGATGTAGTAGTGAACACTATGGAGCTAGTCATGGTGATGTAGTAGTGGTAGTGAACACTATGGAGCTAGTCATGGTGATGTGGTAGTGAACACTATGGAGCTAGTCATGGTGATGTAGTAGTGGTAGTGAACACTATGGAGCTGGTCATGGTGATGTGGTAGTGAACACTATGGAGCTAGTCATGGTGATGTGGTAGTGAACACTATGAAGCTAGTCATGGTGATGTGGTAGTGGTAGTGAACACTATGGAGCTAGTCATGGTGATGTAGTAGTGAACACTATGAAGCTAGTCATGGTGATGTAGTAGTGAACACTATGAAGCTAGTCATGGTGATGTGGTAGTGAACACTATGGAGCTAGTCATGGTGATGTGGTAGTGAACACTATGGAGCTAGTCATGGTGATGTAGTAGTGAACACTATGAAGCTAGTCATGGTGATGTAGTAGTGAACACTATGAAGCTAGTCATGGTGATGTGGTAGTGAACACTATGGAGCTAGTCATGGTGATGTGGTAGTGAACACTATGAAGCTAGTCATGGTGATGTGGTAGTGAACACTATGGAGCTAGTCATGGTGATGTAGTAGTGAACACTATGGAGCTAGTCATGGTGATGTGGTAGTGAACACTATGTACCAAGTCATGAGCGACGTTTTATTTGAGCCCAGAGAAAACATTAGACGGCCAGAACTTCTAAAATTAGATTTTAGCGGAAACGCTTTATTGGCAGGTAGATTACTTAGATTTGCCAATATTTAAACAGACAAGGCTATCACCATAGAGACAAAGAAATACACGGGAAAATTGTTGAAATTCTCATAAATATTTTGAAGGTGCTCTTATCGAAGTTGAGTTTGATTGTCATGGTAACAAGGTGATGTTGAGAGTGCTGATAGACAGCAAGTTGCAGATTAAATAAGGTAAAATTCTGCCAATTGAAATACCTCGGTGATATTATAATTCTATGACTGTTGATAGTACACGAATACAACGCCTTGTGTGGTTTTAATCTTCAACAAATACTGATCTTATCCTCTGATTGGTTTCTTCCCCAGTCCTTCACATTCAGCGCGTCCTGCTATTGGCTGCAGCCGTGACATCGGTCCAGGTCCCAGACCCCTCCTTCAGCCTGTCCAATGAGAGGACTTCGATTGAGAGGACGTATGAGCTGACCAAGTACCTGGAGCATCAGCTGAGAGAGATAAAGGACACCTATGTGAGTACTGTGACTGTATATAGATACTGTGTTGAAGAACATTTATCTTGAAGCATGTCAATGTTTCATTCCACAAGTGTTTGAATTCAACACATATCTGAGAAGCCTGGTTCCATTCTGTTTCTGCTCCAGCCAATCCCTTGGTCTTTGTCATGGTGAGTTTGCTAAAACAGAAACAGACTGGCACCCAGACTCTGAATTCATATGTTGGATTAAATATTCCTTCTCTCCCTCCCACTCCCTCTTTCCATACCTGCTCTTGACTGCCTCTTTCCCCCCTCTGCTCATCCTCCATCTCCTCCTCCTGTTACTCCTCCCATCCCCCCTTTCCCTCCCTCAGTTATCCTACCTGGGCCCGCCGTTCAGTGACCCAGACTTCTCCCCTCCGCGGCCCAACAGCACAGCCCTGTCCTTACCCAGCGCGGCCACCCGTCTGGAGCTGTGGCGGGGCCTGGAGAACCGTGCCAGGCTGGCCCAGAACCAGAGGGCTTACTCTGTTCTGCTGGGGGCGGTGAGGGAGCTGGCCCGTT